>NC_043762.1:8753704-9066698 GCF_902148845.1 Salarias fasciatus
GAGGAACAAGAGATCTCAATGCATTATTTGCTGGTTTGTTTAAAAAAGAAAAAAAAAGTGTACCAAGAGAGTTAGATAGAATATATCTCTGTAGAAACTGGACAAAATTAAAGCTGAATGTATTTTTCAATGGAGAAAATTTCCACCCCTGAAGAGAGACGTTGGGAATCTGTGGTCCAGACCTCTGAGGAGTTTGGTGTTTGAGTGGAGCTGTGAGGGATCAGCGCCGCGGCTCCCTGAGCGAATCTCCTAAACCCCGACTTCTGCCTGACAGGGTGAAGCCGGCGCCGAGGGACCTGTGGGCAAAACCGGACCTGTCGGACCTCAGGGGCCTCCTGGGAAAGCCGGTGCTGAAGGTCTGCGTGGAATCCCCGGCGCCGTGGTGAGTGGAGTTTTGACCGCTAAATCAAGTTCAGTCTGGCGTTTAAGCAATGAAATGATGCGAGCTGATCAAATCGATGCTTTTATTTTGTTATTTTAGGGTGAGCAAGGCCTCCCTGGCGCTTCTGGTCAAGACGGCCCTCCTGGACCTCTTGTAAGTCATTTCCTCTCGCCGCCTTTCATAAAACACTGTTTACCCTTCATCATGAATGCAGATTTGATTCTTCTTCCCAGAAAGCCCTGCAGTTTAATACTGTTCTTTACCTTGCTTGGATGATAAATGACTGGGCTTTTGAGAGACGGGAGCTTCATGGAAGCATAAAGTTTTGGGAGCGATAGTAGTTTTATGAGATAAACGCAGAACGCTCTCGTCTCCCATGTGTGCAGATTGTCACTGTTAAATAACACCAATTCCTTCCATTGTCAGTTTTTTTGCTTGACAAACTGATTTCCTCTCCGCAGGGCCCCCCCGGACTTCCCGGTATGAAAGGTGACTCTGGATCCAAGGGAGAGAAGGCAAGGCGTTATTACGATGATAATCTCAAATTGCTTTATTGCGTATTCCTCATATCTGCCGCCGCCGTCTTATCTGGAGCTTTTCCGTCGTGAGCAAACATCTGGTCCCGTTCCCGCCGCCGCTTGGAGCTCGGAGGGGTTTTGCACACAGTGATTTAACGCGGCGGATGAATATGTATAAGTCCGGTAACATCATCTGCGTAATGGTCGTTGGTTTGATGCCAGCGTGCGGCCGTCGGCAGCAGATGGTCGTAACTCTGCCGAGCAGCAGGCGCCGAGACAGACCGCCGTTGTTAAATACGACCACCACAGTAAACACACTAATTATTTATAGGCGGGAATCGGACGGCGCCGAGGTCGTCTGACCAGACGTTGCTCATAACCGTGTGGAGGAATTTGCATATTTCTTCCACTTTGAAGACATAACCTTAATTTTCCACGAGTGATAAAAAGGAATTAGGCTTTTTTGTAGATGTTGTAAATTTCAATAAATGCACCTGCGTCGCTTCTCCTCACTGCTCGTTCTCGCTTCCTGTCGGCGTGGCTCAGGGTCATCCGGGTCTCATCGGTCTGATCGGACCTCCGGGCGAACCGGGAGAGAAGGGAGACAGAGGTCTGCCTGGACCGCAGGGGACTGGAGGTGGAAAGGGTGATGCTGTAAGTACCCTGTGTGATCATTTATATGAAATATATGATTTGTGTGATTTTGGTCATTTATAAACCATTTTGCTTTAAAGTCTTGAAGTGTGACAGCATCCTCCATATGGATAAATAATCAACGCTCACATATGTTACGTGGTTTTAAATCGTTTTGGCCGAACAGCTGAGATCTCTGCTGCTTGCCGACTTGTTGCCTCTGCTGTGTGTTCTCAGGGTATCGGCGGCTCTCCGGGTCCTCTCGGTCCTCCTGGTCCTCCTGGAATATCAGTAAGTTTCATTTCTTGCTGAACAAGTAATTTTTTTTTTCTCCCGTGTCCCTCCTGCTGCACAGCTGTTGTTCATCTTTTAATATTGCTTTTTTTTTTCTCTTCCCAGGGTCCTCAAGGACAGAAGGGATCTAAGGGATCAACTGTAAGTTATATGTTTGATATTTTCAAAGCAATAACTCACTGTTATGTGTTACATGAGTTGGTTTGTAACCATGTCTGTGATGCATTGTCGATTTTTTTTTTTTCCTAGGGTTCAGCTGGTCAGAAGGGAGACACTGGACTGATCGGACCACCCGGACCTCCTGTGAGTTACCTTTTAATCCTCTATTGATCTTTAAACGATCCACTTTAACATTAGAGCCATGTTACAATATGTGCGTGAGGTGACAGCCACGCGTATTTACTCAAACGCCATAAATCACGGCGATTATATCGAGGCGAAAAGCAGCCGCGAACGTAGACGAAGGGATGAAAGCGAACGGCAGAGAAGAGCTTGCAGCGCTGCGAGCTGGAACGCTGAGCTCTGCAGCGAACAGCTCTCCGGGATCTGAGCGGACTGGAGAGGACATTAACAGGAGCCTCGTGTCCTGCTGGGTCACCGAGAACAGAGGTGTCAAACACATTTTAGTTCAGGGGCCACAAACAGCCCAGGTTCACCTTGAGTGGGTCGGAATAATATAACCTTTAACTGCAAACTTTCCAGTAGTTTCTCTTCAGAACCTTTACCACTTAAATCTGCTCTGTATTTTTTATTATTTTTTTACGTATATCTTATTTTTAAACAAATATTTGCAGTTTTCCGCTGAATGTTTTCTTGCCAGCTCTGCTAATTGGGAGCTGGTGAATGGATTTGACCGCCTCAGCAGTCTCCACATCGTTAGTCGCACCCACCCCACAGCCGCACTTTCACACAACACTGGCGAGGGCTCGCACGCTCAACCCCGGACATACGGGCAGGGATTACGTCTTCACCTCTGCGCTGCAGGGTCCGCCCGGGGACGTCATCCAGCCGCTGCCCATCCAGCAGGCGTCCAGGAAGACCAGGCGGCAGGCCGAGGTGCAGGGAGACGAGGCGCCGGCCGACTACGGCATGGAGGGCTTGGGCATGGAGGGAATGGAGGACGTCTTCGGATCGCTCAACAATCTCAAACAGGACATTGAGCGCATGAAGTTCCCCATGGGCACCCAGGACAACCCAGCCAGGACCTGCAACGACCTGCGCCTCAGCCAGCCCGACTACCCCGACGGTACAGCTGACAGTGTATTCACACGTCACCGCTTTAGGTTAAATCACATTTTAGTTCAGGGTCACATACAGCCCAATGACAACCCCCTGGCTGAAACTGTCACAAACGCCGAAGCAGCTCTTTATTATAACGTCTTGCAGTGTCTCACAGGTCTGTTTCTTTTCTTTTTTCCTCAGGCGAATACTGGATTGATCCAAACCAGGGCTGCATCGGAGACTCGATCAAAGTGTTCTGTAACTTCACTGCAGGCGGAGAAACATGCATCAACCCAGATAAGAAATCCACAGGAGTAAGTAATCAATCCTCCTGTTTGTGTTCGGCATCAGACAATTCCAGAGATTTTCTAAGGAGAACTGCAACAGTGACAGTAGAAATGCTTCGATCAGCCGTTCACATCTCTATACCATCTCTGCCATCAGTGTTGACTTATCATTGTTTTATTGTTGCAGGTTAGAATATCAAACTGGCCCAAGGAGTCTCCGGGTTCATGGTTCAGCGAATTCAAACGTGGAAAAATCGTGAGTCGACCCGCACGGCTTCTTATTTTATTTTCTATTACCTCCCGTGCTTTTCAGATAAGTTTTTCCATTTGCCTCTTTTATCACTGGGCTCATTTACAGTAACTCTTTCCCACCAATCTCTCTCTTCTCTCTCCTGCCTCCCTCCCATATCCATTAAATCCTTTCTTTTTCTCAATATCTACTTCCTTGTTTCATGTTCGCCTCCTTTTTTTTTTTTTATCTATTTCCATTATTTCCACTCGCCTCACTCCATCCTTTAACGCTCCGTTCCGTCGTTCCTCCCCCACCTCTCCTGCTCTCTCCCTCACCGCTCCGCCTGCTCTTGTCCTTTCTCCAGCTGAACTACGTCGATGTGGGCGAGAACACAATCACCACGGTGCAGATGACCTTCCTGAAGCTGCTGAGCTCCTCGGCGCGGCAGAACTTCACCTACATTTGCCATCAGTCCGTGGCGTGGTACGACGCCAAGGCTGACAACTACGACAAGGCGCTGCGCTTCCTGGGCTCCAACGACGAGGAACTGTCTTACGACAATAATCCCTTCATCAAGCCGCTGATGGACGGCTGCTCGGTAAATACTCACTGCATAACTTCCAGTTTGCAATTAAACTTTTTTTTTTTTCCTCTAAATCCCGTGAAATCGCATTAATCCCCACAAATATGGAGACCGTTGTGGAGAAATGGCGTTGAAGACATGCTAATACAGGACTGGATAACCAGAGTGCATCAGGAGCCAGAGCAATGGGAGCGTTAAAAAAAAAATGACCAGAACAGCTTGTTTTAATAAAGAAATGAACAAACTCTCACAACACAGGCCCGTTATTAATGAGGAAATGTGTTATTTTAATATAAATAATATGTAAATTACTTTCTGGGAAACACTGGTGATGTGATTGAATGAAGCTGAATAATTTATTCAGTGACTTTTTGTTAATATGTGAGGGAATTCACGACTCTTTGCATTATAAATGAACAGCATCTCAACCGAGAAGGTTTCCCTTGAAAACACACATACACTAGATAAATGTGTGCCGGTCTCAGACGAGATAAATCACCAGGTATCAAGTAATTGCTGTTGTAGTCAACCAGTAATGATCAATAACATCGTTATTTTTGCCATTTTACTTGTAATAAATGTAAGAAAATATGTGAGCCAATATTCTGATAACAAATAAGTTTTAATATTTGGCCTGTTCCCACCTCCACCTCTCACCTTAGACCAATCCACCCACCAACAACTCATTTCAGCAGTTTGTCCTTATTTATGCTCCTCCTACATTTTCTTTGGAATCATCTAGAATATGTACAACAAATTGCGTGACCTGAAAGATCTGGAGCTCCTCTTGAAATCCCTGCGCCTCCTCTGCTTGCAGCTGAAACAGGGCTACTCCAAGACGGTGATGGAGATCAACACCCCCCGCATCGACCAGTTGCCCATTATTGACGTCATGCTGAATGACTTTGGGGACTCCAACCAGAGGTTTGGCTTCGAGGTCGGCCCCGTCTGCTTCCTCGGCTAGACGCACCCCTACTCCCCGCTGAAGGACAGGGTCAGAGGGTATATATTAACACCCACACGCTGAGCTCTGACAACCTCTTTACCTTCTCTCTCCCCGCCGAGCAAATACCCTGTGTTTTCTTTTTGTGTTGCTGAGAAGATCCACTCGGAGAAGCGGCGGCGGCGGCTTCGGCGGCGTTCCCTCGGGCCCTGTCGTGAAGGCGCTGAGCAGGGGAAACTACTCCTCGCCCTTGTAGGGCCAGAATCACATGACTTTAACTTAGTAACGGGAGTGACATCAGGAAAAAAAAAAAAAGGACATTTGATGCCGTGGCGGACAGCGGCGCACCGCCGGCGTCAGAGAGGGGATCCACTCCGCCCCCACCGCCACCACCACCGTGCCCCCCCCCCCCCCCCCCCCCCCCCCCCCTCTCTGGAAGCCCCGGGTGCTGCTCCAAACACAACCACAGAGGTGCTTTTGTGCAGAATCACAAAACACTTAAGGTGCTACAAAAAGTGCTTTTTGATAAAACTGTAATTATTATTATTATTTTGTACAATACTGTTCCTTTTTGAATCCACTCTAAAAAAAAAAAAAAAAACTTTGCATGGCCCCCCCACAAGCTCTAGAAGTTTCAATAAATATTCGGTAATCTATGCTAGAATAAATCTTATAAATATATTTAATGTCTGTTTAGGAACAAAATGATGCTGTCGTTTTTTTTATGGCAAACATTTCACAAAGAACTCTAATTTGTAAGTATGAAATCATCTTTTTGTAAATAATATGACTTCCAATATGAGATTTGAGGAAAAAACGAAGGATCCCGACACCTAACCTTTTTTTTTTCCCATGGTAAACATGTTGTCAGGCCCATTAGGAAAACCAAGCCTTAACAAAACGAGACAATAATATAAATATTCTAAAAGGGCTTATTTTTTCCAGGCAGATGACTTTACCTCAGTTGTCCAACCGTGTTTCTATCATTAGGGAAAAATCAAATTATAACATTGTTTGTGGTTTCAGACTTTTAAAAAGCAATTTTTGTGTGGTTAAGTTTGTTTTCAGTTGTTCTTTATAAATTTTACAGAAAGAGCCCTGTTGATTATTTCTTTGTAACTATGAACAAAATGTTTTCGTGTGCCTTGACTTGTTCATTCAAAAATATTAAAACTGGATTCTGAAAGATGTCGGGCTGCAGTAATGAGTAGTGCTCCTTCTGTGATTCCGCGCTGCCTTCTCCCTATTACCCTCCTCCGTCGTGATCTTTTAAGATCTGGAGGATTCCCGGCTCGCAGCGTTCCGGGATCGTGTGATTGAATTTGCCGATCCCAGGCGCTCCGATCTCTCCCAGATCTGACTTGGATCAAGATCTGTTTGCATCTCCACCTCCTCAGCTTGAAGAGAGCCCAGACCCGAGAGCCGCTTTCAAACCTGTGTAATTACAGTATGCTTTAAACCTATGTACAACTCAAATAAATGTTTGGTGCTTTTCCAAATGCACACCGGCAATCGTTTGCATTCACTTGCAGATGAAAATGTACCTGTAGCAAATTGACAAGGCTTTAAATACAAAAACAAGAATGTATTTCAAAATGCACGTTCAACTTGAGGTGGAGTGGTTAGCGCTCTCGTCTCATGGATGGATGGATTTTCCACTTTTGTACTTACTAATAATGTGTGGCATTGACTGGCATCTCTAGAGAATGCAGTCCAACCAAAACAATAATCTCTTTGGTTTCTTTCTCTAAAAGGATCTTTTGTTTGAATCTCTTCATCTGAATCTTTCCATTCCAGAAGTTTAGCACATGTAGTCAGGTATCTTATGTGCTAACCTGTAACTGGGATTTGTCAACACAAAACTATCAAAAATTCACATTTACCCATCTGTATCAATCAATCCATGTATGTTTAGTCAAAAAAGCTCTCTTCTTTTGGATTACAAAATATGCTTTTTCGCTGCTTTATGGGGAGTTTTCTCAGGGTTCTCCTCGATGGTAAAGTTAAGCTGGTGTCACTCGTCCAGCCCGGTGGCAGGCCACTGACATGTTCAGGGCGTTTCCTGCTTTTGCCCATTGTAAAACAGGACTGGCTTCAGCCTCCACCACCCGAAAGGAGAAATCACTTTAGTGTCAGTCACGCTGTAAGGGAGCTGTCTGTACACACAGGCAGCAAAAGTGCCTCGCGTACACTTCTTCATATTTTCAAATCTTTCTTTTCTTATGCATGAAACGCTCACAAAGATTACATGAAGTGTGATTGAGGGTATAATCCATGTAATGTTTGTGTAATAATAGCTCAGAGCTTTTGTCTGTGCGGCTGAAGTGGCGACAGCCAATGTAAACAGACAGTAATTACCTTTTCTTCCCAGGGAGTTTGTCGTTTTAGCAGTGGAGAGTGTGAAAGAACAGATTACATTTATGATAATGAAGCTCGGAAACCATCAGACACATTCACCAAAAAAAAAAGAAAAGAAAAAATAGATCTGACAAAAGGCAGAGATGACTTACCGTCACATCGAAAACAAGCAGCAGCAACAAAAACACTCCGCAATGTTTAATGCTGCAACTTGTCCACATGCAGAGTGACGCAGGTCGTGTTTTCAAATGGAGACGTCCAATTCGCAGATATACACATGGTTTTGTTACGTTTGGTAGGTAAAAGAGTCAAAAGTGTCTCTGTCATCAGTTTGCGTCTGTCACGGCGACATTAATTCTCTTTTCACTGTAATGAAGTCCATGATGCTGCTTCGGATACGGTCGTAAGAGAGAGTCAGGAGAGTCGGCACGGCGTTCCCTGCTCTTGTCAGAGAGTTGGAGCAGATCCTCACAGAACGCTGTCCACATTTCCTCTCATGCTCATGACAGTTGGTTTTATTATGGTTGGATCTTTGATGATCTGCAGGCCTGAACCGAGGTCAGTTTGCTGGAATTTCGCTGTTTATCGACTTGCAAGAACTGTGTGACGGGAATATTTTCATTCCGATTCACTTGCATTCAAATCACAGCACGCAGTGATCTTGATCACTCGTTGCTGCGTGTTTGAGCGTGACTTCTGACGAAACCGCATGATTGACTCTCTAATTAAACCTTCATTCTCCCATAACTCACTTGTATAAAGAGGTAAAGAAGCAGGAAAAACTGTCAAATTAATCATTTATAGAACACCTATAGATATACTTGAAAGTGAAAGATTTCAACATTTAGTGCATCTTAAAGTTTGTTTCAAGGATCTGCATTTACCTGAGTCTCAAAAGTGAGGAAAAATAACCATATCACAAAGTTGTTCTTCATTGAGAAAGACTAAAACTGATTGAAACTCCCCAGATTTCGTGAGGTAGAGGTTAAAAATGCTTCTGTAGGAGGATATCTGCTAAACTATCCTGTCATCCTGCAGTATCGTTATTGGTATCACTGCTCGCGTTTTGTTTCTTTCAGAGATTCTTTGTCTTTTGTTTCAGGCTCCTTGACTTCTCTCCCCTGTGTCTGATTGCTGTCCTGACGTGTTTCACCGAGGCAATCACACAGAAATTAGAAACAAGGAGGGAAGTAAGCCTTCGGTGTGCAGCTTTACCATCCGACAGGCTTTGAGCACTGTGGCTGGATACGCAGAGGAGAAACGACTGGACCTCTGCCAGATCTGTTGATTTTAACTTCCTGCTCTGGAACAGCTTCCACTTCATGCGTCGGTCGGGCTCAGCGTGGAATGAACCGGAGTGTTTCAGCGAGTGAAAGCACACGTGCTGACGAGTAATCATTAAGTTTCTGTGCCTGACAATTTTCTGCTTTGGCTGATGGTCCAGTTATCTCCCTGCTCTTTCAATTAATAGAAAGCCTTCTCTCTTTTTTAAAAAATCTTAAATGCAGGACATGTTTTTGCCGTTTGAATGGCTCGAGGCTCAAATGAAGAAAGGGGGGAAATAAAGCCGCTTTGCAGTCAGAGGATGCTGATTTCTTCCAAACATTTACCCGAACCCAGCTTGTCAGTGGGGATCTACTAAGATGGTCAACATGCCTGAAGAATTCTGCTGTAAATCAAAAGTGCTGCAGGCTACAAGCACGTCTGCAGAGAGGAGAACAGAGGGAGGGGAGGAGAAATGGTAAAAAAAAAAAAAAATCTTTCAATATTCTCACACATTGTCCTCTGCCATTTTAATCCTTTCCAGGGTCATGAGCAGCTGCACCCCATTGCAGTTTGAATTAAGTCGGAGGGTGAGAAAGATCACAATCTTGTGAATTAAATGACTCTTCAGAATCTCCGATTCTTTACATCAAACTGGCTTTCAATTAGGAGAAATAGTGCTGAGTCATTACAGCTGACAGGAGATGGATGCACCTGTACATTTGAATGGTGGCGATTATATTACACATGTATGCACATGTAGGGATCAATAAGGTAACGCAGAATATTCAGAAACTTTCATCGAAATTGACTTTATGTTGAGATTGTAGTCATTTTTGGTAGTAATTCTTTGTTTTTTGTAAAAAAAAAAAAAAAGACATTTTCATGACACAAACGCTTCTCGCAGTTCTTCAGCAGGGTTTATTTAAACAAGGCAAAGTCAGCAGCAGGCAGAGTAACTAATTCAGACACTAAAAAGGACTGAAGCAAAAAGAAGAAATCAAAGGGCCTAAACAGGAAGCGGGGAAAACAAAGGCAGGCTGAACTGGCACAGACAACACAGAGCACAACGCTCAGGTACAGGAGGAAGTACAAAGGTAATAAAACACAGGAAGAGCAATCAGGGGAGCGAGGCTGGCTTCGGTACAGTCGTCCCAAAGGGGCCGGGGGACGAGACACCTGGAGCAGGAGAACAGAGGAACACACAGGAAATACAGAAAACAACCATCTGGAGGCTCAACTCTGCAGGGTTTATACAAATATTTAGTTAGCAGGTACAAAGTAAAGCAGTTTTTTATCAACCAGAGTGGCCACTGATAGATTTTTCTTAAATTCTAGTAAAAATGTAGACAGAAAAAGTCTTTTTTTTTTTTTTTTATTTGTTTTGACCAATTTATGTTCCATACTGGGGGGAACGTCAGTAGTTAACTGCTGCTTCTCTCTACAAAACATTTACCTTCCAAAGCAGAAAACATCTGTTATATAAAAGAGGAACTTACGTTTAGAGCTCAAATGTGAACACGACAAACATGCACTGGATGGAGGAAGATAAAGACGACTTGTTCAGATTGGCCAGCAGCGTGTAATTTTCTGCTCTTTCATGAGAAACAGTGGAAACGGGCTGTGTTGATCGCTGTTTTCCTTTGTGGGAACATAATTGCTTATTCTGTGTTGATATTTGCTGGAAAGACAGGAATTCCTACTGACATTAAATCTGCCATATTTACAGCGTTATTAAGATTTTATAGTCGTCCATTGATTCCACCCCCGTCCCCCTCCCGGCTTCCTCTGTAAATACTTTTTTTTTTTTTTTAAATTGCGTTTGAAATGCAAAAGATACCCTGCGCTCATCATATGTCACAGCCTCTCTGAACTGGATTAAGCCACGGAGCAAGCAGCAGCCGCCGTTAATGCACAGAGAGGAGCTCATTAGGAATGCAGGTCACGCCTCATAAGAACCCTTTGTTCAACTGTGCCAAGAAACTTCTGTCTCCTTCTCCTGTCAAAGACACTCGAGTATTCCCTGTTCAAACAATTTCGCTGGGAAGCGTTCCAGCAGTACCATGGTTCATTGCCCAACCCATCAACTCGGCCCAACCTGCCGCTGACTGGCGATGTCGACAGGGCCTGGAGACACCTTTATTCTGCAGGTCTCCAGTATGCATCACCGGCTGAAACGCTTCCCACCCCTTCGCTCTCCTGAAACCGGAGGGGCCTGACGGAGCGTCACCGTTTCTTTTCTCCGAAAAGGCTGTTTCGAAACAGTCTGTTTTTTTTTTTTTTTTTTTCTTAGGGAAGGGATAAAATACAAATTGCCACACCGAAAGTGCAAAGCTTTCCGAAAGGGTGAAGGTGACTCCTGCTTTCAAGGACGTGCTCGTCTGTGAACAGCCTCGAGGGGGAAACACTCCAACGGCAATCCGAGCGCAGAGGCCGCGGCTCGGGCCCAAGTCAAGTGGTCTTTAGGCTCGAATGTTCCAGACATACTGCGCACTTGTGACAGAACATCCATCCAGGGGTTTTAAGCTCCAAGGAGCATGTATGGAGGAGGTTGTGAAGGTAGACGCCAGACAAACAGAACACCAGCAGGAAGCCATAGGTGCATGCATATGGAGGATTATTGCACTCCGCTTATTGATCTGTCCCTCTTGCCAGCACGGTCAAGAGCTGGATGTGACGCAGAGCTCATGGAGGTAATTAAGGAACTTACCACTTCATATCTGCAATTTGTGTCAACATTGATTCTCCTTTTCAGAGACAAATCACCAGATTTTATACACCAGCATACCATAAACATGCACGGCTCAGGCATGATCAAGGTCAAGGTCAGTCGTGCATTAATGGCCGAACCTCCAATTAGTAGTTAAAGCTGTAAACCTGCTTTGAAGGTATCACATTTTCTGTGCTTTGAAATTCTTGTATAACCCAATGGATGCTGTTTTACAGGTGAAGGGAATGACAATGTTTTTTACATTTCCAGCTCAGATTTGTGGGGTTTTCGGGAGCCGATCCCAGCCGAGCGTGGGTGGAGCACGAGGAAAGTCTGGCCTAACACTGACAGACAGACAGACAGTCACACTCACATTTATTCTCAGGGCCGTTTCAGAGTCACCAAACACACTTTTTTGGACAGAGGGAAGAAAGAACAACCGAAGCACACACAGAGAACAAAAGCTCTGCACATTCTTGCTGCGAGGTGGAATTGCTAAACACTACATCAACAACTTTCTCAAGCCTACATATTTTCTACATCAGCAACTTACAGCTCTGGCAAGGACAAACAAGACAAAAGACCAGCAGGAGCAACCTGAAGCTCTTTTTTTTTTTTCTATCATGGTTTGTTGTCCTTCAAAATGTCTGAAATGTGATGAGACAAATATTTTGCTGAAGTAGCCTATAAATCAAAACAGGACTAATACAGCCTGGACACAGCACAAAATATGCTCCAGCCTTCACCCAAACAGCAAACTCTATTTGTATTCATAATGAGAGCGCCGCATATTATTTAATACCTTGTCTCGGTTATTTGAAAACAATGTGTCACATGAGAGTAATGACTCAGGACGGCAAACAGCAGGGAAAAACAAAATGCCCCGTGCCATTTGGTGCCACAAGTTTGAAATTCCCCTGTGTGATGAGATCATTGCAATCACGATGCTCTGTTTCAGGGAATCAGACAAAACAAGCTTTTTTTTTGTTGTTGTTTATGATCTTTTATATTGTCGTTTATCTTTTTTTTTCCAAGAAACTATCGATTTCCTTGAAAATAATTTGCAAACAAAAGCACCATTAATGTGGTTTAACTGTCAGAAAGAAAGGAAAATAGCAAACAAACATAAAAAAGTGAACTTACTGTGTTTTTTGGGTGAAATTATGACAGATTTTAAAGACCATAATTTGGAAAAATTTAACTTTTAATCTTTTCTGTAGTGAATGAACTGTTCTATCACGCTGTCTGACTTATGGCCCATCCATCTATCTTCTATTTACTTCTGTGAGTAAAGGCCACTTTGGGGAAATTCAGGATGACCAGTAAACCTCGAATATATGTTTTCTGGAGTCTGGGAGAGTTTTTCCAGCAGGGCTGCTGCGGCTCATTTCTTAGAGCAGTTGTCCACATGTCAAAGTGCCAAAATGTCACCACTGGTGTGTTTGAGGCCATATGTAAATGTTAGATAGTGCATATCTCTTTGGGAGCTTTGAATCAGTGAAAGAAAAGTGCTATTGAAGTGACGCCTGTTTAAAATTCACTCATAGAAACGACAGACTGTATAAACTCCACATAAAATGATCCTCAAGCCCCAAATCAGACTTGACTCTGGAACCTTGGAAATATTTCTACTGAAGATAGATGGATAAACATGATTTTTCTGAATGAAATTTAAATTTGACATTTAATTTATTAAAACTATTGTTTTAGGCTTAAAAACAATATTTTTTTAAAAACATGATTAAAAGCAGAATTACCATTGTTAATCACGATCAGTCGCAGTGTGAATCCCGTTTAAAATCCTGTCATTTTACATTTCTCAGCCGTTTTAAGCCCATGAAGTAAAACATTTCTTACCAGACTGTCTTAACAAGGAATCAAATGAACACAAAGAAAGAATTCCCTTTTTGACCTTTTGGTAGACCCACTGGTCTGCTTCAAAATAAACACATGCTTCAACAAAATGCTCAGACAGAAACAGGTCATGAAACCACGGCTTCGAGGTAGGAAACGGCTTTCAAGTATTAAGAGGAATAAAGTAACGCAGCGCTTACTTTGAGAGATTCAATATTCTCTCTCTTTTGCTGCTTCGGAAATAAACAATAGCACCATTTGCAAAGCAATCGTAATCCTAAGTTGAAATGACAGCAAGCTGTAACACTGGCGGTGACAAATCTCGACTTTACTTGTATGACAAACAGAATAATCCAAAACGCAGACAGCCACAGGAGGATATCTGTAACATTTCCAAGCTTCAAATGAAGCGTCCTATCCTCAAGTCAGCTGTACTGCACAGAGGAGAGGAAAAAGTCCCAATGACAGAAAATTTAATTATAATTTTAAAAAAAATCCACTCATTAGACATGAGGTTCAGAACTGTCTGAGTTCTATGTTTGCTCTCCTTTTTTTCTTTGACCCAAAGCCTAATTCTGCAATTACTTGTGATTAAAAAATTAATCTTTTGACAAGCCCTACATTAATTAATCATGTTTAACACTGACAGCCCTACTGTGATTGCATTGAAATGGCCTATTTGGATCCATTTGTATCGAGTTAAGTGTTTGTATCTAGAACTGTGTAGGCATGATAGCCAGTATGCCACTGACATGAGTTTAACATGTTTGATGTATGTCCTGAGATGCCTGGATGGATCTATCCTCACATTCACCTGACCAGGGCGTCTCAGGTGGATTCATTCATGTGGACTTTACTGCCAGAAGTAATTATTTAGCACGGTAGACTGTAGCTTCAGCTTCAACGCCAGATTGTCTTCGGGCCAGAATCCAGGTTCCACACACTTCGGGTCAAGACTTGGCCCGACGCCGCGCCACCGGGGAGGCTGAAAAATACCAAAACCCACTTTAAAAATTCACCTGCCTGAGAAGGAAACCGAAGACGAAGACAAGGATGTTTACAGATCCTTGTGTGGGAGTGCACAAATCTTGCACTCACCGAACCCGCTAGACACATGTGAATGGTATTCGTATGTGCGTAATTTCACGCAGTTACATTTACACAATCATGTTGATATTACAGACATGCAAAAATATTTACGCATGTTGCATCACACATCAATGTAAAGCTGTAAATGCAAATATTTTGGCCGATTTGGACAAAAATCTGTCAATTGCACAGTACATTTTACCAATACAAATTAGTCGCAATCTATGCTTGCACAATCCATCCTCCGCATTTTGTTAATTTTACTTTAATCGAATGTCCCCTAACTCTAACTCTTGCTAGAACCCATTATATGCGTAGCGCAATCTGTAGATCGTGCCCATCATCCAACAGCGTGCGTAATGTATCATTTAATTTATAAGTGCGTAATTTTACGCACGTGTGATCTACATAGTACCTTTATCGGCACACATGTTGAAATAAATATAAAAATCAGTTTGCACAACTTGACAACAATCTATTTCAGACAAGTAAAGATGATTATGTACACAGAATCATTACGCATCCACAAATCAACATGAACACGCAAACATTACGCACGCACGCTGCATCGTTTTGTTACTGTGAGCACAAGCTAAAACTGTGCACTTTGTGCTTCGTTTCTCTCATAAATATGCTCTCTCTCTTACGCACTCGCGCGCGCGCACGTACACGCACACACAGAGACGCAGCAGCAGCTCTGATATCGCTCCTCCACCTTCTTATTTGCTCCTGAATGCTGCCAGCTGCAACTTTTGTGCGCGCACAGCTGCCGGTGGTCTCTCCTCTCTCACAAGGTCGAGTCATCTGAAGTCAGGAGAGGCGGCTGGATGATGTCACATCCGCGGAGAAGGACTCCTCTCCTGTGACCTGAACGCTCGCGGGTTCGCTCGCCCTGTGCGTGTGCCACAAACTTTTTTTTTTCCCTCCCTTTTCGCAGCTCGCAGTGACAGTGAGGTTTTTTTTTTTTTTTTTTTTCCCCCGCGCGCTGCCGCTGCCCGCATGGCGCGCGTAACGAGTGGGACGACTGGATGGACGAGCCCCCCTCCTGCGCAGGAAAGCGGGGTTTCTGCCAGCGCGTAGTGGACGCGGAGGAGCCAGCTTGCGGTGCGAGAACTTGCGCGAGAATTTGCGGGGGCGGAGGAGCGAAACGCCGGGAACAGCCGACAGAATGTGGCCGCTGTCCGTGGTGCTGAACCCGCTGCTGTTCCTGCTGCTGTTTGGATACTGCCCTTCAGTGGTGAGTTTAGAGAAAACTGCCTCCCGTTTTCTGGCTGGCTGGAGGGAGAGAATCAACTTGATGGAGAGCTCCGTGCGTCATGTAAAGTTCATGTGTTTGGGAATGGGTTTCGGTGATCGCGGGCTGTATGCTGATGCTTGGCTGCTTGTTGTTGATGAAGCTCGTGCGCCCACCTGCATTAACACTGAAATGCAAAAAAATGCGTGATATTTATAATATTGCTGAAGCACATTCAATGCACTCTTGTTTATTGCTTGCATCAACCACACAGCCCTGAGACTGATCCTGGTGTATTGCCAGGCAATAAATCACTTTCAAATGAATATTTCAAAGAAAAGAGTTAAAATAAATTTGAAGGATTGAGTTGCAATTCCCAACTCAAGAAGGTTAAACTGATAAAAGAGGAAAATCTTTCATGTATCCAATCATGTCTCATGCAGTTTTCATCTTTGTTCTTAGAACCTTCCTTTTTCATTGGGAACACTTCACGACTCTACAGAAACAGTAATGCATTTGGGAGCTTTACCACAAATGAGAAGGAGCAGCTTGCAGATCACCAAGTCATTTTGGACAAGAACAATGGTCGATTAGGTTCATCCCACCCATGCACAGAGCGGTCCTGCTGCCAGCGTCTTGATTGCAAAGCAGTTTCCTCACACAGTGTTACCTTGCCATGGCTGGAAAAGTGCAGAATGAATGTGGTTGGTTTGTAACAGGAAACGCTGACGTGCTTAAGAAATCCTCAAAACTGGATTCAGATGGGTCAAAAAACTCTGAATGAATGCTCAAGACAAAAGAGGAGCCAGCTGTCTGAATTATTTAACTGGAGAAAAAGTCTTTGTGCAGAGTTCCCCTCTCATACACACACACATAAAAAAAAGAGCCCCATCGGAGAGTGCATCTGGCTTGGCTGAGTGACAGAATCATTTTAATATGAGGAAATGTGTGAGCGAGAAGAGGGGAAAGGATGTGCGTCACTCAAGAGACGGCAGGAGAAAGACCATTTTACCAGATTAGGGAAAGTAGCTTCTTTTCAGCAGCCTTTCACTTCAAAGTCAGAAAAGGGTGTATTTTTTTTCCTCTCCTTTTATATCCATTCAGATATGATCTCATAAGAAAATGTTGCGTTTTATGCTGCAATTCAGCATCTAACAATCTATTAAATCCCACACATGACCTCAAGATATTTTCTTCCACTGTGTTATGCAGTGAGTATAAGAATTTAAGAATATGAACATGTACATTTGCGAAATATAAAACCACATATATGAGAACATAGGACTGTATTGCTCTTTGTGGCTTTCGTCAGACCTTACAGAGTTAGTGAATGTATTTTGTAACTTCCATTCATATTTCTGTTTTTCAAGCAGATTTTGTAAACTGGTGATGTTAATGGATATATGATTTAATATTAATGCTAAAAATATGGTTAAAAAAAAAAATTGCAGCTTTGCTTCATCAAAGTCTCTTCCTCCTAGTCGAAACATTTTTTGCATGTATTCACCTTGAAGCTGTGAAAATCACATGGTGAAGTAGTGCAAGTGACAATATAAACAATGATGCTTGTTTGTCAGATGTAGTTCACTTTTTATGAAATAAAATTATAATGGATAAGGTGGAGTTGATCACAATTGTAACTGTGACTATCAATGTTATTATTATTATTGTTATTATTATTATTATTATTATTATTATTATTATTATTATTATTATCTTGTTAGCTGTTGGACACCTTGAATTTTCTTTACAGAAATCAGTTGAAAAAAAACTGTGGATTAAAAAAAGCCAGAAATTGATTTTTTGTAGTTTTTTTCAGTTCGATGGGATTCAACTGAGAATTTTAAAAAGAAGGAATACACATAAGACACGTAGGGGTGTTTCTCTAAACTGAGTTTAAATGTAGTGTAATAATCACAGAATGTTCTTGAAATTTATATATAAAGATTTATAGTAGCTGTACTGTTTTATTATACCTTAAAGATCCTTTTTTTAAAAAAAAAAAAACCTCTGAGAGATTTGATGCAGTTTTTCCCCACTTTTTATGTCAAGTTGAAAGCATGAAAACAAGATTGGACTGAGGAGCGCTAAAAAGAGTGGTGAAATAGCATAAACTCCAACACCAGATAGTGGTTTGAGCCGGCACTGCTTCTTCTCATGGCAGTAAAATAGGTGGGACTGATCAGTCAGAGCACGAGCTTTCTCCTGGGCGTGACGTTTCCGCCTGCTCAGAGACGACGTGATCTTTCACGGCTGCTTCCAAACGCTCTTTAAACTGCTCCGACTGACAATCGAGGACGAGCAGGATGAAGGAAAGCCGCTCACTCTGTTGTCCCCAGCCTTCGGAGGCTGCTGAGTGTTGTGTGAGTGTGTGAAAGTTCAGATGGTGTGCACGTTCGTGCCTCCCTCTAAATACAGATTGTGAGCCTGCAGATGAAAGTTGCCAGTGTTTGTCTGACGGATTGTGTTAATTTTAACCACGTGCTGTTTAAACGCTGACGGTTGATCAACTTTTCGCTGCAAATCCAGATAATCTAAATCATATCACTGACACATTTAGTTTTGGGTTAAGATTCTTAATGTTTTTGTTCTTCAAGCCTCCCACAGTGCGGCTGTGGAGCATACTGAACGTAATAAAGATGAGGAAAAAGCTTCCATAAATCTGGTTTATCTCTGTTTTCCAGCAGGACTTCTGGTAAAGGCTTCTGTGAGGAGAGGAATTACAGCATTCATGCTATTCATCAAGATAGGAAATACCATGTGTTGTTGAAGATGGAAATAATAACGTGCTTTGTTGGTCGCCTGAGCTGGATGAGTGGATGACCTACGGAGAGACAGAAATATCAGAAACATTCTGTCCGTGTGTGGCAGTTTTATAATGTTGATACCATCGGCGCTGCTTGTTGTGTAGATATGCCGGCTGCGGATTTACGAGTGTGTTCACGTCTCTGCGTGCAGACCATCAGGCCCAAGGAGGGGTGGCAGGTGTACAGCTCGGCTCAGGATGCAGATGGGCGTTGTATCTGCACAGTGGTGGCACCTGAACAGAATCTGTGCTCCAGAGATGCCAAAGGCAGACAGCTCCGCCAGCTCCTGGAGAAGGTACACACACACACACACACACACACACACACACACACGCACACACAAGCACACGCATTCACTCGGAACACACACCAGAACTCATATAGACATATCACATCGATTTCTGTCGTTATTCATGTGCCTCTTTGTTGCCCTAATCCTGGGAGAGATTGCACCAGCCGGGTCCATAACCCTATTTTCTCCCACTGCATATATTACATGGATGGCATCAGCTGAATGGCTGTTTGTGAAGATGAGAACGCGCTTCAGTTCACCTTAAAAGAACCGGAGTTGTCTTCAAGGGTGTTGTTCAGCTCTCAAAGACGTGCAGCCTTTCGTGCATTTGATCGTGAATTGTATTTGCATCAGAAAGAGGACTCACAGAAAAGTCAGTTTTTTTCAACAACTGGTGTTATTTTTTTTTGTTTGAATCCCATTCATCAAAGAATTGATGAACTCAACAGTCTGCAATGTGAGCTGAAGGAGAAACATCCGATGGAAATCCACATGTTGTGCTCACCTGTGTGACAGTGCTGATATTATTTGCAAACAAACACACAAACACACAGCAATAGAGTCACTTTCCGTGTGGGAGAAGATTGCACCAGCCGACATTTTAATGTTGCACGCCAAAGGCTGCTCTCTGTCATTCACATGGGGCCTCTGACACTAATGTACTAAGCTGCCTCGGGGCATCAGTGAGGCCATTTCAGAATCCCACTGCTAGAGCCAAAAAAAAAAAAAAAAAAAAGTATGTAGAGCACAAAGCCTGAGTGTTGTGCCACTTCCCAATAAAGCTGGTTTGTCAGAATTCGAGCTGGAGCGAGGAGGGCGCGCATCATATTTCTTGTAGTTTGCACGCTGAAGAAGAATAGTGAGTGAGCTTAAACTATTGTGTGGAAAAGTGAAAGTGAGCTTTATTGTCAATTCTGCTGCACATGCAAGACAGTGGAATCGTCTCGCTCTCCCTCAACGGTGTAAAAACAGGGAATATAGACAACATATGTCACCGAAAAAGAACAAAAGTAGGATAATAGAGAACATAGGCAAGAAAAATAGTGCGGCAGCATTGCCAAAAAGAAGTTGAAAAAACTGAATTGTGCAATATCCAATATCAAATGTGCCATCAGAACCAGAGGAAATGGGTTCAGACTGCAGGGAAAGAAGGCTGCCGTGTTACAGTCTAAGTGTCTATGAAATTTTTTTCAGAAGCTTTAATGGATCGCTAAAAGACAATCAAGCTGGAGGTCAAAATGTTGATTTGTTCCCGCAGAAGTTGGAGCATGGCAGCGGCTGAACATGGAGGACATTTTAATCTTGCGGTGGATAGAAAAATCAATGCGGCGCTGTTTCGTTCTCTTCAAAAGGTCCAGAACATGTCGCAGTCAATCGAGGTGCTGAACCTGCGGACGCAGAGGGACTTTCAGTACATCATGAGAATGGAGAGTCAGATCAAAGGCCTGCGGTCGAAGTTCCGACAGATCGAATCGGACAGGAAGACGCTCGTCAACAAAAACTTTCAGGTATGTTTGTATTTGATGTTCAACTTTGTGAGAAACATCACAGAAAAAAAGAAAAGAAAAGCCTGGGAAAGATGACTTCTAAAGATACCTGCGCAGCATCCGAATGAATCAACCTTCGTTCCTGTCCTTGGCTGCGGCGAGCCGCACGGCCAAGGACGAAACACTAACCAAAACCGTGGCGTGTTTGGGCAGCGCCTCGCATTATTTAACTAGAAATAACTCAGATCCTGTTGGAAGTATGATGGATGTCTATTTCAGAGGAAAAGCAGAGGCTCTTTGACAGCTGTGATTAAAGAAAATGGAGCTGATAGAGTTTGCAATTCTGTGCTTTCAACAGTTACATTGAATTTCTTTCACTGATGTAATTGGAGTTCCCATTTCGGCCACCAAGGTGAAACTTAAACAAATTGAACTGTTGCTAAAATGTCTTGATGTAAATACTCTTTGGTTTTGTTTTGGGGAAATTCATGGTCTTGTCAGACATTTTCAAGCTGAATTAGGATCTGAAAGTCAGCTTCGTGGGTAGTACTCAAAGTACAACATCCGTCTCTCTAATCCAGCATCCGGGGGCCTTTCTCTGTGGAGTTTGCATGTTCTGCATTCATGAGTTTTATTTATGTGCTTTGGTTTCCTCCTGCAGTCTAAAAACATGAGTTTGAGGTTAACCAGTGACTCTAAATTGCATGCAGGTGAGTGTGAGTGTGAGCGTGTGTGACTGTGATAGACTGGCAGCCTTTCCTGCTTGTTCCCCTGGGACTCCGGCTCCCAGTGACCCTGAGTTGGACAAATGGTTTAGAATCATTAGAAGATCAATAGATGGAAACAGTTAAATCTATACAGATAATCTATCTGCAGTTGTTTTATTTATTTATTTATTTATTTTTTGTTAAGACTGGTGTTTTTGCAATGCATCACTTCTTTGTTCCAGGAGCTAAAAGGAAAGATGGAGTCCCTGCAGCCGCTGATCCCAGTCCTGGAGCAGTACAAGACCGACGCCAAGCTCATCTCCCAGTTCAAAGAGGAGATCAGAAACCTGTCGGGTGTATTGATGGGCATCCAGGAGGAGATGGGCGCGTACGACTACGAGGAGCTGCAGCAGAGGGTCCTAAACCTGGAAAATAGGCTCCGCAACTGTATGAGCAAACTCAGTAAGTCCCTTGGAAAAAAAAAAAGAAAGAAAAAAAAGAGGCAGCAAATCCAGTGTGGTGACCTGGGATTATCCCATGGCGAGGGGATCACAGACATATTTCTTGCAGCTCTGGGCAGATTGGCTCTTTAGATACAGAACTGCTAACGGAGGCTGAAATAATGTCACTGGCTGGAAAAAAAAAAAAGCCACATTTTTCAAAGCTAAAGGTAAAATGTGGTAATATCAGAAAGCTTTATACACCGACTCCTGAAAGAAAAATGACAATCCAGGCTTATTCCAAGCCATTTATTTCAAGTTAGAGGTCGTTGTATAGCTACTTCGCTTGGGGAATAGCATCGATTCAGCTTCCAGAGCAGCTTTTTCCTTTCAATACGGGTTTGAATAACTAAAGCTCCCATTTTCCAAAGGCCAGGTTATCAACAGTGAGGCCTCGTGTCAATGTGTCATCACTAATAACTAGCATGTGAATGCTAATAGGACGTGGCTGAAAATCTGTCGGAGCTCAAGATGACTGCTTAAGTATTCACTGCATGCAAGCTTTGATTGATTAGATAAAATAGCACTTCAATACTTAATAGGGAACTCGTAAGCTAGTGTGCAAGTGATAGCCCACTGTCATTTGGCACAATTAAAGTGTCGGGCAAGATGAATTAAGTGCAACTCAAGTACTTCAAATATGAAACGCTGCGGGAAGAATGTTTCCGGCTCTGACTCTTGGAGAGCAGCGTGCAAAAATCTGTTGCGTTTCTCTTAACAGTTAATAAAAAAGGGTTGTTGTAGCGTTTGTTACCGGAGCTGTGTGATTTGTTCGCAGCATGTGGAAAGCTGATGAAGATCACCGGACCGCTGACGGTGAAAACCTCAGGGACCAGATTCGGAGCCTGGATGACCGACCCGCAGGCGTCGCCCAAAAACAACAGGGTGAGTTGAAAGTCGGTTTAGTAGTCTATGTAGAACCGTTTCCCTCCCGTCTTTCCAGCGGAGACATGCTGGACAGTTTGAAATTACTGATATTAAGATGGTTGTTTTCTTCTGTGTGAATGTGAACTAGAGAAAAACTCAACTCTAAACAGACTTTTTGCTGAAGATTTTAGCGCTTTGTTTACTTCCCACTCCCATCTTTGATCAGTATATTTTAAGGAGTCAGTGGAAGTCAGTGGGTTGAGCTCACGATGGCTGAGACTGTCAATTTTCCAATGAATCCGGGACGCATTAATGGCTGATGCTGCACCTTCATAGCGATTTGAAAAGAAAAAGAAAAAAGAAACTTTTGAAAGATGTTTACCTAAAAAGTAAAACCTACCACAAATTGCAGCAGCAGACGAGAGTCCTTGAGATGAGGAGAGCACAACTCCTTCAGCGTGACTTCAGATCGAGCGTGAGTGCCGATGCTTTCCCGTCTGCACAGGGGCTTCGCTAAAGTGTTTCTCTAAACGAAGTGAGACGACAAAGTTCAAGTGTTTGATCAGTTTCACACTCCGTGAACCGAAGGTCAAGCTGCACTTGACGTTAAGAAAGCCAAACGCTTATGAGAAAATACCTTTATTAAGTCGGACATATAATTACGAAAAGAAAAGCTTTTCTACTTGCTTGAAAAATGTTTTGTTCAGATTTACAAGTTTTCATGTACGTTCGGTCTCCAGTCTTATTGCTTATTAAACCAGTAAACCAAGCTTACATTTTTCATGAAGCACCAGTTTCCTGTCAGAACGAATGAACATGATCAATAAAGATGAATAATACTGTTGGCTTAGCCTTGAAATATATGGAATAGTATGCTCTATAACACCCCACGGTAAAATACTTGGAGTTTATTCAAATAGATAAAGGTACAAAGTGCAACGTGACATGATGCTGCTGTTGTGGTGAGAGGAATTTCCTTATCTGGCCCCCAAAACTTTTATCTGTGATCTTTATCGTAATATAGTTTCTATGTTGCGTCTTTAATTTTCACTTGGTGACCTCTCATTTCCTGGATTTCACTTTTTTTTCTTTTTTTTTTCTGTGCCACATTCGGATTTATTTGCTGACACACTCCTCCACAAATTTCATCCATTCATCTCCTGGTGTTTGTGCTTGTGGGGACTCAATGCTTCAAAGCAAATGAACAGAAAAGTGAATGATTCTCGTGTAATCAGGGTGTGTCGCAAGAAAAAAAACCTCATGGAATGATCCTGTTTGCAGCTGATGTCACTCATTTTTTTCTTAAATGGCTGCAAAATTCACACAAAGTGAAAGTGAGTGTGTGAGACTGCAAGTCATTATGAAACTTTCAAAATACCATTGTCTCTTTCTGTCTCTAGGTTTGGTACATGGACAGCTACACCAACAACAAGATCGTGAAAGAATTTAAATCCATCGCCGACTTCGTGGCCGGAGTCGAGTCCAGAACCTACAACCTGCCTTTCAAGTGGGCCGGGACCAACCACGTGGTGTACAACGGCTCTCTGTACTACAACAAGATGCAGAGCAACATCATCGTGCGGTACAGCTTCGAGACGGGCCGCGTGGTCACGCAGCGGGCCCTGGAGTCGGCGGGGTTCCACAACGTGTACCCGTACACCTGGGGGGGCTTCTCCGACATCGACCTGATGGCCGACGAGCTCGGCCTGTGGGCCGTTTACGCCACCAACCAGAACGCCGGGAACATCGTCATCAGCCAGCTGAACCCGGACACGCTCCAGATCGTCAGCACGTGGAACACGGAGTACTCCAAGCGGAACGCCGGCGAGTCCTTCATGATCTGCGGGACGCTCTACATCACCAACTCCCACCTGACCGGAGCCAAGGTGTACTACGCCTACTCCACCAAAACCTCCACGTACGAGTACACTGACATCCCCTTCCACAACCAGTATTTCCACATGTCCATGTTGGACTACAACGCCAGAGACCGCGCCCTGTACGGCTGGAACAACGGCCACCAGGTCCTGTTCAACGTCACACTGTTCCACATCATTAAAACAGAGGACGACTCCTAAACATGACGGAAAGCAAGGACGGCCGTGCCTGAATGTTTGTTTAAGTGATGTGTTTTACTAGTCGTTTTTTTTTATTATTATTATTATTATTATATTTACACAACATGTATTTATTTGACTGACTTTGTGGTTACATGATGAGTGGCCCATTCAGGCCCCAAAAATATAACTCTGCGTCAGCCAATTAAATGGAAGCCCAGAATGAGAGAAAAGAAATTGAAACGTGCCTCAAATGCATTTTGGACTAAGTAATGACATGTCTGTTTAACAACTTAACAACCTAACAATGAGCCTGGAGTAATTCCCGAGGTTCTTTGCTCTCTCTGAAATGAAACAAGTCAGTATAGCTTTTATTCCAGCTCTCTAATTTATTCCTCTACACTGTTTTCATTAATTGATCATTCTTTTCTCCTCTTTTCTCCGCTATTTATTCATCACGACGTACTAATTTATTCCTGCTTTTCACTGCCTCCATTAATTTGTCTCTGTACTTTTCCTTTCCAAAGTTTTGCGCTTGACCTTGTACAAGACAATGAGAAATGTGCTGAACCATAATGCACCTGTATATTTAACGTACTCGGCTTTTTTTTTGTGTCCGTGAGGATTCTAAGTCATCAATCTCCAGTGACTCCTCGGCGTACTAAGTCAAACTACTAAACAAACACCCAAATTCGACTCCCTTTAACTTAGTGCTCTGAGATTTGTTTTTTTTTTCTCTCTCTCTCACTTCAGCAACAGTTTGTATGCCTTATTCAGTGCAGTATGTTCAGTAAGCCCAAGGATAACAGCTCTTGTGCATGAATGTTGGCTATCCTAATAGCGTTTTTATGGTAACTGTACATCAGCATATTTTGTATTTGCACAGCATCCCATTCTTCCCCTCTGTAGCTGTAGTGAGCGTCCGTTTGTACAGACAGAAGTAGACGACTTTAATAAGCCTTCATTTGTGTAAATAAGAAGTTATACATGACCAGAATAAAGTTCTTGTTTTGTTTAATGCTGTGTTCTGTGGTTTCATGTTTTTACAAATGACAGATTTCACACTGACACCCCTAAAGGTTCCACTGTGATTTATTAGAACAGCTCTAGCCAATAAACACAAGAGCAGTGATTGCTTCTCTTTAGTAAGAGTGACTTTGCATTATTTTTTCACCACTTTACCCATTTTAATATTTTTTGCCATAACAAACAGGAAAAAAGTTTTGCTTTTTCATTAATAACAGCATATTTTAAAACCCCAATGTTTCTCATACTGTCAATGATAACAGTCTTTATGCTGCAAAAAGATGAAAATATGCAAAAATGCCATTTCCATGTAAATGAACATTGTTTTCAAGTCGTCATGTAAACAGGAAACTTGTCTGAAACGCAAATGCAACAACGTGTTTTCACTTGAAAATGTTGCATAAGTGGGGCTTTTTTTTCATATCACCTCGCATAATCAGCATTTTCTAACAGTAAAACATCAAAATACGAGAAAGGATGTTTATCATTAGGCAAATACAGTTAATGAGGAAGACAGCTGGCTTCCTTGTAATGTCATTTTTAAAAACTTGTATCATCCTCAGTCTTCCACCAGACTGGTGAGTTGATCAAGCTATTTAGACACCAGGACAAAAACTTTCCTCATGAAGATTTCCTCAGCGCTGATGTGTTCGCTCATGAATGGTCACTCATTAAGAATAAAGAGTCGCGATTGCACAGGTCTCTTTTCACCCATTAAAATGTGGAATAAAATACAGAGTTTCTCAACTGCACACTGGACGACCAAGCGCACCGACTCATACACCCTGACAGGCTGCACTCGTCCTCCAGGCCAGATCAATGCAAGCGGCGCAGACAGGAAGCATCTCAAAGGTCAAAGAAGCAGCTGCAAGCGAGTCTATGCCTTAAGAAACACTGTATGGATCTCCTGAGAATATCGATCCCCAGAGTGCACCAATGTCAAGCAACTCTCTGCTTTTCATACTTGGATGCCTCATCCAGCAATATGAAGCATAAAAAAACACAAAAAACCCACATGCATTGGTTGTAAAGTTTGTACCGTACAGAGAAACCAAAGACGTTAGGGTTCTGTTAAAACCCCCTTGAGGAGATTAATGCAACGCTGCACTTCTGACAGTGAACATCCTTATTACCCATGGATGGCTCCTTCTGGAAAAAAAAAAAAAAAACTCAAGAAACTGTAAATCGAGTCAATCCCCTTTTTGGCAGAGTCCAAAATTACTTTCCTTCTATAGGCGCCTTCTGTTTAAATGTAGAGTTGCAGATTGATGGTGCAAATGTTCTGCACACATCCATTCAGTCGTTTTGGGAGTTTCAGTCTTTATTGTCAAAGGCTGAATGAGTTTTGTGTGAAGCTGCATGAAACCTCAATCACATTTTTGTGATTGAGGTTTTGTACTCTATTATATTGCATTGAATTATACTGCTTTATTTACTCTGAGAACTCGACAGAATACATACAAATTGAAAGGAAAAAAAAAAGCCAAAGCCATTCATTAGTACTGGAAAGGCAGTGGGAAGAAGAAAAATATATTTAAAGTAGAAACTGGCAGAGCCTTGAATGTCTGAATGTCCCACGGCTGTTCAGAAGAAAGACTGACCTCCGCGTCCGTTTTCAGACCTTCCAATTCAGAGTTCCTTCCACCATTGGCCCGGGTCTTCGCTCTTTCTCGGTCGTAGCCCCTCTTTTAAAAGTTTTGCTCCCCCGACCGTTTTCTCTTGGGCTGTTTTTTAGCCATAGCGAAGGCAAAATATCTGTACCCACTGTACTGTGTCTCGAACTGCTAACTTATTAAAATGCTGTTATTGAAAATAACATTTCAGCAATGGTATGAAAGAATACTGGAAGGTAAAGAAGCATTAACATACACTGTCTCACTACACTGGGACCAGCACTGATGTTTATATAATAGTCTGAGTCTGTGGATATTTTGGCAGCTCTTGTGATGAATATCCAGGCTGTTCCAGAGTCTCACTCCACATACAGATACACACAAAAACTTTTAGAAATGATACAAAGTTTAGGCAATGTGAACTCTCCATACCCTCTCAGGATATGAGTACTCTACCATTTTTTTTTTTATTTTAGTTGGTAGTAATTCGTTGAATGCTTTAAATAAGATTAAAACTAAATTATATTCTACAAGATCCTGTAATTTAAATAGTTTTGGATGCATACACAGATTGTGAGCATGTTCTAGAAATTCAGCCTTGTCAATAATCTTCACTGCTTGTTTCTGTAATGTCACTAATGGACTGATTGTGCATTGGTGACTGTTTCCCCACACTTTAACACAGTATGTGAAGTGTGGGAGTACCAAGGAATGGTACAATGTTCTGAGTGCATTTTCATGACAGTATGATCTTACTTTAGTTATAACTGAAAGGCTTGTGGAGGTTTTAGTTTTTACGTGCCTGTTGTGGGCTTTCTATGATAATTTACCGTATATTATATAACGTAGAAGTTTATTCTCATTTACATATTCAGTTTGGACTCCTTCAATCTGTGGTTCAGAGTGTGTTTTAAGCTGAAAAACGTCATCATCAACTTCATTTAATTTATGTTTAAGAATAATTTATAACTGTCCTTCCACTTTTTCAGTTCATTCCTTGTTTACTATGTAATCATTAGTACTAAAGAAAATGATGGTATCATCTGCAAAGAGTATACATTTTAGTGATCAAGGAACATTAAATATGTCATTGATATGATTATTGAACAGTTTTGGCCCAAAATTATTAGTCAAACTGTGCAGCTCTGTGCCATCTAATCCACCTGAAGCTTAAACAGCTAAAGTATCGAACAGTCAATACTTAACCAAATGATCAAGGTGGCGGAAGAAAAAAAAAACACAACAAAGACTAACTCACATTTTTTTTATTTCAAGTCTATGATTTCATTTTGTTCTGTCAGAATATATATCCAACGCATTAAAAAGTTGTGAAATACAAAAACAGAAAATGAAATGTGTCTGGTTTTGGTCACTTTGATGTAAAAAGTTCTCCTTTTAGGCCCCTTTCAGACTTCAACGTTTCAAATGACAACAAATAATTTTTGCATTTTCATTTCAGAAAAGTTTCACGTTCACATGGCAAAGCTTTGAAAACGATGTCCATTTGCATGGAAATGACAGAAATGTTGAAAACAATGCAGTAAATTGGGCCACGAGCATGTGAAAGTTATTAACTCATGAATAACGATCCTCAATAAGCAACACACATTGGTCAGTCGAGCAAATCAGCAGAAAATGCTTACCGGGTATTTACTTAAATAAAGATTTCACCCATCTGACGCTGAGCAGAAAAATACGATCTGCAGCTTGCATTTATTTCACTGAAACATTTGGATCTGTGGATGTTTGTGTATAAATGTGCTCTCATTTCACTGCTCTGACCCTCTCTAGTTTCTCCACGAACTAAAATGATTTAGACAAAACGGGTATGGATTTTTTTTCATGGATTTCTTTTTTTTTTTTTTTCCACTATTTTTTTTTGGGAGAATACACATCTTCATTTTGTGCAGTCAGTGGTTAATGAAAGTGTCAGTGTTGCGGTTTGTTAGTGATTTTGTCCCAGAATTATAAGTTTGGGATTAATTAAAAAAAAAAATATTTAGAGTTTATGTTATATGTGGCCATTTTGAGGGAAAAAAACAACCTGGTGATTAGTTACAATGTCATTAGAGTCCTCAGCGTCATACCACATGTTCAAAGTGTGTATGGACTGAGCCTTCCTCATCACTTCCTCCTGAACCTTCTCAGATAAGCCTCCTCAACAATCTGACAGCCAACAAATCACAGATACCTAAATCAAACAGAAAGCACATTGTTCTAAAGATCAAGCCTGTCAGCAGAAATTCGACAAGTTTGCAGCGTTTTGAATTTGCAGTGGGTCAAAGGCGTTCTCAGAGAGGCAGAAAGGGATTTTCCAATAGCTGTCACAGGGGCGATCGACAAATCCAACAGAAAGACTCGGCAGAGTGGACGGAGACGGAAAAGACAAAACTGGAGAGAGCAAACGCCCAGCTGTGTAAAGACAAGGACAGACTGCAGAGTGAGCAGAAGCAGCTGCAGGACGAAAAGAACCTGCTGCAGCAAAAAAAGCTTGACCAACTGCAGGAAGAGCCGAGCCGACTGCAGGGTGACCCGTACGAGATGCAGTAAGTCCACCTGCAGGACACGTATGAAGTAGGAGGGCTTATAGAATGACCGGGCCGTATATCCAGCTGTGCAAGGAGCATTATCAACTGCAGGAGGATTCAAGGCAGCAGGAAGATGGCAGACTGCTGGAGGACACAAATGAGAGGCACCAGGAGATTGTCCAACTGCAGGAGACGTGTTTCTGACTGCAGGAGGATGCAAAAGAGAAGAATGTAGTATACGACAGGCCAGTTTCTGCATTGAGGGCCCCTCGTATGTTTGCGTGTTGGAGCGATCAAATGACTTTCATCTGTTATAGCATTGTGCAGCCCTGCATCCGGGTGTGTGTTGGAAGGTTTTAAATCTTTTTATGACACAGTCAATTCAGTTCAAACTAAAGTAATTTCTCAGAAAAGTAGAGGCACGCTGCACGCGTGCGAGCGCATGTCAATACATTTAAAGGATTGACGTACTGTGGAGGCTTTTAATCTAACACAGAAACCCAGGATAACACACCCAGCAGGGAGGGCGGCATGAAGGGGGTCCTCAGAGGGGCGGGGGGAGGGGGAATCTGCACCAGGAGATCAAGATGACAGGAATCAGAAATTAAAAAGAGAGTGACAAGGACCGGAGGGTTCAGATGAGGTCGATAAAGAAACTTGAGAAACTAGAAAAGGAAGAAGTCTTGCACAGCAGAGGAGGTAGAGTATTTATTTTTCACTTGTCTCTTCACCTTTAAACACATATAACTCTGCAGCCTCTTTATATCCTTCAAACTGGCTCATTCCTCCTTTAAGCTTTTTATGAGGAAGATTCAGTGAGAGGATCAAATCGCATGATGGTCACAGTTAATCACACCAAAGCTGCAGAAAGCGAAGAATATTAGGACCCATTCAATGGAAGCAGCAGAAACACTAAAAACAATGTAGTTTTCATGTCTGGCCAACAGTTAGTGGTGGTGGTTGTTATTGTAATGAAACCAGACACACATGCTGTAAAGAACAATAGACTAATGCTTGATTGTTAAAAAAAAAGGCATTTCCAGTTCTTGTTGGTGAAATGTTTGGCGCTAACAGTGAGGCTGAATTACCATATGTTCACTAGTAATGCACACCGTAAATTCTGGGACAGTGTATTGGCTCCAAAACGTAGGAATACTAAAACCCGACTCTTGAAGGCTCTAAATTTAGAAATTTTGAATTTTATTTCATTTTTTTAAAAGTACTGATTTTACAACCGAAAAACAAATAAATTCCATCTGGTTTTGTTCCAGAGCTGCGTGAAGGGACAGCAGAGGAATCTGAGCTCTGGTGACTCAGCAGCGTGGAAGTTTCCAGCATATGAAAGAAGAGGACAAGTAACTGAAATCCTGTTTTCACCACAACAAATGACGAAACACCAGAAACACTGTGGTTTGCATGTAAGGCCTCAGTGGTGCAGCATTTGTTTAACACACACACACACACACACACACACACACACACTGCTGCGTTGTGTTTTGGTTTTCCAGCATCCCTGCTCCTACCTATTTTTGTCCTGGAAATTAATTTTCTTTGTCAGCCTATTTTTGCCTTGAATTTAGCTCTTTTCTTCTTTTTTTGACCTATTTGTGTCCTTGAAATTAGATTTCTTTTTTTGTGTGTGTTTTTAACCTATTTGTGGACTGGAAATTAGCTACTACTGCTTTGCGACACCTTGTTCTAAATTCTCCACCCCTTGTTCTAAATTCCGGCACCTCTGTTCTTCTTCTTGTCCGTAGCTCAGAGTCCCTCACACACCTGCAGGAAGGTGAAGAAGGGCATGGTGGACTCCATGGCCTTGGCTTTTCCCTTCTGCTCGGCATCGTCTCTGCTCATCTGCCACTTGCGGAACGTGGCAGCTGAGATCAGTCTCCAGTTGTAGAAGACCTCAAAGAACATCCGCAGCAAGTTTCTAGGGTGGCCAAGGGACTGAAGGACATAAAGCGCCTGCAGCTGTCGCTCATCGTCGGACTCAAGGTATTTTCGTAGGACTGCCAATCTCGTCTTTAGGACGTCCATGTCCACTAGACAGCTGGCTTCATTATCGTTCACTGCAGGCTGATGCACTGCCTTCACCACAGCTCCCATGAAGGAGGACGAGTTCAGGTGACATTCTTCCACGTTGGCCTGAAAAAGAGACGAACACACCGGCCCTAAAGGCTCCGTGGACGCCACCGGCTCCACTGGCTCCGCTGGTTCCACCGCTTTCACTGGCTCAACTCGGTTTCGCTCCATCTCGCCGGTCTCACTGTGTCTCTGCTTCATGTCTGTCTTCTTTCCAGCACTGCCATGTCTGGGTCTTGTGGGGGGAGTGGAGAGCTGAGACAAAGGAGCAGACAGCAGCACAGAGTCTGGTTTGGGGCCGGCGGTCTTGGAAACTCTTGTTTCAGAGTTGCCAGCTGGAGTCCATCCACGACATCCCATAACGCCAGACCCTGTGGGCGCAGCTGGATCGCCTCATCCAACTGTGGCTGCTTTGAAATCCTGGGGGTCTCAAGAGGGATGAAGAGCCTGGTGGGAGCAGTGGAACTGGTTTCTTCATTGCGGTACTGAGAAGCGACCGAAGTTCCTGCTTGTCTCCAGTCGTCTTTGGAGAACAGCTGCTTCGTCGTTTTGAGCTGCTCCTCCTGTTGCTCCATCTCAGCCTCTTTGTGAACCTGGAGGATGGTCTTTGGGCCCTGGTCGGCCTTCCGAGGAACCCAGTTTTTCTCTTTTAACGCCATGACGTCCTGCAGCATGAAGCGGATTCGTGTCGACGTCTGGCGCTCCTCCATCAGTTTTGTCATCTGGTTGAACATCTGATCCATTTGTGGCTTGGCTCCGTTAGTGTCGAGCTCTTTCCCGGCAGTCGTTAGCAGCGCGCACAGCTGCTGCAGCGAGTCCTCATCCTGTTTCTTTAACAGCCGGAAGGTACAGCTAAAAATAATGGCCGCCGTCAACATCTTCAACTTGAAGAGCTCCCCAATGAGCTTGACGAGTCCGACTGAGCGCCTCCGAGCCTTGTTCTTCACATCCTCCAGCTCCTCCCGAAGCTGCTCACGCTCTGCGGTGGATGCAGAAGAGTCCAGCTTCGCCTGCTTCCTCTGAACCACCATGTCGTCACTTCTCTCCACGACAAACTCCTACTCGCAGCGGCACAGCAGCAGCATGTGGAAGGTCACGGTGCTGTAATAATCACTACAACCTTCACTTGTCTCGTGTAATAATAGAAAAACACTCTGTTTGATGTAAAAAAAAATATTTTTTCATAGTTTGAAGGATTTTGTGCATAATGAAATTCAAAAAAACTTCACTCTAACGAATTAAACTTGTCTGAACCCATCAAAGGCGTCCTGCCAGTCTTACTACTGCAGTCATTTTTTTTGAAAAGGAGAAATTTTCAAAATCTTTCTAATTTTTAATAGTACAATAGAGTAGAGTAGAGTAGAGTAGAGTGTTACAATCCCAGTTCTAAATAATCTTTTTTTTTTTTTTTTTAACCTGTCCTGTCCAGCATGGAAGTAGCAGAATGGGAGTCTGGCTGCTATGTCCACAGATTTGCTTTTCCTGTAAGTGTAAAGCTCCTCTTGTTGACATGCTTTTTTTTTTTTTTTTAGTATTTTATTTTATTTATTTTGAGTACTAATCTAATACATGACCTGACAGGGGGACAGAAAGTGAAAGAAACAGAAAGAGAAAGAAACAAATGACAGACAAGCCAACAGCAACAAAAGGGGGTGAAGAGAAGGAAGAGATACGACTAGGATACGACAACTTATTTATTGTTTTATATACTCTAGACAATCAGCTACTGCACCTACGTAAAGAAAAGATATGACAGAGGGCATCTTATGGACTTTTTGTTGGGGAATATAACTGGTAGTGAACTAGGGCGCGCAAACTGAGGATTAAGGTATGAAATTACACCAGAGCATCAGGAGAGGCCTACTAGATCACTATTAGCCTAACTCACCACAAGAGAGCAAGGTAACTGTGTCCACAGGTAGAATGTGAAGAGTGATTAAAGATCAGCGTGATCATGTAATTGTGATAGTGATAGTGATCATGCATATATGACCTCTGACCCCTGAGAAGACCAGAAGCAGGCCGGAGAGGCCCTCAGGGCCCAGATTGGAGCCACTCCCCCAGGCAGACACCCATGCGCCGGTCCAGAAAAGGACACTGGACACCCGGGGTGGGCAGAGCCGAGAGCCCAGGGCCCAAGAGCCCAAGCGCCCAAGCGCCAACCCCCCCACTCAGGCGGAGGGCCATGACCATACCCAGGAGAACCAGCCCGAACGGGTGGCTACCTGCCCCAGGCCAGCGCCCCCCCAGCGCTCCAGCCACGTACCCCGAGATCCAGGGCATCACTACCCCCCACCCATCCACCCTACCTCCCCCCTGCCCTCCCACCTCACTCCCCCAATGCCACCAGACCACCCACCTCCTCCCTAACCACCCTATTCCCCCCATCTCCCTCCCCTGCCCTGCCCCCCACAACACACACACACACACACACACACACACACACACACACACACACACACACACACACACACACACACACACACATTTCCATGTCTTCTGGGGACGCTGCATTGGCTTCCATTCATTTCCTGCAGACTCTGTTTACTGTTAATGTGTTGCCAGGTAACAGGTCGGGTTGAAGTTAATTTCCTGGCCGCTATTGATATTAACAAACACCACCGACAGGAAATACAGCCGGAGCTGCTCAGAATACAGAATGGGAAGCGGTGTGAGGAGCTGAGGCAGAGACTGTACTTAACCCACTGTGCGACTCTTCGGTCGAGAGCCATTACCCATCACTCAAATGAGAAATGCAATTACTGTGGGCCATTTGATGGCCCTGTGTGAGAATTCAGTGGGAGCTCTTATTTGTGTTTATTACAGTGTAAACAACAACATCTGCTGACCGAGAAATGTGAAAGACCTTCAGTGCGGCTTCGCCAGCGCGGATCACGTGTTCAGCAGCACAGCAGGCGTGAAACGGCCTTTGAGCTGCAACACAAAGTGTTTGTCTGATGGTGGAAATGATAGCATATGATGCTACAAATCATGTTGACAGCTGTGGGCTAATCCTTTAAGAGTGGGAGATCACGCTGTGTCACCTTATCTCTGTGTGTTAAAATAGGATTCGAATATTCTCCGCTGGATTTGCAGGCGTCAGGAAACACAGGCTGAGGGAAAGGCAGGGAAACAGATCTTTCTTTCCACTTCAAGCAGGACGGGAGTCTATTTACAAAAAAAAAAAAAAAAAAAAAAAAAAAAAAAAACACAAACTCCCCACAAAAAAGAGCATCCTTGAGAAATTGTATTTCTAAAAAGTTGTTTTCTTCAGTTCCCTTGTCGATTTCTCACCTAAGTTAGGGAAGAAGTTGCTTTTAGAAAACATCAATTCTGTTTCGATTGTGTCAGGTTGCTCTTATATGCAACCGAGGCACGTTTGAGGGCAGCAGAAAACAGTTTGAGCTGCAGACTTCTGTCTCTTAAACAAGCCAACTGTGATGATTGAAGTCATTAAAGTTGACACCAAACACTTGAACTCTGCATGTTTAGCAGGGCTGATTACATTTAGAATAAGCCTTGCTTTGTATTCCAGATTGTATTTGATTGTTGATTCTTTTAATATGTTTCAAATTAGCATTTCTTGGGTCACAAATGAACTTCCTGGCATGCACAAAACACAACGGCTTTAAAAGTCTATGAGATATAAACACTTTGCTCCCTTTATTGATCTGTAAATATTCCCCTGTTTTATCAAACCATCAATAACTCTCACAGGAACCATTTTCACAACCATTTCAAGTGCAAACGCAATACTTTCATTGCGTTTTTGTAGTGTTTGGAGTCACTGAAAACACAACTTTTTGAAAGTTTTTTTGGAAATATGAAACAAACAACAGCACCCACTAGTGGCCCAACAAGGAAACTACTCCCTTTTCAATATTTCTGCACTTTCCATGTAAATAGATATTGTTTTCAAAGCATTACCGCGTTAATGCAAAACTTTTTCGGAAAGGAAATGCAAGGTATCAGACACGCAATACAGAGCAGCTGGCGCTGTATTGAGATTGCTGTAATTTCCCTGTACTAAGTTTTTGGTTTAATTAAAAATATAGACATTTTCAACAAGCACGTATACTCTGTGCTACAACAAACACAAACTTTCAAATTGAAAGGTTTTTTTTTAATCACTGAAGAAAATATTATTTGATTAATGTGAGTTGGAGGCAAATTGTATTGATAATAATACTCATGACATGAATGACTTTTGGGTTGATTGTCAGGAGCTGTTTTCATTTCTTGCTGATATCATTTTATCCGTAGACGAAAACGATCATCACCCTGTTGGTCTAAATTACCATTCTCATAATGTTCTCCTACACAGCGCCAGCTGATGGATGAAACACATCATCTATAAGAGTTAAACCACAAACATAATATAAACCTGCAATCAAGTTGGCCGGAAATGAGCCTTTTGATTTTCATTCACCTATAAAAACCTGCTGAATGAAACTATCTTCGTTTTAATCCCCTGATTCAGAGCTAAATATGTCCGTGTTTATATCTCTAATATCCGAGCCTGAAGGGGACAACATGGTGCTCATTCATCCTGAGGCGTCTCTCAGGCACACCGTGAGAAAAATAAGTACCTTGAGATGACATTTTCAAAATACCTACAGGGCTAAATAGGCTACAGCAATAAATTTGATTAAATGAGCCCAAACATATGGCCATGATCGGTGCTCTGTTGAAGTCAAACCAAAACCGACGATTAGATGTAACTAAAGTGAGCGCAGACTCACTTTTATCACACTTATTTATTACAGTCAAGTCATTTTTTAGTGCCCTTTCATAAAAAATCCATGCCATCGGTGGACTATTCACTTCCCTGAGAGGCCACTGTAAGACTAAGGACTGCAGTAGAGGGTTAAAGCATTAGCCGACTTCAGTTCTGATCAATAGAAATGGAAATAAATGTGGAATATATCAGTGTTTCGGGGTCTGCATCAGTCTAGAAACTCTCTGTTATGTGTCAGGTAATAATAATTTAAATAAATAAACACACAGTTTCACTTTTCACTTCAGTAAATCACTATGAATTGATAATTATAGCACTGCTTTTAGGCTCTGTTTAGTAAAGTGTTTTCGTTTTGGAAACGTCTCACATTGCCATTTTAAAAACAGTGTCCTTTTACATGGTAACAGCAGAAACACTGAAGTGAGGGTGAAAAGTTTGAAAGTCCATTAGACTTCAGGCCTTATCTGTGAGCCGTTGCTTGGCTACATCATCACCGTCATGATGGGAAGGTGCCTCGGAGCAGCAGACCAGATCAGCAGTGATATTAGTTTTTAATCACATAACGCGAATGTTGTGATTACGATTCTATTAAGTCGGACACAAAATATCTGGGCAACATGTTTGATTCTTTTGGTATAAAATTCACATGAAGGGATCCTCTTCATGTGCCGTGACCCAGATCAGTTGGGAAAGCTCAGCGCTGTCATGAAGTGTTGCTGAAATGCTCCGGTAATGATTTTCATGGGTTTTCAGGCCACTCCATAAAAGCACGTGTACACAAGAGAGCGGAAAGACCGACCTCACAAATCAGAAAATGCGACCTTCCCCGAGGCTCGTGAATGCAGCGTAAACCCAGAAACATTCAATAAAGGAAAGAGTGCTCTCCATCGCTGGAGTCACGAGTGCAAGATGGCGGAGGAGCAGAGCCCGTTACCAAGGCTCGTGACTTGATAAAAGATATCAACTCCCAACTTCATACAACTGCCAGAGCCCCAAAATATCCTACTGTACATATTAGGCTGCTTGCATTTGAAACAACTGCAGCTTTGCCAGCAGAGTCATTTTGTGACAGTTTAGTAATTCCACATCAAGAACATTCCTCTTTCAGCAGATGCTTTATGTGGCTTTGTGGCTATGAGCTTTCTCTGCTCATTTGCCTGTTTATTTCATTGTCTACTCTTGAAATGATATTTATTTAACAGTGCAGATGCTGGTCATCACTGGTTTGCTCTGGTGCTTCAAAATGAAAAGAAAAAACTGTGGGTTGCAGGTTAATCTTATTTACCACTTCACCTAGATGTTTACGTGATAACATCTGGAAAACTTTTGAGAAACATCTCTGTTAACATAGAAACACTGAAAACGATGGAGTGAGTGTGTTGGGCCACGAGTTGGTGCTGTTGCTTGTTTAATGGTGGGTGTTGTTAATCATAACCAATAGGAGTAGGCTACACAAACATTCGGATCGACGGAGAATTAAGTTGGACTGTTGCTACTCCGGGTGACTGTCAACTCTAAAACTACCAAGTCCCAGGAGATCATGACAGCCTGGAAAGAAGACATTGTTACTGTCCATCTACTGAGCATGTGCAGAACAACTACTGACAAGCAGCATTCCAAAAAATTCTGTTTCCCCTGTTCCCATGGAGACGCAGCCTTCTCGAAAGTGGCGTAAACGGATGCCCAAAACAACGATAGAACTTTTACGTCTTCACTCGTGGTGAAAACTGGGCCTCGGGAAGCTCGGTCCAATCCCAACAGATCAAGGCAGTTTGCATCTTCAACCAAATAGTCTAAAATACATGTTTTGTGCTTGTGGGGGAAAAAACAAAGAACAAAAAAATCTGTCCACATACAAGGAAAACATGAAAACTCCACACAGAGAGGTCTCCAAACAATACCTGGACTTGGATCAGTGACATTCTCAACATGAAGCAAAAGCACTAACCACTGTACTAACGTGCAAACACTGTAGATCAACCAGATTACTAAGATTCTTCGAATCGCACCACAGCGGTATCGATAGGAATCAATTTTCCAGCCTTTGTTCCGAGGAATTAAAGATCCAAAGTACAACAAGTTGCTCTGATCACACAGGAAATGAACATGAAAAATGAAACATCAACAACATTTCTCACCGTTGCCCTGCGAGTGCTGCAATAGCAATTATTGACTAAAACCATGTACTGGTGAGCAGCATGAATGTCAAATCCCCTCCAGCTGTTCTGGATGATCAAAGCCTCTAAACTCCACTGGTCCGTCTGCCCGCCGAAACAAGCTGCCGAGGCCAGAGGCGGGAATTATCATCTGAGATTTTCAGATAGCTGATGTGGCGAGATGGTGTGGAGGAAAGAAAAAAAAAAACAGAGAAAAATATGAAGGTTTGAAGAGGAAACTTTAGTGGGAAGTGAGGTTGTCATTATGTGGTAATAGATGGAGACAGATAAAGAGGGAAGGAGACATTTGTCCTTCACACTGCTGCTTCGTACCGATCCTGCTCGCTCTGAATGTCACTTGTTCTCAGGTTTGCGCTTGTGTATTTGGCTGCACTCCTCTGCAATCATCCCTTATCTGTGTGCACAGCAGCTGAGGGTTCGTCTCTCTGAATGAATGGCCTCAATAAACCTGTCACAGCCCAGACTTGTTGACTCCATATTGACTCGGGTTACAGGGATCCATCCTTTTTATTAGCCTCTGTTTGGCCGCAGATTTACAATGACGCTCGGCCCACGCATGACAATGACATTAAAACACAGACACTTCATTTTGCCGTTTGTTTCCCTCATTTGTTGCTTTTGATATGAAGAGTGGAGCATGACAGTACAGATATTTCTTCTCAAACAGTTTGAGTCTGGGCTGTTTCTTTCAGTTAAATGTGTGCTTTTATATCTTCTTGGGCTTTCTGTCCTGATCGTCGCTTTTCTTCAGATTACCAGTCTGCTCCTTCTGATTTAAGACGTCCCACCTCTGAGTCTTGATTGTAGCTGCCTCCTTTAATCATAGCCACCAGTGTCTTCCTTTCCCGCTCTATTCTGTGTACCCTACCTGCATTTTGTGTGTGTTTTCCAATGATTATGAAACATAATCAGCACTTCACCATGACGGACTAAGTGTGGGATCAATCCGATGTAAATTATGAAGGTTTCACATTAGCAGCTGTATTACGTAATGACGTTAAACTTTGCATGTCTTTAAAATTTTAGATTTAAATACCACGGCATTTAAATACTCATAGCAACATTATTTCATTAAAAGGTGAGCAAGATATTTTCTCTGCATAAAATATTAAATTATTTCTAGTGATAATAAGATTAATATGTATTTTATTTCCATTCTGCCATGTTCATGTTGGATTATTCTGATTCTGGAACAGATGTGCTTGTTTTTGATTTGCGTTTCTTATTTGGATCAGATTGTAAATGTTTCTAAGATTTTATGATTTTCCATTCAGCCGTTCCGACCTGGAGTTCGGGAATGGCTTTAATCATGGGTTTTATGAGGGGAGGATGTGGGATATGGACAACTGGATGAATTGGGCTTGGTGAGAAAAAAAAGGATAATGAAGAAATAAAGGTTGATGATAATAAATTTAAACTGATGGTCTGTGGTAAAATAACTTCCTCTTCATTCAATTACATATTGACCTCAATGCTTTCAAGTCCAAATCTGACCAAAGCAAATCAAAACAGATTTTTATTATGTAAAGCAATCATTTCACTGACGAGAGCAGATATCACAATATCTTGCAGCTTGAACATAAAAAGTCAAACAACATCCATTGAAGACATTTCTAATCTGTACTTCAAGGACTGAAAACACATACTGCTCATCGCTTTGAATATTCTGTTCAATTCCTGATATCGAGCCTCTATGTACGAGGTAAGCAGTAACTTACAGAGTGAGCATCCAGGAATATCCAATCGCACAGACAGGTGATGAGGGGATCGCAGTCTGGAGGACCTGGGAGTTTGATTTGGGATGTTCCCACCTCCAGCTGTCAGAACAGGTGCGCCCAGATCTGCAGCTGACAGCCGAGCACGTCGGGAGCACGGCGAGACGCAGCGGCCCGTCTTCCAGATGCCCCCGAGACTGATCTGTGCCAAGGACTGCCAGCATCCTGGTCTGGGTATTACCAAAGGAGATAGGATCTTCAAAAAAAAGAGCTGCGCAGGGTTGTGAGAGAAAGAGCAGGATGAAAGAATATGGTGCTTTTATTAAATCAGATACACACAGAAAAACATTTAGCTGTCTTTAAAGGAGAGTGAATTATATAACTTAGTTATAACAAATGCTTGAAATTAGGTGAAAACTGTTAGTTCTATACAATGGGTCCTACTTCCTGTTTGATCTCTCATGAAAATGGAACATTATGGGAAAACGTCCAAGTACTCTGCCTACCTTGAATCACCCTTGGCTGTGAATTTGTGTGTGACTGTGATGGACTGAGGATGTTTCCTGTCTTTTCCTTGTCAGCCGGGATTGGCTGGAATGCCCCGCGACCCTGACCATGGATGGATGGCGCTTTAGGCTGAACATCTCCTGACACCTTCAGACTGAGTGGTTTCAGATTTCTCAGCATCGAAGCACATGACTTTATTTACTGTGTTGCTTAAAACCATGTCTTTACTATTTAACCTGCTGAAGGAAGTGATCAAGGATGCAGCAGATGACCTGCAGGGAGCCGCAATAAGAACGAGTGCAGACAGTCAGCCTCGTTGTCTTTGACATTAAGGGGCTAATGGCGTCCAGCGCCTTCATTATGCTCGGCGACTGCAGCAGGTTGTGTAGGACGAGTGTGTTGTCGGTCTGCAGATGCATTAGCACAGATTGACGTGGATGTTTCATAAGTTTTCTCTGAAGTCCGTTAGTCAGCAACCGAAGGATGATTTGTTGCTTAACCTGAAAAAAACTGTCAGAATACACCAATCGGCAGACGTGTGTGTGTAGGTAACACCTCATTTTAATACACCGTTCTCACTAACTGTCTAACTAAAATAAATCAGTCTGACATCCATGGGGAGATTCACATGTATTCCTCAGGGAAATGATTTAATTATGGTCTGTAAATGAGGCAAGACTGACCTTTAAAAGGAAACTACTTTTGCAATTTCCACCATTGTTTCTGTGACTCGTCTCATTTATTTCTTGCACCTCCCACAGTTTGTATCTAAAAAGCAAAAAAACGTATAAATTGATGCAAGGTGATTGTTTCCATACAATTCAAGATTAACAAAAAAATCTTATGTAAAAAAAAAAAAAAATAACAGTACATGTACCTTCTGTGGTCTGAAATGGTAAGGTCATTCTTCTCTTCAGGCCAGCGGTGGCATCACAACCATCTATGCCTCAGAGCAGGGGTGTCAAACATAAGGCCCGTGGGCAAAAGATGGCCTAATCTAGTCCAGCAAATGTCCAAGCAAATTATAACAATTATAAAGAAACAGTCAGGGCGAAATGGTTAAAACATGCATTCAAAAAGCTGCCAAATGCAAGTTATAGAAAGGTTTTGGGACTTTTCACTGAATTTTACACCAGAAAGTAGCATTAAAATTGGCTTTATGTTGAGGTTGTAGTCATTAATTGCAAGTCATTTTGTAAAGACATACTTTGTAAAACCTCTGCTTGATGTCACAAAGATAATCTTTAAATTTAAAAACTGAAAGTTATTATCTCACTTTTTTTCTTCTTCTACCAAACCGAGCCACTCAGGATGACATGTGACATGCTTGATTTGCTTTGATTTGCTTGTGTTAGAGAAATCTGTTAATCTCGAGGGTCAGTAGCCCATCAGGCCTGCTGTTTCTCGATCTCTTGCTCATCGCTCGTAGTGGAAAATACTCACCTTTATTATATGTTGAGGCGAAGATTTACAAGATTTCTGAAGAGATGTCATTAAAACTCATTATCTGGTGAGAACACCACAGGATGACAGCGAGACGGGGAATGGCGGATGTGCCTCGGTTCATAGAGTGGGCTTTGAGCAAGGCAGTGAACCCCAAACTACTACATATGGATGGACTGAGCGCTTTGATGGCCCATTGAGTTCAGTACCAGGTTTGAGTTCCACAAGTCAATAAAGGGTGACCCTTGACCTTGAACAGCACCTCAAAGCACCTTGGCTGCCCACCACCTCCTAGAAAGGGGGTGGATCAATGCAGAAAAAGGAATTTCCCCAAGAGGATTAATAAAGTATGATTAGAATTACAAAGAAAATGAGAATCAGTAGTGGACCGATCTCATATTAAGTATTCAGCAAGACTTTCAGGAAAACTAAGTGATAAAAACTGTAAATTACTGGCCTAACTTTCATGTCATTTAAACTCTTTAAGGTTTTCTCCAAGATCTGACTGAAAATATCCACTTGGTTGAAATACAGCTCCAGTAATTTTTGGCTGAATAAGATATTTGTGACCAATATTCAGGCGAATCATTTCACGAACAGTTACACAACCAAGGAAACTTTTCAAACAGGCAGTAAAGTTGAGCTCTATGCCTCAAAATTCACATTCACCCATAAAGTGTAAACACTGGCTGAGCGCGCACGGAGGTTTTGAGATTTCCATGAGAGACGTCTTCAGAGCTGCTCCGTCTTCATTTCCATGACCTGCAGGTGAGACAGAACAGCTCTACCTTTTCAGACATTTTTCAAAAACCATAATCAATATGCCAGGAATAACACTTAAAGGTGAGCAGTGTCGTTCCATCTTCCCCAGTCATCCTCCCCTCTATTACCCCCGGGGTCGCTACCACTGCCTTTACAGGCAACAACAAAGTTATTTGCACTTCCCCTCAGGGAGGAACAGCATGGAGCTCTTGTGCTGTGAAGACGCTAATGAATGTGTTTGTCATATCTCTAATGGCTCACTATATCACCACGGAACCTCGGCTGTAGATTTATGGTAATCTTGAAGTACAGAAAAGCGAATCCATTCCGCCGTCGGGTTTTTGAGTTGCCGAGCTGATGAGACACTTTGGGAGAGCATTAAACTGACGGCGCTGAAATGTTTCCACTGCCAAACCTGGGAAACCGGCGACAGCGCGCCACAGAGAATGATAGCCTAAACACGCACGGTTTGGAAATTGGCATTCACATCAGCAGCAGTGAAAATGGCAAAGTAATGATGAGTCAACTCCACCATTGATTGGAGCCGGCTTATTTCAGTCCCGGAGGCTCACTCAAGCCCACACAGCCACAGCAGCAATATGAGCTCACTCCAAAGTTATGATGGGATGTCTTTGCTGATATCAACTCCAGAAACTTCCTCTTCTTCTTCTTCTTCTTCTTTTTTTTTTTTTACTGTCACTTTTTTTACCTTGCAAATCTAATCCATCAGCACAACTTCATCTTCTTCCATTAGTCCCAGGTGACTTCATTTGGGGACTATATATTTTTTTTTATCTACTGCATGCACTCTAAATGCAAATGACCAAGTGTCTTGGGTTCCTGTGAGCACAGATCGCAGCACAAGATGAAATATCCAAAAGCCCACAAGAAATACGTTCCGACCGTTTGAGGAAAAAGTAATTAGCTAACAAAATAATATTTCATGTAGCTGTTTTCATGATTCATTTATCGCAAATTATCAAGGGAGCCACCCGAGTGGGTGGGTGGAAGCTCCGGCAAGCGAACTCTGAGCCAGGAGCATATTTCATTTGTACGTTTTTAGGAGATTCTCAAATATATTTCATGTGCCACGAATAATGACACGTGTGGGCGTGAGTCGGTGGGGAGAAATATTTGTTCAATATGTCTCCGGGGCGGCTCCTGCAGCTTCTGTGGAGTCACGAAGGCACACGCACAGACGGAGAAGACGGAGACTTTCTGCACGGCTCTGATGCACCTTTAAAGCACACTTGATCAGCAATTCCTTCTATGAGCCCACACATCTGTCCGACTTCAAAAGACGCAGCCTGAAAGTTCGGCGGCACAGAGGAGAGGCGATAACGGAGGCGAGCCTCAGCAGAGATCACTCAGTTTGTAGACATTAGACATTAGTAGAATATTGAAAGAAAAAAAAAAAAAAACCTTGCCCTCATGTGGTTGAGTCCAGGTCATCTTCCAAACTACTGGGTGCTTTTTCCATCTCCATCAACAACGTTGTGCCAGTGAGAACAGTAACTGATCGATCACTAACAAATGGCCGATGATTCCTGCCTTCTCAGGGAAAACACCATGATTAGGCTAATTTAGAAAACAGCTGAGCTGTTGCTCCGTACACACTTTATTGATGGAAGTGTTTCTCCCCACACAGTGGACCTGGAAGTGCAGATGGCTTACTGTAAGACCGGTCTGATCGATACGCTTAGTGAGCATCATCATCATCATCATCATCATCATCACCATCATCATCAAACTGCTTGTTACGGTACTTTCTTTTGATTACTGTGCTCAGAGTTTGTGAGACAAAACAGGAGAGCCTGTCCTTCAGTACACGACACAATGCATCTGTGGTAAAAAAATAAAAATCATCATAACTTTTAAGTTTAAAATTAATGCTGATGTTTTGGCAAACTGCTTGAATTGAAACGCCTGTTTTAAGTCTCCCTGACTGAAACTAGGAGTTGGGTTTTAGTGCGATTTGGGGCTGAACTGGTTGTTCGTATGAAGCTTCCACAGCACTGGTCCAAAATCAAACAAATACCTTACTCAAAGGAACAAAAGCAATGTTTTTTTTTTTTTGTACTATATTTACTACATGAAAAGCCTCCATCTGAGAAAAAACAGAATGAGGAACTTCTACAGAACAAACTTACAATAATTCTAAGCTTGCAGAATATATTTGCTTCTTTGATTGTGGTATCACTTTGAGCCGTTCATTTTGCCGCGGCAGGTGTCTGACTGTGCGTCACATCATCATTCTGCTCTGCACTTATCGTGCTATATATATGCTATATATGCTGCTGTCATAGGGTGAGCGGCATGAATGGACTGTGATTGAAGGCTGAATGTGTATTCAGAGACGTGACCATTTTGAAGCTTTGTTCACACTCCTGGAAATCTATTCTTTTTTTCTTCTTGTACATGTGAATCTTCCAGCTGTCTATCATTTGAGTTGCGCACACACCAAGTTGAAAATATTTGTTTTTTTTCTTCCCATTGAAACTTGAACAGTAACTTTGTCTTTTTTTCTTTTTCTGTCTTTGCCCGCTGTAAGCATACAGCAGTAATCTCTCTCCATTCCATCCCGCATATATGCCCCCAATTAAACCGGTGACCCAAAATATCATCGAGTTCAAACACACTCTAGTATTTAACATTCTGACCTTAAAAAAAAAAAATCCACTTTTCCCACAAACTGCATTTATAAAGTGAAGCTTTAAATGACTTGTTTGTCTTATAAACCATCTGTTGGCCTTTGTGGGGGTTAAAAACACATTAAACTTTATGAAAGTACATCAAGGATAGGGTGATGAATTATTCTACTTTTACTCGTCATCTGTGCTCTTCTTTTTATAACTCAGCATAGCAAGAATAACAAACTTTGTCGATACTGTAAAATCTTCTGGAACTTCGAACACACCCCTGCTGTCATTTCATCATGAAATTTGGACACATATAGCACATTTTGTCACACACAACTTAGGAGTTTGGTGTATTTATTGTTCAAGGAAACTTTGAGACATGATCAGAGCGAGAGGGGGAAATGGAATCAATCACTGAGATCAGAAGACAACCCACAGAGTAGAATCGCATTAAAATCTAGAGAGTACATTTAAGTCTTGAGTAGGCACTTGGGAGGTGTCAAGAGACCGAGCAGTTCTAATCTGAACAGGGAAGCGGTTCCACGGCTTAAACGCAGACACAGAAAAGACACGGTCACCTCTGTTTCAGAGTCTGGATCTGGGAGCTTTAAGAGCCATCTGCTTGGCCGACCGCAGCGATAAAACTGGAGTATGTACAAGTAAATGCTCAGATAAATAAGAGGGTGCCAACCCATTAAACACCTTAAAAACAAGCAATAAAACAATTCTCAAGCGGACAGGAAGCCAGTGGAGAGAGGCTAAAACTAGACAGACGTGTTCCCGATTCTTTGTCGACATTAGAAGACGAGCAGCAGCATTTTGTACCAGCTGGAGCCGACCGAGAGACTCATGAGCAAGGCCGGCACACGAGGAGGAGCAGTGGCCAAGTCTGATGAAGTCATGCAGCTCTCACAATGTTGCTGAAGCTTTACTTTGGCAACTGACAGTGTTTCGACAACAGAACTGATTTGTTGATCAAATTTTAAAGCATTGTCAAAAATCACACCCGGATTTTTCACGGAGGGTCGATTGTAGTTTCCCAGAGGGCCAAGAGCCCTGGTGCAGGCAGATAATCGATCTGGATAGCAAGGACAAGGACAGTTTAATGTCCAACCATGATTTTCAAATCTGTAGGCAGTTAAGCAAACGGCTGTGATAAAAGTGCAGTTCTGAGTGTAATTGATAAGCAAATCTGTACATTATCTAAAAAACTGAAAGGAAACGATATTTTTTTTAGTTATAGGAGAGGCATGCACAAAGACAAAAAGCAAGGGGCCAAGAATAGACTCCTGAGGGACCCCGCAGGAGAGAGAAGGTTTCAAGGTTTGATCAACCACCAAGCTGAACAGAAAACCTACTGTAGAAGTAGATATATTTTGTTTTTCTCAGAGGGAAATTCATTAAAACCAATAGATGTGGCTGCCATGCAAGATGCTCTATCTCTCCAGTGGGAGCGGTTTGGGGTTCAGTGCCTTGCTCAGTGTCCACCATGTTTGACACACCCGATTTATTTTCTATTTTTATTCTGACATTTTTTTCTATTCTGTCAGATAATCAGTTAAAATAAACACACTTTTTCTGTGTTGTGTCAATATTTGCTAACAGTGTGTTGAATATATAGTAGGAAGCCATGTGTATTCACAATATGTCTTTTTTATTTGCTGTCTAAAACATAAAACTATTGTGTTTTGGAGACAAACACGCTTCACATCCTGTTACTGTTGGACTTGTTTGTTCTCCCGCTGCGGCGCTGCTCATACTCAGCTCCATCCAGATGACCATGCGGGCGGAAGGAGAGCCCCAGAACTCCACCAGAGGATTCATTAGCAGCTGTGAACTCCTCGAGGTGACCAATGAAACAGAGGCTGGTGGGCGGCCTCGGGCGATGGCGCCGCCAACGTGCAGCAGGAGGACGGTAATTGGACGGCGTGTCAGATGAATCCAGGTTGTGACGCGGCCTCGGTCCCGACGCACAGCCGGATCTGGAGCTTCTCGCTGGGGTTAAGTCGAGCTACCGAGGGTCAGCAAAGCCCCTGCTCTAATAACCTTTAAGGTTTAGTACAGAACTTCTCGTGAGCATTTTTCAAACTTTGTTTTATTTGTGCTGGATGAACGGACAGAAGAGAGCACGTAAGTTAAAGCAACTTCAAGTACAAAACAAGAGTTCCTCTTTCACTACATTAATCTCGGCGAGTTTTTCTTGAACTGAGTTAATTTCTCTGCTTTTCCATCCTGACGCTGGGCGACACGGCGGCGAATGAGACACGGCAGACAGAAATGGTTTCAATATACAACAAAGAAAAAGGAGAAAAGAGCAAAAGTAAACATGTTTTAGCAGTCACACACTTGACATCCAGCTTCGGGGCGTATTTTAATGTCAATGAATTAAAAAAAAAAAAAAGAAATACTGATCCTATCCTCCTTATTCACTCCTGCTGTTTACAATATGTACATATTTATACATATCAGTCAATCAAGAAAGCAGAAAGAAAAAATTTCACCCTTTAGAAAAATGACTTGCAGTGTTAATAATGGATTCTATCCATAAGTTCAAAGTATTTCTGCAGACCAGAATAATGAAACAGATTCTAATTATGTCATGTAATAAATCTGATTTTCAGTGTTTGTCCATGGATGCAAAGCTTCTCTCTTCTGACAGTCACTTCGGCGAGGACCTGGCCTCTCTTTCCTCTATTTACATCAGCTTGGCTCATGGACTGTTTAAAATTTGGAGAGCAACAAACTGCAGTGTTGACCAACTTGTGACTTTTTCACGTTTTCCTCTTGACTGGTGAGATCTTGACGTCTTTCCTCGCGCCCGCTATCCGTCTGTTTAACGTGACGTCTTCGTCCTCTCCCGTCTGCTGCTTGGCAAAGTTGACAAACACCTGAACGGCGGAGGAGCGCGGTTAGTGTGTGTGTGTGAGAAAACTTTCACAGTCACTCTAAAACCGATACTGGGATACTGTAATTACAAAAATAGACTGTTGAATTCTGCAGAAGTAGTATCAAATATGCTATATGTGTGAGGATATATACATGTATATATTTTTAAAAAAAAATCTATGAAGATCTAGTGTTGTGAGGATGAATTTGACCTTTCTTTCTCTTCTGTGTCATCAGAGCAAATTGCACGCAGTGCTGCGATGTCTCCTGCGTTTTCGCCCGTACCTGGTCCAGTGTTGTCTGGGAAACAGAGTAGTCTTCGATGCTGAGCCGGTCTTTGTTGGCCGCCACCAGCTGAAATATCCTGGCCAGGGAGGACGACTCCATCTCGTACTGCAGCGTGTTGTAGTGCTTCTCCCTCTGAACGCAGCCGGGGAAGCAGCTCTCCATGAAGCTCTCCACGGGCTCCAGCTCCGGGGAGAAACCGGCTTTGGCTGCTTTGACTTTCATAGTGACGACGTACCCGTCACCAAATCTGGATCAAGGAGAAGCATTTATATATATATATTTTGTCTGTGAGATATTGGTGCGTCCTCTTCTGGGGGGAAAGAAACTGTCCTGATAATAACATAGATGTGCTTTGAGCCCCTAAAGCTGTTTTACAGCCCTGTTTTATTAGTATTTTCCAATTCCACCCACATAGCTTCAACATTTTGAAGCAGTAGCTGCTTATTACGTCTGTATACTATGAGGTGGAGTAACTTGACAATTATATCATGTGAGAAATAAATGAATGGCAACAAAAATGAGAAAATACGCACAAATAAAGGGAGAACATGCAATCTCCACATATAACACGTGCAACAACAGGGCTTACTTGTATTTGAGGTGTTGGATGGTACCCAGACACTTGAAGGTCCCGTTGACCATGATGGCCAGTCGCGTGCACAGAGCCTCACACTCCTCCATACTGGCGGAAAACAACAACAATCCATCTTTACTGGTTATCAATACGTCGTTTCACTGGACGCTCCTGTAAAATCAGGCTAAGACTGCAGGGATAATGCTGCAGGGAGTGTGTGCAGTGGACCGGGTCGGACTGTCAGACGCCGAACCTGTGTGACGTCAGGACGACGGCCCGGCCGTCCTGGATGACGCTCATGATGGCGTTCCAGAGGAAGCGGCGGGAGTGCGGGTCCATCCCCGTCGTGGGCTCGTCCTGAACACACACCGCCACAAACCACAGCAAACTTGACTTTCTGAGCACATAATTCCATCCGGACAGAGAGCAGAACCTTATCTCCATCAGCATATGGCAAAGATCTCAGATTTATGCCAGTTTGAATTGCACAGCGCAGTTTCTTGCCAGTGTATAAAACACTCAGGGCCAGGCTTGACTGAACCCATATGGCTTCCCATCTGGATCCATACGCCATTTCATTGATAAATCTCTGCACAGTCCCCAAAAACCCAAACAATGGAATCCCGAGCTCGCAGCCATTGGCTCACTTACCAGAAGCACCAGGGCTGGGCAGCCAATCATTGCGATCGCTGTGGAGAGTTTGCGCTTGTTGCCCCCGCTGTAAGTCCCTGCACAGCGGCCTGCATATTCAGTCAGCCCCAGCTTCTGGATGCCCCACGCTGCCACCTACAGGGAGAGGAGAGAGATGCTGTGTTTATTGACGACTTCCATCTTCCAGAATCAGGATCCCCGCTGCGAACAAAGCGCTCTGCAACCAAACATGTTAGAGCGAAATTGAAAGGGCAAATCAAACATTGGAGGGGGGGGGGGGGCAAAGAAAATGATCAAAACACACGAGTTAGTTACTACTTGTCGGATTGTTGTGTCGTTTGGGCAGCAGGGCGAAACATCCGTGGATGTTTTGATGTGTAGAGCAGCTGGAGATGTACTCACTCTGGGAATCTCTGACTCAGGAACCCCTCTGAGACGGGCGTAGAGGAAGAGATGCTCCCTGCCGGTCAGGAGCTCATCGATGGCGTCAAACTGAGGGCAGTAGCCCATGTTCTGGTGCACGTCCAGGATCTCTGACAGGATGCTGCAAAAGGAGACAGAAAACACTCTCACTGCAGTGAACTGAACACCAAACACAGAGTGACTCACAGGGTATCACGGGTTTGAAATCTAAATAGACCTTTTAAGACCTGATGTCCGTTCACCCTATGGAGACTTTGTGTAATTTACTGACATATCAAGAAATAGGAACAATGAATGGAATAGTTTCTTTCACTGTGCACACAGACAGTGTTGTGAGTGTCACTTTCCCACTTTCATACATTTGTTGGTGTCATTACATTCAATATGGCCTGAAATCATTATGCCATCACTCCATTATTGTCAGCTATAAAAAGAACACGCAAACTCTGCATAAGAGGCTTTAAATCAGAAAAAAACTGATTCCTATGAACAACACAGTATTAAACGGCCCAGGTTGGGACTGCTTGGCTGCGCGGTGGTTGGTAAAGACCCTCGGTTTGATAACTCGATAAGCCTGAGTCCAGGCTTGGAGGAGCTTGTGGGGCTTGTGTGAAGATCTGTGTGATTCAGTTCTTTTTGCTTGTATTTTTCCTCTTTCTGGTCTTCATATTAACAATGTCAGACTGACCTTCTCGAGCTCAGACTGTCATACTCAAAGCATTGTTACGGCTTTTCGTTCACGTGGAACAGCATGACTTATTAACGCAGAGTGAGGATTCCTTTTACCTTTATGTGTTTGATAGGAATACACTCATCGGGAGAGTGTTTTGGACTGAACCTCACGTACCTGTAACCGGCCACAGTCGCCTCCCCGGCGCTCACATCAGTGTCACCCGTCAGCATTTTGAAGGTCGTCGTCTTTCCCGCTCCGTTCACTCCCAAGAGACCAAAGCACTTCAATAAAACATCAAAAACAACAACTAAGCTTTCAATTCACGATGGAATACCGACAACCAGGCACTGAAATGAGCATAGTGCTTTAAAATATGAGAATATAAGGAATTAATCACCGACGGTATATTACAATATTAAACAGAATCTCAAAAACTCGGCATGTACATTCAGTTGAACAAAAAAAAAAAAAAAAGAGGAAACTTATTGCAAAGAGAAAAGAGAGGAGCAGCAGATCTGGATGGAAATGAACTCAGTGACTTTACCTCTCCTGCAGGGACTCCAACACAAATCTGGTCCACAGCTGCCCTCTTTCTGCCCACATATGTCTGTGCAGAGAAACCAGGGAAGCAAAAGCAGCTCACTTAGTGTTGAAACAGGAGCAAAAGTACAGTGTTAGGTGAAATCCTCCCCGGGTCTATTGTCTTCAGCGTTAATTCTGCAGTTCATATGGTTATTCTTCCACTGTACTGTATATTCGTAAATTCTTTTGACTAATTGAAACTTCATGAGAGTTGCCAACAGTGAAGCTTCAGCTGTTTTGTTATACGTTATTTTAACTGACAATATTAATTCTGAATGCATTAACTACCCACACCTTTAGTGTAAAGAAATTATTTTCTTTTTTTGATTTTCTATAGATTTGATAAGATTATGACTTTTTTTAAATAGTACCTGTGTTACTTCTCTAGTTGTCGCGAATAAAAAGTAACTTGTGAGGAAAACAGCTTTCATTTTAATGAATCAAACTAATGACAGTGACAATGAGAAGAAGAACTTTCTACAAGCTGAGGCTGAGATTTGGTTACAGCTGTAAATGCTTCACGATACAACGGATAGATAGATCGAAAGTTACAGATGTCACTACGGTTCTATGAATCCCGGATGACCGCCAGGGGGCGGTGCTGAAAGCACTGGAATGTGAAGTGACATTGTTGAAGCTGAAGTGACATACGCACTACTTTCAGCACCGCCCTCTGGCGGTCAGGAGGAATGAATTCGAAACTCAGATTACGCTACGCTAACTGTGGCCGAGATGTCTCGATGAGGCCACAGGCGCAAGCTGACTCGGGGATTTTTACCTTGGAGAGGTCTCTGATCTGCAGGATGTCCGTCTTACTCCCCCCGTCATAAATCCTCTGCCTCTCCGCTGCGACATCTTCGTCTTCATCCCTCACAGCCGTCCTCCTGTAATCTGATAACCTGCAGCACACGAGAAAGGCTTCATGGATGAGCAACCTCCTCTTATCTGTGAAGAACAATTCCTTTCATTTGTTTCTCTGTTCGCCAGCCTCTTTCTTACCAGTGGTCCAAGAAGAACCGATACTGGATCAGAAGATTAAGAATGAAGTAGATAAAGCCCTCCACCGCCATGAAAACTATGTTTTTGCCCACAAAATCCCACTGGAAAGGGTTTCTTGTGTGTTCTTCACCTGGAAGGAGCGATGAGGAAAATTTGGGGTTATAAACAAGGCCCCACTGGGGGTAGTTTAGACGGTTCACAAAACGATGAGAATACAAAACTGAAAGGGTGAAAGTCAAAAAGCATCGTGTCAGTCGACAACAAAACATGAAAATACTCACCAAACCTGGCATAAACATCAGTAACAGCCTGGTTCATGGCCATGTCGATCAGTCCTCGCCCCAGGCAGAAGTGAGGGAACACCAGCAGGCCTTTTTTCAGCCACTCGTTGAACATCAGCAAAGACTGGAAACACACACATCACATCACACCGCACCACACTCGCAATGTTATAATCACAGAATATTATCAACCTGAAGTTATAAATCTAATCATAATGGAGAAATTTGATCTAGTCATTATCATTATTATTAGTAGTAGTAGTAGTAGTGGTAGTAGTAGTCGTATTATTAATGTAATCATCCAGTCACTTAAATACTATATATTGTTCTGTTTTTATTGTAGTTGTCAGAAATATTGTTTTTGTTCATGTCAATGTCGACGATCATATTTCTGATATTGCTATTGGTAATGTTGTTATTACTGATATATCTACATTTGTAACCATGAAGTTTTGTTGTTTATCTCCACCACTGCTTCAATCCTGAACATTTTTACTGTAGTTTTCATGTTTCCCCTGAATCTGTGTTTCGTTTCAATGTGCTGAATATCAACCCATCGAAAAAGTGACTCACTGACTCTGGAGCCTCTATTCATCTGTGAAGGACAGATGTGCGGTGAAGGCAGCTGCCTGGAGGGAAAAGGCCATCTCCAGTTTTATATTTATATATTTATTTATCACCTGTTACAGCGAGAGCTGCATCTGTTCTCTTTATCCCAACCTCTGATTCCTTCTTCTTCCTTCAAACCCAAGCATGTAGAACTTTAACCATGTAGTTTTGTGTTTGATTTGCAGGTGTTACAGCAAAAAAGAAATCAGACACATTAATGTGATTTAGGGGTTTCAGTATCCTGCCGGTGTTGTATTTACAGGCTCACTGTTAACACTCTTTGAAAAAGTCACACATTTCTGCTCTCCTTCCCACTTAACGGCCTTCACACGGCATTTAATTTCCTCTTCGGGCCACACTGGGCTCGCGGCATTAGAATTAATTTGGAAAAGTGTTTCCAGTTTGACCTGTGAATCAATATCAGCAATTTATGGGGCACTCAGTCGATTAATTGAAAGTAACTCTGGGGGAATTTTAGAACGGTATTTCACGGGTCAGTTTAACCCCGGAGACTTTTTGAAGTCACAAAAGTAAAGAAATACTATATAGGTGATGTAAGACAGAAATGTCATGATGAACGACTCAATTCTGTCCTACTTTTCAAACCACACATGGTTGAACCGTGTGTTAAAGGGTTACCTATTTATAACGGGACATATTTCTCACTGAATTTTCATAAAAGGTGATCAAATACTATCAAAACATCATCCAGCACTACTGCTCATTACTGATTACATACGGTGTCACTCTCTCTTATTTTTTCGAGCATCTATGGTGCAACAACTGAGAGTAAGAAGTGTTTTTTCAAGGCGATATCAGTACATGAGAAGCTTAAAACAGAAGTGATGTGCTTTCAAATGTGAGTATTATCTATTTAATGTGTTGCACAGGTGATTCTTTTTTCACGTCTTGTTACCGTTAATTTGCATTAAACTGGGAGAAGTGAGGATGTTCAGGATGTGCATCTCGAGTGTTTAAATGTTCACCTTGGTGGGTGTGCTGTTACGGCTTGTCATGCTGCTCTCAAGTGGTTGGAAAATATATTACTCTTGCTTTAATTTCAGTATTTATTCATTGACGTATACATCAATTTGTCTTTTTTGTGTCACAGTGTGTTGTTTGGAGGTCAAGTATTGGACGACGGGAGGTCGTTCCTAAAGTTGTTTTCTTTCTGATGACAGCTGAATTGGAAGAAAGTCCAAATACGAGCCCAAAACGTATGAGTTGATGACTGATTCATCATCTGTAGCAAAAGGGCAGAACCTCCTTGAATAATTTATGTTAAAAATAATTGATTTGGCCGTGAGAATCCTATCATCAGTGGGCTCTTACCCGATTGTTTTCAAAAAGCTCCAGGATGAAAGTGATGGCGCTGCTGTTGATGCCAATAAACAGGTTGATGCAGGACAGGGAGACGTACGCGGTGCTCGGGACGTTGAAGAGGTAGGAGAGGGGGTACATCATGGGCGTCACTGACCACCTGAAGGAATAATTCACACCCCGTTCACACCACCGTGCCTTTTCTCATTAAATCCCCTGGTTTAAGACGTGAGTCATCCTAATAAAACCCTCAGGGCACGCTCGCACTACTTTTTTTTTTTCATACCGGCGTTTCTTATTTATATGATAAACGGAGCCACGGCTTACCCATAAAGTAGGAGCAGGGCGATCAGAGCTGGCAAGTTGGTTGTTGAAGTGTAACACTTCTTGTCAAACGCCACGAAAATGCCAACTACCATCGCAGTGCTGACAGAATAGTTCATCTGAGAAACAAAGAGGTGAGGATGAGGGTGGATCCGTCATATATAATGCAATCATGTAAGAGAGATGTGAGGATATGGCGTAGAATACAAAACAGTCGCCTCAATCACATGGAGGAAGAAGGTTTTACTGATGTGAACTGAGACTTTTCACAGCGACGCACCATGTCCCAGAAAAAGTTGGCCACCCAGTAAACCAAAGGGCTGACCCCGCTGACAAACTGCAGGTGTTTGGCATTGGTCACACGCTCCTGAATGAGGTAGAGGACGAAGCTGGCGGGGATGAAGGACATGGCGAAGATGACGCAGATCGCCACCACGGCGTCGACAGATGTGGTCAACCTGAAGGAGGAGGCAGGTGAAGTCAGAGCCGGGCAAAGATGCTGACAGAAAGTCAACAAAGTCTGGAAAACACTCTTCCACAAAATCCCTCAGTCACTGAAAACATGTCTCCCAGTTTAAAACATCTCCGCAGCATGATGCTGCCTCTGCCATGCTTCACTGTATCGACGGTTTGGACCTGCTGATGAGCGATTCCTGGTACTCACTACACGGAGTTTAATCTTTTTCTCATCAGTCCTCAGAATTGAGTTTTTTACAGTCTGAGATTCTTTCAGGTGTTTTTTGGTCAAACTTCAGACGGGCTGCCAGGTGTCTTTTACTAAGCAGTGGCTTCAATCTGGCTACTCAACCATAAAAAATGAAATTAATCCAGTCTGGAAAAACAGAAAATGTGGAAAAAAGGAACCCCTGTAAACACTTTCCAGATGCACTACCTGACCAAGGATACAATGAATCCATTTGAAACCCTAATTAAGTAGCGTTTTTGAGTATTTGTACTTTAAGTATTTTTCTAAAAATAAAATGTTTATCACATTTAAGTGCAGTTCACATTATGTAAACTTCAAAAGTAATATAGTTAATATTAAGTACATGAAAATAATACTGTTTTTGAAAAACGCACTTGGAATCATTACTTTTAAATGAATCCAAATTGACTACTATCCTAGATGTGCAAACTGTGATTGTTTTGTACTGATTGCACCTCTGAGTATACACTAAGGAGAGGAAACATCTGAGGGGTATTTGCATTTGGAATTTGAAGCATTACTCACACAGTGACTTCGGAAAGCTGCTCTTTGGTGAGGTTCAGCGGGTGATTGACAGCAGTGATACCAAAGTCCCTCTGTTTGGCGTACGGGGGTAAGAACGCCCGCAGAATGGCGTTATTGGCCACGTTCATGAAGGCCACCATGGCATGCCAGCCTTTGTTGTTGTACCAAACCTGACAGAGGAAAAGAGAGCTCATTAAACTCAGAGGATGTGAGATGGTCCTGAAAATAGAAAAAATTCCCACCTTGACATTGAATTCACTCTCCATGTATCGTAAGAAAGTGCCGAACTCCCTCAGCGCTCGGCCGCTGTAGTGACCCTGCGAACAGCCGAGCCCATTTAAAAACCTGTCTCATTCCACTTCAGTCTGATGTCTGTGATGGCCAACAACAGCGTAATCACCCCTGTGATGTTCAGCATCCGCCCCAGCTGATGGAAAACCCTCTGGATGTCTTTAGGATCCACGTCCAGGATTGGAAGCTGTCCTCCTACAGACAGGCCTCCGTATCTGATAAGACAGGGGAAAGGTTTACAACTCAGGAAAGACTTCGGCTTCACACGGTCATTAATCTTTACCCGAGCGAAAAATTACCTTTGTTCGTTCACCCAGTATTTGCTCTTTAAACTGCGAATTAAAATGTCAAATGAAATTAAGGCGATGGTTCAATATGAGGGTTTTTTTTTTTTCCTTCTCATAGGCATAACTCGGATGTAAAGCGACCTGGTTCTGATGAGGCTGGGGTACGTTTTGACCAGATAGTCGGAGATGTTCCTGTCCGTCAGGTCCAGCATGGTGTCTCCTGAGGGCTCCAGTCGCCGGCGGGGGGGCGGGCCTCCTGCCCCGATGGGGCAGATGGGCATCATGGTCAGCTTCTGACTGGTGCTGCACAGGCAGGAGGGGGACGGGTTCCTGTCGCTCCACTCGGGGCTCTGGAGGATGTTGCTGAGCACGGGGGAGACGTCAGGATACTGCCACTCCGCGGTGAAGTTCCCGCAAGGCATTCTGGGAGGGAAACGAGGAGCGAGTGCTCAGTGTGGATGTAATTTACACACTTGCTCCAAAGTGGACCGTCAAACTACCAAGAAAATTGTTAAAACTATAATAAAACATAAATTTTTTTAAAACAAATTTCTTAACACGAAGTAGCACTGAGACCACAGCTGAGCTATTGGTGATGCTGCCAGGAAAGATAAAGGTATATTCTAGTTTTTTCCAAGCATTGTACTGGATCCAGTCGAGGTGGTTGTTATTTTATGGCTCACCCTAAAGGTTCCCCCTCCATGCATCGTGTGCCCAGTCCCGGCGGGCTCAACAGGCGCTCTGTGAAGCGTTTCATTTTGACGTCAAACGGTTGCTCATTGCTGCACAGAGTAGAGAAACAAAAAAGAAAAAACAAACAGTAAGAAGAGACCAAGGTCAAAGTGTCTGACTGGGAATTCTATCCAAACCACCATCAGTCTGTGATATGTGACCAAAGATTAAGTTAAAGCCTTCAGAAAGATAAATATTAGGTTCATTAGTGGGGCTGTTAATCTAGATCTGGCGAGCAATGATTTCCCGGGTTTGTGTCATGCAGTCTGACCTGATGAAGGTGAACTGCTGTCCGTACATCCAGGGGCTCAGAGTCAGACTGGGATACTCTCCAAACGGAGGGACGATCATGGTGAAGATCAGCGCAATCAGGACGAAGCTGGCAGGAAGCACGATCTGAAATGACAGAGTCGGTGAGAAGACCCGCAAAGCGCATCCAATCAAACCGGGCTCGCATGAAGCAAAGAAAATCATCAATTTGTCCTTTATATCGGGGTGGTGGAGCCCGATCTGAGTGGACTGGATGTGCCGGCAGAGTGTGACAGTCCATCATAGACAACACACAGTGACCTACAGGCAATATTCCTTACATGATCATTTAAAAACCTATAAATCTACAGTCGAAATGAAAGAGCTAAGAGCTTGTTTCTTGTTTTTTTACCTGTGCCAGGAAGTCTTTCTGGCTTCGCGTGGCATGATGGAACCTCTTCACCAGCAGAGCGTGGAACTGCTTCAGGGTCAACATGGCACCTTTCACCTGCCTGGATCCTTTTCCCGCGCTGCTGTCGGACGCGTGGTTCACACCGTTTACTCCGTTCTGGTCTGCGGGTCAACGTCAACAACAAACACACGGTGAATACAGCACGGGCCATTTTACCGGTCATGCAGTAGTTCCGGCTTTGCACCGGGCATCTAATATGATCTAGCCTTATTATAAGCTCTAGAGAAGTATAAAGAGCAAGTACACGAGGTGCATGAGCAGCAGGAATAAATTATACATTTTGAATAACATTACAGAGCAAAGTGATCCTCATAGACCTGGGTCACTCAGAGTGCTTCAAACTCCATAGAAATCAGATAAAACCTGTTCAATCCTACATAAAATGGTTTACAACGGTCAGATAATGGAAGTCTTTTGTAGTCTAGGTGCTAACAGTTCTTAAATGATCCATTCAAATGATTATAATAATGAAAAATGGATTTTTTCAGACTGTCCCAGGTCTAATCAGTGAAGACGAAGCCTCTATTTCTGCCACGCGCCTCTTAAGTGGCACTCGACTGGCTGACCTTCATCACCCTCCGCTCTCATTCTGCCGCCGTTTTTCCTTCCCTTTAACATCCATTCTTCTAGAGACGGGAGTGTAACACGAGGGTGAAACACAAAACACACAAAACACACAAAACACACACACAAACTAGGAGAGACAAAGTCACACGACACATGCGCTGTGCTGGAAAAGCACAGCATCTACTGTTCACATCCGTGAATTAAAATCCACTGAGTGAAAATACTGGGAGGAAAATGGATTAACAACACGTTACGGGGAAAGGGCCAACGGGTGAGGAATTCAATTCCAGGAAAAGGCCATGCAGAATATGAGTGCTGGTATTTACCAGGAGTGGTGGCATTATTCGCGGCTTCCCCATCCGCAGTGACCTTTATGAATATCTGGCATGAGGGGGGAAAAAAAAAATACCCTGCTCAAAGTTTTGAAACTTTTCACTATTTTCCATTTTCTAAATGAACATGACACTTTATTTTAAAATATTTTAGTCAAAACTAAGCAAGTAATAATGGAAAGATGGAGAGATTTAGAGATAAGATGAGGTACAAGGTCCTCCCAGCTTTAGATGAAGTCTGTTGATGTTATTTATTTCAAAATGGCTTAAAAAGCATTTTAAAGTGTTGACTGGTGCCCGGTGACCCCACCTCCTCCAGCGACGTATCGGAGATGCCGAAGCTGCTCAGACCCATATCGGTGAGCGTATCTTCCAGCTCTCTGAACAGGCTGGCGTAGGCCCGGTGCTTGAAGCCCTTGTTCGGCAGCAGATAGGTCAACTCCTGTCCTATTGTCTCGATCAGCTTGGCCTCAGGGACGTGGTGGTGGATCAGGCCGGTGATGCTCTCTATGTCTCCTGGGAAGAGGGCAGAAGATCACAGATGGAGAAGAGTTCCCAGAAGCACAGAAACCAAGAGACGGACTGAGGGAAAGAAGCTGCTCTCCTGAACACAAAACCCAAACGGCATTATTCAAGGCGCTGCTTTGTGGTTCTGCATCTGATGCGTCCTCAGGCGAAAGAGGAGGGAAGCGCTCGTGGGTCAATATCACCACCAAATTATTAATGTGACATAAATGTGGAAAACAGTGAAAAATAATAGGTTCTGTTTAAGCCTGTTTTACAACTGGGGTAAATGGGTCACTGATGTGAATTTCAACAAGTGCACACACACACAAGCACGCATACATACGCACACACACTTTCACTGCCATACCTGTAGAACACTTATTGACCCGGAGGACATTAAAAAACATTTCAATCACCTTCTAACTTCATTTTATGACAGAATTGTATAAAAAAAAAAGTTTTGGGTGATTTCCCCGGGGAGTGCTGAATATTTGAGCTTCTCTCTCTGCTCGATTCTCTGGTTTTAAGAGGCCAAGAGTTACTGTCAATCATTATATAATTTGGTTAAATTCAGACTAATTTAAAGCAGAGGTAAACTCTCATCTGTTTCCTTTATCATTTAGTCTGATCTTTCTAATGAGTTTTCATGAAAACAAACCAGTTCAACATAAATTCAATCAATCTAACTTCAAAATCATGAAATGGTCATTTGGAGAAGGTCAAAGGAGCATAAATGTCCCTTGTTTCCTGAAATCTTGCTAACATATGTATCGGTCAAAATAAAACACACAGAACAAAAATGATCAGGATGACTTTTCTTCTTTAAATGAGGATCCAGATGAAAGGAAAGGATGTGTTTGCACTCACCTTCCAGAACTCTGTCGAGATACTGGAGCTGGTTGTGGGACTGATCTTTGTACCCGGTGCAGATGGAGCAGTTACACGAGCAGTCTGAGGCGCAGTCGCAGTCGTTCTGACAGAAATAGAAGAAACGACCACAGATTTAACAATCTGAAAAACTGAAATCTTCTCTTCTGTGAGTCTGATGGTGGAAACAGATTTAGAGACAGACGGGGCCGAGGAACACTGCGCCTTGTTGATTTTTGTTTTTTTTCTTCCAAAAGTTGAATCTCACCTTCCTGAGATCCCTCATGCGGCGGACGAGAGTCAGATAGAACCCGACTCCGAAGCAGTTTTTGAGGAAGAGGGGCGAGCCGCAGCAGTGCAGCTGGCCTTTGGAGATGATGGCGATGCGGTCGCTCAGCAGGTCGGCCTCGTCCATGTGGTGGGTGGACAGGATCACAGTGCGGCCTGCGATGGGAAAAGACTCTCATGACCAGCCTCTGGGAAGCACAGACGCTGCAAGATCTTAAAAGGTGTTGATTTTATGACTAAATGTTTGCACTTTGCTGTTGCTGAGAAATTGCATTTTTTTTCCCTTTGATCAGCTCACTGCTTAATTCCAGAGCCTCGGGAGAATCTAAAAATGTTTTTTTTTCTTCAGTATTTTCCATGTAGTGGTGAAAAGTGGCTCATAATGATGAGAAATATGCTGGGAGGGTAAAAATGTGCATTTACTCTTGAGTAAAAGTGGTAGAATGGTTAAAATGTGAACATATGTTGGTTAAAGTGAAGGGATGTTTTTGTTTTTGTATTTTTTTTGTTTTACCAGATCTGTATTTCAGCAGTAGATCCCAAATGGATCTCCTGGAATATGGATCCACGCCCGAAGTGGGTTCATCCAGAATGACAACCTTCGACCCTCCAACGAAGGCCATGGCGACTGACAGCTTCCTCTGCATGCCGCCTGTAACGTGCACGAGGCCGGTGAACCCAACGCCAACACAAACACCGCCAGCGACTCATTTACGCACAGACAGAGGAACAAGCAGGCGACCTGAGAGGTTCTGCGCCTCGTCGTCTCTCTTGTGGGGCAGACCCAGGTCCACCAGCATGTCCTCGACCTCCCGCGCCGCCTCCGCCTGGGACCGACCTTTCAGCAGCGAGTAGAAGAGGATGTGCTCCTCCACCGTGAGACTGGGGTGAAAACAAAGCGGCAGCGGTGAAGAGAGCTTCAGAAAAACGAAGGTAAATATGGATGTTTGTGACTCACTTCTTCACAACCGAACAAAATTCAATCGGAAAGTCAAAACAGAAGCCGTCTCCTTCTGGAAATCACGCCTGCTGCTGGTATTTTTGACTCGAATTCTACCTACTGTTTGAAGAGGATGTTGTATTGAGGACACGTCCCCAGAGAGGTGCGGATAATGTCGATGTCGGTCGTGATGTCTCTCCCATTAATGTAGGCCGTGCCAGACGTAGGAGGGTAGAGGCCGGTCAGGATGGACCTGGAAGCATGAACACGATGTATTTATTCATCTCTACGGGAAAAAATATCTGTCAGATGTTTGAAAATAAGATTCAGGAGTCAATGCCGACTTGAGGCGAGTAAAATGATGCACAAGTTGTCAAAAGCAAGTTGCTCAGAGTAGGATGTTAACACGCTGGAAATGCACTCTTACATGGTCGTCGTTTTTCCAGCCCCGTTGTGCCCTAAAAAGGACGTGATCTGACCCTCGTAGAAGTTAATGCTGAGGCAGTTGACGGCCGGGCGAGAGCTGCCGTCGAACACCTTGACCAGGTCCTGGATCTGCACCCCCATCAGCAGGCCCTCGGGGTCGGCCTCAAAGAACAGCTGGCCTGCAGCGGAGACACCGTGCAGACGGCGGTCAAATCAGAGGAACATTAAAGTTGAAAGCACTTCGTCGTGGACCAATAGTTGTGAGATTGAAACCAGCGCTCGAGCAAACAGCTCTGGGCGACTTCTCTAAATCCTGTTTCTCTAACTCTCCACTAGATGTCCTCAGACATCAGGACTCTCATACGCAGCACTACATCTGCTGTTACTCAGACTCAGATCTGGTCTGTGAAGTGTGATCGTTGAGAGTATTTCACCTTCCTTTCCTGCGTCCTGAAGCCTCTCCTCCTGGTGTGGAGTCTCCTCCTGTCGTCTCAGGATCTCCTTCTCTCGCTCCAGCCTCTCCCTCTTACTCTGGTGTTTGCAGGTTTTCCTGCTGGCCGAGCCGTTGCACGTGTACGTCTCCGGCGTGCCTCGACTCTCCACGTCCTTCTCTTGGTTGTCCGGTTCGGGTTTGCTGAGATCTGGAGGGAGGGGTCGAGGGCTACAGTTATTTTTTTTTTTGTTTGGATCATTTTGTCTTATTGTGGTTAGAAGACAAACTGATGATAAAATGTTCTGAGTGAATTCCGATTACATTGCTCCTCCAACAACATCTAAAAAATTTAAAAAACTTTTCACTGCTGTAGATTATCTAGAAAAAACACACCTTTTCCCTCTTATCTTATTCCTTTTTACAAAACTGCAGATTGACTAACCTTGAGCAGTCATGTCTGCATATGACGGTGAAGGTCTCTTCCAGTATGAGGACTGGAACGGGAAGTAGAACGGGCGACCGATGCCGTACTGTCCTGAAGAGGAAAAAAAAAAGTTTTAAGTATCAGGAACTACACGGTTTAGAATGGTTTAGATCAAAATCGGCCCGTAAGAAACTCTAATCTGGCCTGCAAGGCTAAACCATCAAGCAAATTTTAGAAATAGGGAACTGAAAACTGAGACTCAGGCTGTGATGCTGCCATGAAAGCTAGAAAACTAACATTAGCCTGAAAGCCATGATGAATCAGCCATGAATTTGTAAAAAACAAGCGAATGTAAAGTTTTTGGGGCATTTCACTGTATTTTTCACAAGAAGCTATTTTAAAATTGGCTTCAAATGTGGTCATTTTCTGTCGCAATTGTTTGTTTTTTGCTGAATAGGGACATTTTCATTGCATATTTCTCTGCACCACAACAAAGAAAACCTTAACTTTAAAAGTTATTATGGGTCTATTTTACCAGTCTGGCTTATTTCAGATGAAATTAGGCTGCTTGTGGCCTCGGAGCTGAACTGTGTTTGACACCCCTGCTTTAATAACAGGTTTTCTGCATATTTAGCAGCCCAACCTGGGAAGACGTTGTCCAGATACCAGGCCAGGACTCCGTAGGAAACGGCATCGAAAGCCATCATGAGGATGGAGGTCATGAAGGAGTACGTGTCCTTCTCTAACGGGCTGGTCTGGATGTTGTTCCACTGCAAACCCAGACCCTGCTCCTCGTACCGCGACAGGTACTCCGTCCCGAAGCCGAACGCCACCGGGGACAACAAGCTCTAGAGCGGGAAAACGGGCAGGAATTATCACCATCGCCGTACGGACGGAAAGAGAAATGAGTTATAGAGTAAACGCACTGCAGCCAGTTTCATGTTCTTGGTGATGCGGTCCTGCCAGGCGAAGCAGAGGACGTGAGGCAGGTAGAGGGTGAAGTAGATGATGCCGCTGCAGGCGGCTGCCAGGTTGGCCTTGTTGAAGAAAACGCTCATCAGGAAGCACTGCATGATGGTGGCCACGGTGAAGGTCAGCAGGAAGAAGAAGACGAGGACCGGGTCGCTGTAATTCAACACCTTCCCACCCTGGAGTCCAAACAACACACGGGAACCTTACTGATAATGTCCACAAGAGGGAGCCGTTACACCCTACAAAGCATGAGCCGGCCAGACTCCTCCAGTGACCCTTGACCCCAGGCTCTCGGCTCTCACCATCACGATGGCGGTGAGCAGCGCCGTGCTGGCCGTCATCATGACGAAGCTGTCGATGAACCAGGTGTACCAGATGACCCCGTTGTCCACCCCCATGGCCTTTAGGGTCTCCTTGAGGCGCAGCTCCTTCTCCAGGACGATGCTCTTCACCGTCATGGACACCGAGTAAATCCAGGCCAGCACCATGAACATCGGGAAGCAGCGGTTCAGGGTGATCATGAAGCTGTGGAAGTGCACCGAAACAACGGAAAGGAAGCAGCGGAGGGACTGATGAGGGTTTGATAGACCATATATAACATGGTGAAACTTTCTTTGACAGAAATAAAAGAGAGATAAATCAACATCGCTTAACAACTCACTGATGAAAGCAACAGAAAAACACGTTTTTAACCAAGAGGATCAATTATAACATCTTCAAACTTAACAATTAATCTGACATTAATTATATCAAATGTCTTCATGAAGGAATTATAGTCAGGATGGGTTGATTTGTTTTAACTACATCAACATTTTAGAAGGGCAACTCAGATATTTAATTAATTAATAAGTAACAGTTTGTTAGTATGATTCAGTGTATCCATTTGAAATATGCATTTTTTTCCTCAGATGTTTTACAGTAGACACATGCCTCAGATTATTCAGTTATAAGAGATATTTCTATAAAAATGAATACATTTAGGATGTCATCATTGAAAGAGTGAAATAAGATCAATGTTACAGGGTAAAATATATATTATATTTACCAGATTAAAAAGCTATCATTGACATTGATGCAGAATTAATTTCCTTCACCCTCAGATGGTAAAGTAGATTTTTTTTTTACAAAACAAAAGTTGTTGTTTTTATATATAATCATTCCTATCAATGCACACACGTGTGTTTTTAGCTGATACTGATATAAAGCGACCGCTGGACTCACAGGTCGTCCACGTAACACGGATAAGGCATCTGCTGGATGTAGACGCCCAGCGGCCAGTCGTTGCCTGTGTGAAGCTTGATGATCCCGTGCTCAATCATGTCCTGCAGGTAGGCGAATCCCCCCCAGATGTACCTCTGGTCCTCCATGGGGTCCGCTCTGGGACCCGGATCCCAGTACCTGAGAGGAGGGAACAGGAGGGAGAGATCAGAAGAGATCTTCAACGGTAAGGCTGTCATTTAAAGTTTATCTGCGCCTTTTCAGTTGTTTGAAATAATTCCATAATTCTTCTTCTTCTGTTTTGTTTTGTTTGTTTGTTTTTTTTAATTTAATAACAGCCACTGATCCAGGCGCCAAAGTCTCCAAAGCCACACACACATACAAACGCACAACATGCACACTGTCTGAGTCAAAGCCCTCGCACAATCAGATTATACAGCTGTATAGAAGCAGGACTCCCGCCGGGTCCATTACAGCGTGTTGGCGAGCTGTAAACAGCAGAAAGTGTTTGTTCGCCGCAGGGGAGATCAAGAGAAAAGGAAAATGCATGTATGAGCTTCACACGGGAGGATGAAAGGGCAGGTAACGAGTCAGTGTGGAGTCAACACATCAACCAGCATGTAGCGAAACACAGCCAAGTCAGCTGGAGCAGTTTTCTTCTTTTTTTTTGCCTCTAGGAACAAATCTTTAATTAATCCAGCTGGAAAAACTGACTTTTAGGTTCTTCACATGTTCTCCGTCAGAACCAAACTGACTTCAGTGAAGATGACAAGCACTCGGTTGTGACGTAACTTTGAATACCCCTTTGTTCCATGCAAAGAACATTTACTCTTGAAATTTAGAAAAATAGAAAAAACTGTTTCCAAACCAGAGGTTTGAAAAACTTACCTGAGATGACTAAACATCGGGAAGATAAATGGAAACGATCACGATGTGATTAACTTTTGAGGAAAGAAGAAAGCACAAATGCTTTTTTGTAATTGAAATTCCCTTTTTAGGTCTCAAATAAGTGGTGAAATGAAAGAATGCCGTTCAAGGACAAAAAAATGAAAGCATTCAATTCAATACAAAAAAAAAAAAAAAAGAACAAAACAAAACAGAAAAGGAGAAGAAGGAAGTATAAACTTACCTGAGACCGAGTGTAAATGTGGTTTTAGGCAGAACAATGATAATCCAACAGAAAGCATCATTCACAATCAGAAGGTTGAAATACCTTGCTGCTGTATTGTACTAAAAGTCTAAATTTGACCTAAACACTGAACTGATCGCTAAACGGGGTCAACAAAGAATTCACTCAATTGAAAACCTTTTAATATTTTTGGTGGTTTAACAGGCTTTCTGTGAAAGAAAAGAACAGCTTAAATTGATCATGACAGTGTGCTCCAGAATTACTGCAGCACAGAGGGACCTGGACACAATCTGGGAGGAACAAGCTGTTAAAAAAAGCAAAAAGAACCATCAGTCGTCCAGACTATGACTTCTCTCTTCTGCCTTCAGGCAGACGGTACAATGCACCCCAAAGACAAACTAATAGCTACTCCTGAACACAGACCACACTCATTTTAAATGATTTTTTAATGACTTCTAAATGACTTTATACAGATGATATTATTTATTTCTTGTTTTTATTATTGTTTATAACCTGCCTTGTTTTTATCTGATTTGTTTTTTTCTGCTGTATCTCCTGCAAGAGAATTGAAAAAAATGCAATTCAAAGCACGGGAAACTGTTGTAAAAGTCTCGAACTCACCTGTCTTTGATTTTATTGGTCCGCTCCACTGCGTCGATGTCCATGCGGATCTTGTACTTGACGTGCGGGGGGACGATGGTGGTCCAGGGGTACATGTCCATGAAGACCAGGCCGGCCCAGTACTTGTTCTCCTCCAGCAGGTACAGAGCTTGGTGGATCATCTGGGACTCGTCCGTGTGGGGGACGAACTTATCCAGAGAAATGCACTACAAACAGAAAACATTATAATTGGTGCGTGAATATTTTCGATTTTCTAATAACAAATTCACAAATTTTTGGTTTAATCCAAAACTGATTTTTTCAAATGCTTCAAAATGTGACTGTTGATTAAAAAAAAGCTTTTTCCGAGTGTCTGGAAATCATGATCACATTTTTATACATTTCAAAAAGAAAAAAAAAACTCTATTTTTCCATTAAACATCTTTTTTTAACACTGAGCATGTGTATGGTTGCAGCAAACATACAGTGAAAGAATGAAAACCAATTTAATGCCAGTGGGAAACCCGAGCCGCTCCCATTCACTCATTCTGTGCACAAACACGTTCACACACACTCTGATTTTCTCACACACACTCTTCCTCTCGATAAAACATGCATAATTGCCATGTGAAACTTGCACCCCGTACACTCGCATTCACACCCCCACCACCACACACACACACACACACACACACACCGTGCCTAATGTCTCCATTCACGTTACTGTACAATACCCCGAGAGCGCTCAAAGAGAGCTGAGAGGGCACTTCCCATTCATCTTTATGGGACCATACATTCACGGCACAATCATGTTCGGGCGGAGATGATCTGAGGAGAAAGAGCCTCGCTGATACACATGTTCCGATGGGATTTCAGTGTGAGAAACATGCCCCCGACAGAGCGAGGGGGACCCGATGCCGACGGCGGGAGCGGTCCGAAGGCCCCATGCTAACTGGCAGCTATATCTAATTGGCTAAATCACCGGGGTTTGTTTGTCTCCAGAGGGTCTTGGCGCTGAACTTGGAGACAAAGGGGAGATTGAGACGCCTGCGCTGATAGGGCTCTCTCCAAAATCACGGCCCCTGCCCCACATTAAATCAGTCCGGAGAGGAGGCATGAAGGATGGATAGAACGATTTGCCCTCTTTTAAAAAGCAGGCGCGGGGGTTTGCTTCAATGCGGGGCCATACACTGAACAGCACCCAGCTCGCGAGGGGGGTGACACATTCCCACCTCCTCTCCACTTTATCAGCCGCCCCACAATGGGAGCGAGGCAAGGGGGTGACAGCGAGCTTGTTCTCTCCGCCTTTCAGCCCACAGGACGGGAGAGCGGCTCTAAAGCTCCGCTAAGTGGCGGCTTTCATTTCAAAGGGCCTGGCTGCAATCTTCAGGGAGCAGACCTGGAAGAGCGATGCTGCCGTCCGGAGGAGGGAGACGGCGGATAACCAACGGGCTCAGTCCTGGGAATGTGTGAGACTCTGGAATGATTAGCCTCCACCACAGCAGCAGAGGTGATTCTGTTACCTCTCCGTATTGGTTGAACATGCGGACGATCTGATCGGTGAAGTTGAAAACGTTCCTCCAGTCAAAGTTCGGCATCCCCGTCTGCCTGTCGTCCTCCGGACCGTTATACAGGAAGTTCAGGATGTCTTTAGTGGTGAAATTTGTTTCAGCCAGGCTCTCGTCGATAAAGTGCATGACTGTGGGGTTCCACAGCGTATCCTGCAGAGTGTCGCACAAACTGTCTGTTAGATCCCACGTTCATTTTAATTCAGGGGCCACACACGGCAACACGAAAATGTTCACATAATAACCCTGAAATACAGATCCCCCCTCAGTTTTTAGTGTAGCAAGGTATCTCCACGTGAGTATTACTGGTCTGTGAGCTAATCCTGCTAAAACAATGCAATCTCCAGTGAAGGACTCAGAGCAAACAAAGATAATGTTTTCTTTGTAACGTATCTTCCTGCTGGCCAGAAAGACCCTTTCTGCTGTCGGCTTTGAATCTCACCCCTTTGCTAGACCACTTGTGTCAAACACGTTTTAGCTCAGACTGGTGCCTCTTGAGGGCCAAAATTGGCCCACAGGCCTTATGTTTGACATCCCGGTAAAACAATGTTAATACTGCTAATAATAAAATTGTGCTTCTGATACTTTTCCTGCAGCAGATGAGCATGCGGCGCTGTATTCGTACCCGGATCATGTTCATCTGGACGCTGCTGTTGAAGAAAGCCCAGAGCTGCGGTCCCACCTCCTCCCAGGCCTTGGCCATGTTCTGGAGCCTCTCCAGCTCCTCGAAGGTTGTGTTGGCCTGGACAAACACGCAAAGACACGAGTTATATATGAGTTATTTGAATTTCTCTGAGAAATAAATGGCTGTCCTTTTCAAAAAAAAAAAAAAAAAAAAAGGAAGAAAAAGAAATCATCATATAATTTGGTTTAATCATCATTAACCAGCATTGAGATGTGACAGATCTGTTTTTCTCTCTTCAGCTTGTTATTGAATCCTCCCCTCCTCTTCCTTCCCCCTCACGCTGCAGTAAACTGCCCCCCCCCCCCTTCTCCTCCATCACTCTGTTTCTCCTTTGCCTCAGTAATCAGCTCATTCCAGAGAGGGTCGGGGGCTCGCATGCGTCCACACAGATACCGAGCGCGTTGAAAGAAGGAGAGAAAGAAGGGAAAACGGAGGTGAAGGGTCGGGCTCCCTTACACTCTTTAATATCTTGTGGACTGCAGGGGAGTCGGGGGTGTACAGGATCTTTCCCATCAGCAGGGGCTTGACTGAATTCCACACGATTTTGGTGACGGGGTTGGACTCCAGCGTCTGCATCAGAGCGTTGCAGAAGGGAGCTGGAAAGAAAACAGGCAGACAGAGCAGTACTATGTTTAATTAAATCATCAATGAAAGCTTTACTGCTTATTCATAACAATTGTGGTCGGACTTTTTAAGAGTTTTACATGAAACTCTTCCCATGAGGCATCTGACTTCACTAAAATAACTTATTTAACACAAAAACATCTGCCTTTTAGCGACTAAATGCAGGAAGGTAGAAGAATAAAGTGCTGCCTGTAACATATTTGAGTGTGCCGTCGGTCACAGACGCAGCAAACAGATGGGGAAAGGTGAAACTACATGTAACACAAGGACAAAATACATCAGCAAAAAAAAAATCAGGAGCTTTTAAAAGCTACAGTTCACAGGCAGCAGCTTCTTTTCATCTTGTCTTTATGATGACGAGCAAAACGCGGCAATCATGATCAAATGGAGGCGATCAAAAGTCCTGAAGTGTCCACTAAACTCATCTGGAAGCTCTGCTGCTCGTCATGCCCACACTTTAAAATGAAATAAAATAGAATAAAACATGGGGAATCCCAAAATAGGCTGTAATTAGTTCACAATTCCATCACTTTCAGCCCATATCATCCAGATTATAGAGCATCTTCTTCAACTAACTGTTGTAACTTCATCTGAAATCAATCATCACACTACAGTTTTCCCATTTATTATTAATTCATTAATAACCAATAATGGTCAATAATTACAAATATGCTGTTCTCACAGTACATTCTGGTGTAGATTTCTTCAAAGAAAACATTTTAAGCATCTTTTTTTCCATCTGCTGTGTTGCTATGATATGGATTACCGTTAGATTGACAGTTGAAGACGTTTTCACTCACAGGCGGTGTCGTCGTAGACGTAGTCGTGGCTCTTGGTGCCGTTGACGCCCAGGAACACCTTGTAGTTGTTGTCTTCGTACCAGTTGAAGGACATGACGCGGGAGCCGCCCCCCTCTGGATATCCGCAAAAGAGGCTGGACACGCTGGACATCAGCTGGGTGAAGGAGGACGGCCCTCCGGCTTGAAACAGCGGCGACAGCACCTTGAGGAGCTCCTGAGAGCTCTGCTGCTGCATCAGCTGCACCGGGACGGAGACAGGAAGACGGGAGAGGCGGGAAAATCATTCTCCTGATGAAAAGCATTTGTTTTTTTGTTTTTTGTTTTTTGGTTTTTTTGCAAGAACTAACTATTAATGTAATAAAAACAAATAATGTGGGAAAATGTGTTGAGTTTAGAAATAATAAAGACAAAATTAATAGTAAATTCCCATTTGATTGAGGCTTTCCCAGTGACAGCCTGAGGGCCATTCAAGCTAATGTAAAGGGCCACATGTGGCTCCCGGGCCTTATTTTGACTAGATCTGCTGTAAACAATAAGGTTGAAACTATTTGACCTCAATCAGATGATTGCATACAGGTCAGGGAAGTTTACATGTTTCCTATTCGTTCCTGCCCTCTAATGTTCAGAACATAAATGATGGGGAGAAAACAATAGTTTGTAAGATAAGCAAACATGCGGGACACACTCCTCTTCCGACGTGATGGTGGGGGGGCGGGGACGGGGCGAAATATCCTCCTATTGATGGACCAAAAATAGCTCAATCGCAAAGTATCTTATCCAGTCTGTCTGTAGAAACAAGTCTGAATGAATGTGTATGCGAGTATGAATGTAGAATTATACAATTTATTACAAATACAGACGCATATGATTCAGGAAGAAGGACAAATATATATATTTATGCGCATTTTGGATATCTTTTGACATGGAACAAATTCTGTTTTGTTTTGTTTTTTTAACTCATTTGAAGCAAACTCTTACGTGTGAACTCGCATGCGCGCATGTGACCACGCCCCCCCCGCCTAACACCTCCCGCCTCCAGCCCCTGAAGCGTTCCTGGCACGCGGCGAGCCGAGAGGAAGCAGAGGTGGGCAACGGCAGCGTTTGGCTCGCCTCTCTGTCACCGCGGCGATGCGGAGGTCCCGCATACAGGATGTGTCACCTCCTCGGAATGTCCCTCGCTCTTCACCTCCACCTCCCTCTCCACCCCTGACTGAGGTGGAGTGATGCACGCCCCGTGGGACCCGCGGCGAACGTGACAAAGCACACACGCCTCAGTCGCACCAGACTGGGATATAGACATGATGGAGGTAGAGGTCTCTCTATTTTGGCGTTTTCATGTTAAATGTCGGATCGTTCTGCTTGTGTGGAAATTGTCAATATTTTTACAAAAAAAACCAAAGAATTATTAACAAAAATGACTACAATTTCAACATGAAGCCAATTTTAATGAAACCTTCAGGTGCAAAATGCAGTGAAATGACCATAATCCTCCTATAGCTGTTGCATGTTGCATTTTTTCTATAAACTCAACCCTCTCGACTGTGATTTGTATTTTCCGCGAATCCACTGTAGATGCATTGCATTGCTCGCGTGTGATTGTGCATAGGCCTTTCAGTGCTTTTACAGTACACATGTATGAAGTTAGCACGTGCCTGTGACCATTACATGCTTGAGCCCGTCACTCAGCCCCTTCTGTGAGCGACTCTCAAACGGCGAGCAGCGGAAGACCCGAGTTTCCTGCAGGACTAAAAATACTGATCCTGCAGGACTGAGGAGACCAAAAGAGGAGGGAGGGAAGGGGGATTGATGGCGTGAAGAGCACTTACGGCTTGGACCCTCTCAGACGAAGCCTTCAGAACCCGACCCCAGTAATGCAGGTCGATCCCCTGGGAGGTGCTGTCCATAACCTGAGGCATCTGAAACAAAGGCAGACAAGTATTTATACCGAGTGGAATGAGGACAGACAAAAGAGGAGATTTCGCTTCCTTTGTGTCGTCTATGTCTTTCTGAAGTCGCGTCCTTTAATACCCTCAGACTGATAAAGGCATTCGCGTTTATCAAGAACCTGCTGGACGGCATCCTGCGAATACTGAAAACCTGCAAGGCGTCTGTGTCGCTGTGGAAGGAATCCACTCGCTCATTCTTTACATACTTTCTTACGCAGATTCTACATGAAATTCACATTTATCCCCTACTCTGGAAAGTATTCAATCTGCCATATCAAACACGACAAGTTTTGAAAATGATGTTCATTGACATGGAAATGGAAAAAACGATGAAAAAGATGTAGTTTTCATGTCGGGCCACTAGTGGGTGTTATTGGTTATTTTTGTGATTAAAAACACTCATAGTGCCGACAACAAAACACTATAATGGACGACCAGGGACATTGATATGGACAGGCTGGATTGGGATTATGGTGATTGTTAATTCTAAAACTAACAACCCAGGAGAATCTGGACTGGGAGTCATGATGATCGTGAGGCCGCCATCATTGTTACTGTCAGTCTACTGAGCATGTGCAGAAGAACTAGTTACTTCAGGCGTGGTGTGAAATGACCAGTAGCAGCATCGCTGCTGTTCCCATGGAAATAGAGTCGGGGTGTTTTTGGAAAGTCCGTTCAGTTCCGTTTCCACTCAGATCGAGTCGGAGCATTCTCCAAAAGTTCCATTTCCAGTTGAACTGTTGACATGGCGCCTGGAGGTAACGTCGCCCCCCTGAACCTCCCTCCGTGTCGTCTTGAGGCGTCCATTAACAGTAGGTGTTAGAAAAGGCCCGGTCGGGGCAGAGAGCTGAGGGCGAGGAAACCCCGAGCGCCAAGACAAACACACGAGATATCCTTCCTCTCACATTCCTCCTGCCTGCATTTCAATGAGCGGAGGAAGGAGCGAGGCGGTCCGCTGACGGGCCGGGGGGGGGGGGGGGGGAACGAGAGAAAGCGGAGGAATAGGAAGGGAGGGCGTGAATGGCTGACGGGACCAAATGGAGTCCAGAATGCAGTGCGGCGGGGAAAGTTGCCGCTAGTTAAGGTCAGTGTGGTAATGGGCTTTGAACCTGGATGGAGGTCATGGGTTAAACGCAGAGATCACATCTAAGATGCTACAGTAGTACTAAGACCAACGCAGAGTGCATCAGTCTTTAAGGTATGCACATGTTAGCTCTGACAGGCTGATTGGCCATTTTATGTTTCCACATGATGACCAAATGACCATGCAAGACTGAGGATAAAGGTTATGATGATTCATTTATTACACAAATTACAAACCACTTTTAAAGAAAAAGAGAAGTACAACAGCATCCTAATTATTATTAATTGAGAAAGGAGGTAACTGGACCCAAAGTAACTCTACTATTCTTACTCCTGACAGTTTATTAAAGACCGAATAACCGGGTGTGCCGGCAGCTGTGTTGACACACGGGCACCCTTTATAACTGGCACATGTTGGCGAAGCCTCACGTCTTACAGAAGACCTCACAGGCCGAAGGCGGTGCCGAGATAAGCCCATTACAGAAACAGGCCAAGGAGGATAATGCCATGTGAAGCCCCTGAGCCAGTCACCTGACTCGCCCGGCTTGGACATGCAGTGTGGACAGCAGACGACGCCGAGCACAAAGGCCTCCATACGTAGTGCTAAAGTGTGGAGCTGTTTCCTCTGCAGGCGACCCTTTATTATCTAAAACTCACTTCGATTTATAGGTTATTTTCAGACAAATTAGATAATGGAATTATGTGTGTAGAAAAGGTAAATAAGCGTTGGTTGCCAACCTTTTTCAGCCAAATGGCTCAACTCATATAAGCATGTTAAAACAGCACTACGTAAAATGCTTGGAAATTTAACAATTAAAGACTTTAAAGCAAGAATAAGCACACATATGTGCCATTTATACCCAAAAAAATAATTTCAGTAGCAGTTAAATCTTTTCTAACATGAAAATTACCTTAATTTGAAAGACTGTCTTTCTATAAAATGTGTCAAAAATGGCAAAAAAATATGGCTTTCTTAAAGACACTGAGCTTCAAAAGGGGAACGTTACACTCGTATATTAATGCTCAAGCATGTTTTGCCTGTCATTAAATCATTCATTTCAGTTTTTCCTTTGATATTTTCACGGGGAAAGCTTCAGACGAGTCCATCGATTGAGAGGAATTCATGTAAAACACGTTCAGGCCTAAAAATCTAAAGTGAAACAACATAAACAGCAGAATCATGGCCTCATATAGAAATTATACAGACACGAATCTCATCCCGAGATGTGCTCACACCATGCACCAGCCGTGAAATTTTTGCATTTACAGTAAAGTGTAATATACCAGCTGGCTGATCCAGGATCCAAAGAATCCCAATCAGAATCGTCTCCACTGCTGAAAACAACATTTTAAATGCTGTCTAAGCATGTGCCACATTATAAATATATAAGAGTAAAAAAAGACATCCACTCATCTTTGTTGATCTAATTAGTCACATTAAAAAATCTGTCAATAGGAATTGTATGAGTTGATTGCTGGAGCAAGTTGACAGTATGAGTCGAAACCATTTTCAGGTTGTGTTTACTTCTAAATCTCCAAGCTGCTTCCTCTCTGCAAATCATTCACGGCGAGCATGTCTGACACATTTAAAATATCTATGAAAGAATGTGTAACCTGAAAATGTTGTGTGAGGATAAACAGTGGAAAATAGTGAAGCTTCATGTACAACTACTGACCTCCATAACTGTACTGTTATTAACGGAGATGCTGCTCCTAATCTAGCTCACCAGGCTTTGAAATTATATTAAAAGAAAGCGTCAAACATCGAACCTGACTGAAAGACAGCCCGTAACAAGCCACTGACCAGTTTAAAGATCTTGAAGAAGTCCAGGTTGGCGTAGAGGACGTCCTCTATGCTCTGCAGCTGCTGCTGGCTGAGGGCACACATGGCGTTGCGGACGCCGTGCAGCCCCATCCGGCTGGGGAAGATGATGAAGCGCTCCAGCAGGGCCTGGCTGCAGGCGATGTCTTTCAGCTGCAGGTCCGGGATCCCGAATGCAAACTGGGAAAAAAAAAAAAAGAAAAGAAGAGGAAGTAAGAGCATAATGTCTTTAAAATATGTTCGACAATACGGACACAGCCTGGTTTTATTCCAGCGCACCTGTTCAAGGCGTATCTGAGCATTGACGAGCTGGTAAACGATGGAGCTGGAGAGGCCGGCGTCTCTCAGCAGGAAAGCGGTGAGAACCTCGTCATCCTTTAGAATATCGTCTACCTTCAGCCCACGGCCTGGAGACAAACCGAGAGCAAACAGAGTGAAAGGTCAGAAACACCAAAAACCATGCATGTGAGGAGAGAGGGGGAAGCGCAGCAACTGATTAGCAGTAATTTGGTATTTCATATAAAGTTAATATCATAATATGGCAAATTCTATGTATTCTTATTAAAATCTCTAATAAGAAGGGATGTAAAGGGAATAAGAGCATCAATCCATCATAATGCTGGATACCTCATACTTAAAGCATGAGTCAATAAACCAATGTAAGCATTTATGATTTCAACATAAGTGTGAAGAGGAGTTTGCACTTGAGAAAATGGAGAGTTATACTGCAGCTATTTCCCTCTGTCAGATTAAGAAAAGGAATAATTACATCCTTTGGTGTTACATCTGTACAGAAAGCTGACTGTTTTCTGTTTCAACCGGCTTGAAAAATGTCTTTATTCAGCTGTGTGACCGTGGAGGTTTGTCCCGCGGTGTGACTGATTCCTCGCGGCTGCCCTTTACCTGCCACCGCATACGGGTTGCTGCGTAAAGTGTCCATGAAGTTTGAGAAATGCGACAACTCCTGCCAGAGCTGGCCGATCTGCTGAAACTCTGAATCGTTGAGCAGGAGCTCCTGGACGTCCACGTAGAAACGCGCCAACCTGGAGCGGAAAAAACATGAATTTATCTGAACGTTTCGGATTTAAACACCACAATGAACCAATCAGGAGCTGAACATGCTGGTGAGCAGGTGTGCTTACACTGAGTTGTTGTAGTTGGACACGACGCCCGGAGACTCTCCTCGGGTCGGGTATCTGAAGCAGGGGTTGTTGGCGTTGCAGAAAATCCCCTGGATCCAGGGGAGGATCCCTGCTGAGGGCATGGCCTTGTTGGGGAAATGACCTTAAGAAACAGGCATTACGTTACAGCCTGCTTTCAGCCGATACGGTTATTCTATGAGAGAAAAACACTGAGGCAGAGCCAGGAATTCATCCTTACACTCATGCTGTTGGTACAGCGGGTTTGCTTTCCTCAGCCACACCAGACCGACGAACAACAACACCGGCCAGCAGATCTCCACCACGAAGCGGGTCTGGGCGGAAACAGGTGGAGGTATAACAGAAGCAATCCATACAATCGATACCGCTCCTCCGGCTGCAGCGAGAGGTTTCTCACTGAATGTTGTTTCTGGGAGTTTTCTCAAACCTTCTGTCTCCTGCGGAGAGTCCAGTTCTTCCACAGTAACAGGCGGATCTGAGAGCCTGTATTCATCGCTCTGCAGCTCAACCCCTGGAGGGGGTCATCAAGTCTGTGAGAAACCTGGAAACACACAACGCCGTCAGACCATTTGTGGTCTGCAGCAGCCAGGAGGGTCCCGGGCTGAAGAGTCCAGGATCCTTCCTTCACCTTCCAATAGATGTGTTTTAGTTTGGAGTCGGGCTTTTTCTTTTTTTTTAATTAGCATTTCTCAACAGCCCAAGATGTATTTTTGACTTGTATAGCAGAATATATAAACATATTAGTCTAATAATGAAAATAAAATCAGTCACAATCATGATGAATATAAAGAAAATAAAAGATTCAGTAATAAGTGGACTCGTTTAGAAATAAGTAGATAGGAAATGTTGCACACAAAGATAGAGAAAGATATCTGTGTTTTTTGAAGTGCTGATGTGTTCTGATTTTGGCCTGACATTGATTCAAAACCTGGCTGGAACTGGCCTTGGCACTGACTTGTGTTTACAGTGGTCTTGACCTCAACGAAAGAGGGACCAATAATCCACAGCTTCTGGCGAAATGCACCCGGTGCTGCATCTGAGTGAAAACTTTAAATGAACACATCCATCTTCCAGACAAAGTGTGAAGGCAGGTCACACTTTGGACGGGCTCATCTCAGGACAAAACACACACTCAGAGTCACACAAATGAACTAAATGAGAGGAGGAACGCACAGGGAGAACATGTAATCTCACTACCCACTATACAAGTGCGCCGCCTCATTGTCATCATCAATATGGTCTAAACTTCCCCACATGGAATTAATCAGTGAGACATTAAATTTGAAATTAAACTATAAGAATAACTGGGCATGTTTGTGTTCATATGCAGAGATGTTAAATGGAATCACAACCTTGGATTTATTCCAGAGATACAAATTGATTCAGGGAAAACTGGAACAAAACAAACACCAGTGAAACTGCACAGGTGATGTGCAGATGGGGCATGTGAGCATGTCGGACACGGACGGCAATTTGTTCAGTGACATGTTCAGTAGATTACTGTGGACCGACAGACTGGATGCAGGGACATGAACTGTAGTCAGGGAAAAAAAAAAAAAAACAAGGAGTGGGGGAGGCTGTGAAACTACTGTACGCGTCTGAAAACTCACGACCGCAGGAATCACGCACCAATTCCTCCGACAAGGAACGAAAAAATCTAATATGGAAACACTTCACAATCCTCCAGTCTGGAAACTTCCCATTATGAAAACTACAGCAGTAATTAGCATTCATCCACCTGACGGCTCTTTAAAGATCTCCAACACACGTTTCAAGGAGTGATTTCTGAGGCTTACCTCTTATGGAAGGATGAAGAAGTCAAACGACATGAAGAAAAAGCAGAATCACAAACAAGCTGAAGTAATTTAAAAAAAAAAAAAAAAAAAAGACAGAGAGTAAGGCAGAAGAGCTCCGTGTGACTCCGAGCTGCCCACTCCCTCTCTCTCCCTCTCCCCGTCTCTCTCTCTCTCTCTCTCTCTCTCTCTCTCTCTGCCTGCAGGTCAGCAGCACTCCTAATCTGATTGCTCTAATCTCCCAGCTCAACACGGGCAGGCGGAAAAAAGACAACAGTCATCCATTTTGAGGGAGAATTAGGGGGATATCTGCAGAAGAGGAGAAGAGAGAGAATCCTGGGGGAGGAAGGGGAGAGACAGACCCACGCTGGAGGTGGGGATCATCATCATCATCACTATCATCATCATCATCATCATCATCATCATCATCGCAGCAGCAGCAGCAGCAGCAGCAGCAGCAGCGCGTCCGTCATTAGATACATCAGCAAGATTTATCTGCACAGTAACCGGTGAATCACAGCGGAATAAAGGTTGGACACAATAAATCAGAGCCGATCAGAGACGGGAGACGAAATGAGTCACTCTCCTCTGAGCAGGTGGGTAATTAGCCGTTCAGAGTGCGAAGCCCTGACGGGGAGAGACGTGCACAGGATGTGTTTGTTTGCCCTACAAAACACACTTAAAAAAGTTAGAAAGGGAGGAAAACGTCAAATCAGAACATCCTAAAATAAAGAATGAACATGAGCAGTGCACAGGAAGCAAACGGGTCTAAAGAAAGATACAAATGATACAAACAATAAAAAAAAAATAGAAAAATCCTTGTGACACTTTTGAATTTTACCTCAATTTAGACTGTAAATTTGAAAAAACTCAAGGATTAAATAGTGTATCTTCAAATAACTCACTGCACTGTCACTTTTTTTTTAAATGACCCAAAACAACAAAGCTACAACCGATGAGATGAACAAAAGTCTTCAGCTTTCCGACACTACAGCTCATATTAACAGCGCTTCTGCTTGCAGGTATAAACCATCAAAAATGTCTCAAACATCAACATTACTCACAACTTTGGCTGATACGTGGAACTGAATGTCATGTCAATATGACTTTCCAACGGTCTTTTTTTAATTTCTAACCGTTTTTCCATGTAATTTCTGAAAGAGCTAATTGACATGTGAAACAGGAGAAGTGTAAATACCGCGAACAAAACACAGACATATCACATATCGCTTTGCTCAACCAATAAAAAAACGCTTTCAGAACAGAGTTAAAAGTTAAAAGTACATTTTTTAATTTGCAGCAGGAACTGTTGCATGTCATTTTGTACGTATGAATGGATATAAAAACGTAAACAGATACATAAGGTTTACATAATGAGAAAAGATGTACCAATCACAGGCTACAATGGACACATTAAAAAAGGTAATTTATCATTCAGAACTTCCTGTTAAGAACACATTCCTTGTGGAATGAAATAAGACATTAAGAGACGTCGTAAAAATAATTTTCAACCTGCATTAAGTGCATCAACAAAAGGAACATGACATGAGAAAAGTGATAGGCTTACAGACAAAATCTGAATACACTTTGATGCAAATCCATCATTTCAGTTGGCAGCAATTTCTTTCAGCATTTGCTTGAATGACTTGAACCGTCCTCTGTTGAAGCGGCAACTTTTAACATGAAAAATAAAATATATTAGTACTTATAACACTTTTCTGGTTTCTGTTCACAGACCTCGGTTTCCTCCACTCTGCAGCGCGTCGATAAATGTTTCTCCCAGTTTACACTATGGCACAGATATATCAGTATGTACAGATAAAATAGGTTTGTTTTTTTTTATTTGGTGTCAGACAAAGTGAGCCTCTCTGTGTTCGAGCTCCGGCAGCCGCCGGGGTCGCAGTCTTTGGTAAACGGGTTTGGTCTCGCTGGGGCTCAGGTCGCCGGGGCTGCTGGGGGATGGAGACTGGGGGGGCGAGAGGGTGGAGGAGGTCGAGACCCCGGGGTCGATGGCACTGTCGCTGGAGTCTTGAGTCTGGAGCGGAGTCTGTTTGGGGCTTGTGAGGGTGGGGCTGGTGGGGGGGAGCGAGGAGGTGGTGGTGACGGTGGTCACGGTGGTAGTCCAGCTTGGAAGTGTCCTCGCTCTGCTTGTGATGGAAGGGGGGGGCCTGTAGAAAGTCCCGGGAGGGGGCTGCAGAGTCCTCGGGGGTCTGAGTGTTAGAGGAAAGCGTGGTGAGTTGCTGGACTCGCTGCCTGAATGTTCAGAGTCGTTTTCCCTTTTGGAAGTCCAGACGGGCTTGACGGTCATGGAGTAGGCGTTGCTGGAGAACACGGTGGTGACGGTGCTGGTGGCGTCGGCGGTGCTGACGGTGGCGGGCGCCGCCGCCTTTACAGGCTGGACCGGAGAGCTGGCAGACGGCAGGTTGGCCACTATCATCGCCGTCCGGGGCGTGACGTCATAGTGCTTGTACTTCCTGTCCCACGTCCTCCTCTGCAGCGTCTGCGTGTCCATGAACGGCGTGATGTAGTAGGTGCTGATCCTGGAGGAGCCGCCCTGCCGAGCCTTCTCCGGCTCCGGCACCTCCTGTATCGTGTCCCGCTCGGCGAAGCAGGCGTCGACGCCGTCTGCTGCGTTTCGACTGTTCCTCTCGCTGATCTGAGCGGGGGTGGGCAGACGCTCCAGAGGCATGCTGATTGGCCGAGACACATGTCTGGCGCGCTGGCTGCGCAGCTGCACCTTTGGTGCCACGACGGTGGTGGAGGAGACTGAGGTGCTGGGCCGGCCAAATACTAGGGTTGACCTCTGGATGTCTTCTCCACTGGTAGTTTGGATCCCATTGAGTCTGTCGGACGCCGAGGCCCCTGTTTGGTCTCTTCCCGGCTGGACCTCCTGCACCTCATTAAGGATGTGAGAGGAGGGGATGACGGATGAGTATCTTTTGTACGCTTTGGCACTCTAAAAGAACATAATTAAAAAGCAGATTAGGTTTGCAATCTCAGCTTTGATCAGACTGAAGTGTTTCTAAATATAACTCAGAGAGAGGCAGGTTAGCATCATGAGAAAAGAAACACATTAGGACTACAAATGGAGAAGGTCCGACCATCAGTTCCAAGAGACTAAACCAGCATTCAAATCAGATCAGATCTACTTCACAATTCAGACTTTAAGCAAAACCCGGAATACCTCCTCACCTCTTTGATGTCCGTCAGAGAGGCCGAGTGTCTGCTCAGCTGCCGCACCTTCTCCTGTGGGGTGAGTTTTGGGGACGCCTGACCCATGGCGAAGCTTTCAGAGACGTGCAGGTGCGACACGTCGAACACCGTCTGGAAGTAGCGCACCAGCAGCTCCACCATCAGCGCCTGGTACGGGTAATCCACCAGAGAGGACAGGGACACCTCGGCGTCCGTCTGCCGCGGCTTCACCAGGGTGGGGCCGAAGATGATGCCCAGGTTGCTCGCGGTCATCTTGTTCTCCTCGGCCTGTTCGGTCACTCTGCCGGATCAAAGTGAAATAATAAGTTAAAATTGTAAATTAGATTGTTTTTTTTGTTTTTTTAAGCACTGTTTGTAAGAACTGTTGTCAGATTTACATTTTTCAGGCTTTCCGTAACAATTCTGTCAAAATGAAACATGAATTTTTACTGAGCCTCATTTGGTGAAGAGGATGTGAAACATAAAGCGTGGTTCAGGAAGGTCATTTTCTGGCACATGATGGCCTGAAAGTTTGAAATCACCTAAAGGAGCATCAAACTGTGGCCATTCCAAAGAAAATAAATCCATGGAAATATAAGTACAGACCATTAATTTTAAAATGATCACTCCTGCTACAAGATTCATAGACCATTCTGCAAAAACAACTAGGCTCGTACTCTTGCATCCTGCTACTTCCTCTCTGCTATAGGGAAGTCTGTGCTTCCTTTTGTGCTTTATGAGGAAGTTTCTTGGGTTTGTGATGAGTGTGACTGTGTCCTCTCAGTGGAACAAGCCTCGCCTGTACCTGTGCAGATGTGCTATCAGGTAGCGCAGAGTCCTGTAGTTGGCGGCGGGCAGCTGGCGGAGGACGTCTCTGATCTTGAGAATGACTTTGTTCAACTGGACGCTGGGGCTGCTCTTCTCTCCCGTCTGGCTGTTCTGAGGTTTGTCCGACTCCTCCACGATCACTCTCTGGCACTCTTTGGCCAAGCCGATGAAGTCGTTGTAGAATCGGTAGAGAATCAAGGGCTCTGGCAGCTGTGAAGAGGTCAATAGTTAAAAGTGCTGTATTAGAATTCTACTTTTGTCATGCCGCCCTCCTGGTTCAGTTTTTTTTAAAACTCACCTGTCTCAGGTAGAGTTTGAGCACATTGCTGATGTCGTGAGGAGAGAGCTCAGACAGCTCCACCAAGTCCTTCCCATTTTCAAAGGCTTGACAGAGCTTCTCAACGCGCGATTTGGCCCCGTTAACACGATAAATCCCCTGCATGAATGAAACAGACATTTTAAATAGAAAGCACCAGGCAGAAATGTGAAGATGGAACCCCGATTCATATTTGAAGAGCCTGACAGTAAAGTCGGAAGCATCATTAAAAAGCTGACCTTGATGTTCAGCGCTCGACTCTCGATCTCAGATGTGCACTTTTTGATAATGAAGGGAATCCCGTCCGAGCTGTTCTTTGATGCCTGGGCGAAGTCGATACCGAACAGCTGAAGCCTTCCTTGCAGCTTCTTATGGCCACACTGGATGGCGAGCGTCTCCAGACACTTCTTATGGCAGGCCAGGGAGCACTGAATCCAACAGGAGAAAGTAGAGTTAAATCGTGAAACACTCAGTTAAGTTCCATGGCGAATGAAATGGCGCGTTGTCCCGTACCTCTTCGCACTCTGCCCCGTGGAAAACCACCAAGCTGTCACACTCCCTGCACTTAGACGGCGCTCGTAGTTTCCTCAGTTTGTGGGTCTGAGCAGCTTTGGACATCTGAGCGTTTCGGAAAGGACCGGGAGAACTGGCGGTCTCCGTCACCATCTCTGCCAGACCTGGAGGTCACAGCAGCTGATGAGGAACACACCTAACCACACCGCTGACGTCAGGGGAATCACCATCAGTAGGACACAACTCAGTAAAAACAGAACCGTGGTGGAGATAATCACAGTTAGTTTTGTTACTTATTACATACGATGCACTGATTCAACCTTTGACAGTTTAACTCTTCATTGGACCATGTTCGTTACCTTCAACATCCTTTGATACAAAATCAAAGAAATATAGAAATATAGGAAGAAAGTTAGTGCATATGATGGACACCGCAACATAAAAAAAAGTGTAAGAAGCTGTGTGCGACATCGATGCACCGAAAACAGCAGCAGACAGCATCCTATTTCCATACACACACAAAGTCCAGTAAGCCATATTTAGTGAAGCGTTTATGTAAATAAACGTGTGTAAATTAACTTTATGGTGATCAACACACATTAAAAGAATGTTTCAGTTCACTTTATTTCACACATATTTTAGTGAGTGTCCAATAAAGAGCAATTTAAGACTGAAGAAAGCACGTACCGTGAAAAAAAAAAGGACGATAAAGTTTTGGATTTGCATGAAACTGACATTCTCATTCTACAGTTTATCCAACAATTACACACTGGTTCAAACAGAAGAGGTGTTGACCCACTTCAACTCACAATGAGAAAACAAACACACTGACTCAACGCAGATGCAGGAAGTGTAAGCTGAGCCCCTTTGCCAAAACTAACATGACCTCGATCTGTGCAGATCTGTCGAGTGGAAAAACATTTGATACAAGCAGAATCCACCACAGAATCTGACCTACAATGCGCTCTGTGTTGAGCATGAAACAGAAATTGCACAATGGCGTGTCGCTGATTGTAGTTCCCTTCTCCAACTTCCTGTGTACACAAATGGATACACCGAGTAGTTGTGTTACAGCGGACACAGACACAGACATACATCTGTCTGGGCAGAAAGAACGCACACACAACGCATAATTATGAAAGGCTGAGGCTCAAGGAGAGACGTCTCACCGTTGTCGGAGGGGGACGGGGGCTCCCTCTCATCCAGATCGTCGGCTGAAGACATCGTCCCCGTGGATGGGGTTCTGGGCAGTCGGCGCTTGAAGTCACCTGCAGGTAGAACAAATCTCAAGCTTGTACTCAAAAGTATTTTGAGACAAAATGCACAAGTATAGCTTTAGCATGGACTGACAAATAATGAGCTATAATGCTCAATGTACAAATCTATCTAAACTTTAATGTAGCTGATATTTATTGATAGTTCAAATTTTTTATATTATGTACTGGCAGCTCAATATAATATCATCCTCTCACTGTCTTTCTTATTCTAGTTCAAATACACTGAGCGATGATTTTAACCTGCATCAACAGGAATGCATTCACACAGAACCCTTCTTACCTGGACTGGCGGTGGGTGAGTCCATGGACCTGGACTCACTGCTGCCCCCGGCGCTCTCCGAGTCGCTGCACATCCCGCCCTGGCTGCCTTGACTACTGGAAGCCCAGGCTCTCAGAGGGACTTGGCTTCTCAAAGCTGCAGAAACACACAGATCACCAGTCAAAAGCTAAATAACAGGAGAGCGCCAGAAGGGACAGCTCCACGAGTCGTGGCGCTTTCTGGCATCTAGCTATTTGAGGAAACAAAGTTATTCCAGGCTAACGATGAATAAGCAACACACAACCTGAGCTATTTTGACTTCAGCTCTGAGGACGCTGCTATGACTCAGAACACAGAGCCAGTCCCTCAAGGTGTTACAGAAAGATACCAGCATGTTCACATGATAATCGACTCCTCCGACCGGACACCAGGACCAATGGCTGTTCTTAAAAACAAACGCAGTTTCTGCCACGCTGCTTGAATACGCACCCTGTATGTCCGTGCTGCTGTTGGACCTCTGCTCTCTGATCTTGGCGTGGCGGTGCAGGGCATTGTCCACTTCGTCTCCACTTAACACATCACCGGAGGTGACGGATGCCTGCGACAGGTTGCCGTGGGAGGAATGAGTGCTGCCCACTGACCTTTTCTTGAATACAAACCTGGAGGAATAAAGCTGGCATTTAAGGTCCTGTGATGAATTTAGCAGTGGGAAACATTTTTTATTGTTCCACGGTTCAACAGTTTGTATTCCACAGTGTGCATTTGTGGGGTTTGGCATTTTCTGAGGCTGAATAATTTTTGACATTTTAACAGAAACACGAGCAGATTAAGGATTAATTGATGACCGAGGCTTTTTGAATGTTTACACTTTGTCTGGCAACTGAGCCAATATAATATTTTACTCCATATAGGTATTATCCTTCTTCATGACTCACATTGATCTAGATAACTAAATATCTACTCTCCCATTCTCCCATAGAGGCCCCCCAAAAAGTTTTATTTCCAATAAATAAATGAAAAATCATTTAGCAGTGTTTGCATCACATGTTTGTTCAGAAGTAAAATTTAGCTGTAGTTAATGTTGAATGACAAGATTGAGGAGAAAAAATTTACTTAGACCTCCACATCATATGATTCTAGGTTAAAAATGAAGTCCAAACTCGGCTCCAGCACACGTCTGCAGACAGAGAAGCTTTTTCCTTTGGTCTCAACAACAGTAATTTACTCTTGACTGTACCTGACAGAGCTGCGACAGCGCCATCAATCTTACCATCGGCTTTATATTACAAGACAAAAGTTATGGAGCATTGCTTGTTTTCTTAGTGGTAATGAGTGTGTGTGTGTGTGTGTGTGTGTGTGTGTGTGTGTGTTTGTGTGCGGGGGGAAGTTGGCTCTGACAAAGCTTTGACAGCTTAAGTAGAGTGTTGGGGACAGCTCCAAATCAGAGCCAAACTCTCACGCTCGCAATCTTCCCCGGTGCGCTGAGCCTGCGCCACAGATATTTCCTGAGGAAGGGCAAGAAATTCAACACGCGCTCTGTCTCTCCTACATTCCCCTCTGTCTTTCCCTCTCTTCCTCCCACTCTGACTCACTGTAACCTTTGCTGAAAGAAGAACTGAGTGACTGTGAACGGAGTGGGAGGAACTATCTTGTAATGGTCACATGTACTCCAAAATACACAAAAACTACCAAACTACCACACTAATAAAGTAATATGCTTGGCTCAGCTCACTTCACTTTGCTTGGCTCACATTATTGGCAGAACGTGTGGCAATTATTTTCATTCTGACTAATCTGAACTGAAATAAATCTTCAGGAAAGTGTGTAAAACAGTAACAGGGCACATCCACATCACCAGAAATAAGCGTAATCTTTATAGTCCCGCTTAACAAAACCCTCCCTGGGTACCTGGTATTGTCAGAGGACAAGGAGTCGGAGTGAAGACGCTCTTTAGGCAGGTTTTTGGGCAGGTTTCGGACGAACTCGGCATAAGCTTCACCTGGTTCGTACAGCTTGGCGTTATCACTGAGGGCCTGGAGGTGAGCTGGGAGTGATGCAGTCTGTGCCTGCTGCATCTGAAACCAGTTCACTGTCACCTGAAAACAGAAGAAAGCATTGTTAAGTGAATAAAATAAAAGGCGTGGACGCTGAACTCGCTCTCCACCTTTCTGACTTGATCTCTAATCACACTTCAATCAATATCATTATTAATCATATCCATAGAAAATACACTGTGAGTGAGCATGCTCTGTATTTTTTAAACAATAATCACACTTAACCCTCAATGGCTTCACACACTGTGTGTATTAGATGACATAACAATAATAATAATAATAATAATAATAATAATAATAATAATAATAATAATAATAATAAACTCCTCACAGCTTTAAGTGTTAGGTCACACTGGAAGATCATTTCTCTGATCTGAGTGAGGATGGTGCTCTTAGCGTTGGCCAGATCCAGTCTTCTGACGCCTGCGTCAGCCATACAGGTCTGGTACTGGTCCTGGGCCTCCTCCGCCTGCTCAGAAAAACGTACAGAGAACAAAGTGTGTGGAAAAAAAAAAAATCCCTCAGTGGGCGATTGATCATTGTTAACAGAAAATATTTACAATGAATGTCTTTTGTTTTCCTGCTCACCTTCTGCAAAGCTTCCTCCTCCAGCCTCCTCTTCTTCTCCAGCTGCTTGTTCCCAGCATTAGACTGCTCCTCCTGGGAGCGGTTCGTAGACGACTGGGCTTTCTGGTACTCTCCTCTCCTCTGGGCCTTCATGGCTAGAGCCTTACGTAAGGTTGCATCTGTCTCTTGCTACCAGAAACACACAGATACATATGAAACAGTTCAGTTTGATGGACACATCTTGTTGGATGATCTACCTTGAAAGTGAAGCAACACAACAAAGTTTGTCAGTGGCATTCTACTCATAAAATGCTTTCATTTCCAGTCTGATGAGACTGACTATGCATGATATTTTCGTATCTGATGCTAATGCCGACTGCTCAGTGAGACAAACAGGAGATTGGTAGAACAGCCGCTGATGGTACTGAATATGTATCCACACATGGACTCATTACTTTACCATTTTCTTTTGCTCCCGCTGCCACTGCTCCTTGATGTCCTTCCTCAGCTTGTCCAGTTCATTCTTACGAGCCAGAAGAGGCTGAGAAATAAAGAACAATATCGCCATCGTTGATAAAAGGGTTTTAAAAACAGACAAAGCTCATCATAGCTGATATTCTACCTTCCATATGTCATCTTGGCAACCATGCTGGTTATTAGAGTTTTCACACATACTGACCATTTGAGGTTAGCTGAGCAAAAATTCATTTTTCAATCGCAAGATAAGATCTTACATACTTTATTTAGCTGTTGTCTACTTTCTCATCCAACTCGTACCTGTATAAATTTATTGGTTTGAAGAGCGACCGCAGTTTGAATGAGCAGCTGGTTGTATTCAATATCATTCTTGAATGTGGAAACGTAGATATCACTGAATGGCATGTAGTCCTTGGAGAAAGAAAGAATAATTATGAGATGGAATATTAACTCCAATAGTTGATTTTTTTTTTCTGTGCATGAAGTAGAGGAATAACGATCTTCAGTTACCTGCTGACTGGCCAGTGTCTTTGCAGACTCAGCCATTTTAGCATAGCTTTTTGCATACTCGATATCTGAAAGAGAATCAAAATTAAAGAATTAAATGACCAATTTCTGTAAACGCTGTCAAAAATCTACAGCAATCTGATGTTCAAATGAAGATAAGAAGAATTTACAGAGAATTATATTGATCCCAATGTCTCACCCATGGCCAGTCGTTTCTCCATCCAGGCGAGCAGATCTTTGATGTACTTGGACCAGACCTTTGCATACAGTAAAGCAGATTCCACTCCACTGTCATTCTTCAGCAGGGTCAGGTCGACCTCTTCCTCCCGTGACAGCGGCACGTCAGGAACTGCGAAGCAAAAGCAAGTGGCACACGCATTTTAATCAACGTCCCCATTAATAAACTGTTTCATCTCAGTTCTGCTGTCCAGCCGGCGTGCGTTGGACATCAATGAAAAAAAATTTAAATATTGAGGTCACTGATGTTGTCCAAGAGGGAGGATATGAAAGTGTAATGCGTCTTTTAATATATCAGTTGTTCTGCCTTTTTTTTTTTTTTTTATTTAATTTGCACTATACAAGCCCTAAGCCGGCCGCCATCTGATTCAACACAAACCCCATGTGTTTCCCATCCCACAAGAAACTACTCTTCAACAGGCGAGGAATGTCAGATATGTGGACGGAGAGGGGAAAACGAGCCGCGAGTCTGAAAAAAGCAGCAGAAATAACAGGGGTGGAAGCAGAGGTTTAAGGCGGGTCTACCTCAGGCATTCGAGAGTCCAGAGCCTGAATCACTCAGCTCACATTTCAGGCTGCAAAGCAACCATTAAATGCTCGGTGGTGAAGTCATTAATAGTGATTACATTTCCGGTTCACTATATTTTTCCACGAGCATTGAACTGAGATGAAGGAGGGAGAATGAATAAAACCTACCCACGAGGTCGCTCTTCTCCGAAACATACTCCTCTGGATCCACTGCGAGGTTGTCAAAAGACTGTGAAAAAGAGAAGAAGGAAAAACAGACATTCAATCAACTCCACACATCAGAAGCGGCTGGTTTTAACACCACAATTAAGCACAGTAAGCAAGTCTTTGATGTTTTTTTTTTAGATGAAGGCATGGTGAAATTGAAGCTTTAAGAGAACACTCTTAAAAATGTCACATTTCCAAACAACCAAAAATCAAACAAATAATTTCTACAAAAATGAAGAAGTAGCATGAGACCTTGGAAAAGAAAAGAGGTATCTCACCCTGCTTCTTCTGGTCTGGGGGATCCCCAACCCTGAACTGCTGTCCACATCTCCCATAAGGAAGTCAGAAACTCTAAAAGAAAAGTTCAGTTCAGACAAGTCTATTAAGAAACATGGAAAACTCTGGAGTACAGTATTTTTTTTTTAAATAGAAAGTGTCTGCTATTCAAAATCCAGACACCCAACAAGGATGATGATGACAGGTTTTACAAGACCAGCAGTACATTTACTAAAGTCAGCCCAATTTCTTTGGCTGGAACATGAAAAAGTCATAAAAATCTTGTAGTGTTGAAAAGATAAACAAGCATTGTACTCACACATTGCCGAATGTGAATGCCAGAGTGTCAATGGATCTGTGCAGCTCGCCAAATATAGCTTTTCTGTTTTCTGGGTTCACTTCCTTGAAGTTAACGCCTGTGAAAAAAAACAAAAAAACAAAAAAACAAGAACTTTAGCCAACTTGGAACGAATGAGCAAAACAGCTTTTTATTCTCAGTCATTCAACAGAGGCATTAACAGTCAGGTCAGTTGCTGACTGGAGGTTTTAAATGACAGAAAGGGTACAAAACATAAGATCAAGCTCATAGATGTAATACACAGCAACACTTAATTTTACACAGCAACCTCTGCAGTCATGCAATCAACCAGCGTGTGGTTGAAGGAAGTAAACATTTGCTTGTAAAAGAATTTAGGGTATTTTGAGTAAATATCTCAGTGTAAATAGAAATGAAAATCTGTTTTTTATAAAAGCAAAGTTTAGACAGTCTCAAAGGGACTGACATGAGCAGCATGAGTGTCTCCTTACCCTACCAACATGTTTTCTTGGAAAAGCTTCAAAGATCTTCAAGGGTGGGACATTAAAGAAAAAATCAGAAAGAATCCCAAATTCTGTCTCCTTTGTTCGAGCGTATTAGAATCCTCCGGGCCATCATCCATGCTGATCATGCACAGAAAAAGCAACTGATTGTGCACATTCTTTGAGATCTATCAACAGCGAGACAGCCTGGTGAGCTCAGGCCGTCCAAGCCTGACGAACCTCCGTGAGGCGCGCAGACCTTCCCATTCTCAAAAAAAAAAAAAAAAAGAAAAGACGACTTTGCAGAGAGCAATCGGAGAACCAAAGACAGAGTCAGTGAAAACCGACAAAACAGAGTACTTCCTGTCTGCCCCGCAACAGGAAACACTCACACAGCTTGAGTTCTGTGACATGCAACACTACGAACAGCCATGACAGCGCTTACCTATTCCATCTACCTCCTGGCGTCATCGTCCAGTAACTCACACCTGAAAACGGATTAGTCGGCTTGAAGTGACTAAACTGCTCTAGTTCCCACACTGCCTCCTCGCTTTTGTGCTTCCATTTTTTCTTCATGAGAGTCATTTCGATCCATGTCGGCGGCGGAGGAGTGATAATGAATTCCCAGCCAATGAAAAAGCATAGAAAGGTCATGGCATCCTGAGTTAGGGAGGCAGCTCTGCGTTCCAGGGAGACTCTTGAGGACAGCAGAAGAAAGGAGGCGCGGCGCGAGCTTCCCTGCCGCGCACCTCCCCGGCCCTGAATGCTAACGTACAACTCCGCGCTGACTTCTTCCTCAGGACATCCTGTGGGTCTCATAACAATGATTCCAGAGCTCTGCCCCCCTTGTCATGACTGAAATATGGAAACTGCATCATTCGAGAGCAAGGCCCATTGTTTTCTCACGGTTGAGTCGTAACTTTGGCAATTAGTCTCGAAAAAATGTCTTTGACGTGTGTATATCTTTCCATCTTGACATAACGATTTCTCTGACACACCATTGTAACAGTACTGTTTGGGAGTTGAAACACTACAATGGGAAGATAAAACTTATTTTCGAAAAACATGCGGTTCTTGGAAAAGGTGAAAGATGTATTATAGGCTGCATAGGAATATGCTGATGATGTATTTGTGCATACAAGACTGACTGCAATAAAATAGCATGCAATCTGAAATGGAGGCAGAAAGTAAGGGAAGAATACATTTATCTTGCTCCAATATCCTGCAGTTTTTCAGTAAGGGAAGGGGGGGGGGCAAAAGGGAGATTTTCTCATAATGTGACCAGGAAATAAACTGTGTCTGCTTCTGTTGTGAGCCAATAAGAGCAAGTAAAAAAGAAATATATATCTATGTTGACATGCAAACAGAAAGGAAACAAAAACAGAAAGTTTCCTTATTTACAATAAATGCTTGTGCATTACACAGCTAAGTGGAGCTGAAAATGTTCCTGATATTTCCAGGTTCAAGAAAATTTGGAGAAAATGTACAATAAGAAAAAAGGCTTTGTGACGGTAGTTTAAATGGATAGTGTGACATTTGAAACTGGTTAGGCAGCCATGTGTTTGAGAAGGCAGAGAGGAAGACTTTTCTCCAGCTCATTCTGGCGGCAGTCCAAACGCCCCAGGTGTCATGACCAAGCTTCAAAGAGGAACACAGGTGAAGAGACGACACACTCTGAAGACAGTGAGGCGCACCAGGCCTGTTATCATCCAAACCTTTGAGTTTTCATCTCTGATGTCTCACTCATTCATCCCTCTTTCAGTCTCCTCTTTTCATTTGCCCTCTGGCTCGCCGTCTGTGTCAGTTTTGTGTTACCGACGTGCCATCAGGGACACTCCAGCAAGGGTGAGAGAGCTGATGCAAGGCACCCCCTTGTGGACAGGCAAACTTCTAAATCAACAAGGAATGAGACTACTGCAATGCACAAGGGCACTTCATTTTCATTAAAGCATGTCCTATGCAGCTTTACCATAGCACAGATTCTGTTGAGCTAAAGCCTAGCAAACAAGATTCTTCACCATTTCCTGGAGAAATGTTTGAAGAATCTGACGAGCATTTTCCTACTTGATTGAGACAGGTCAAAAGAGATTTACATTTTTAATAAATCCGCAGTAGGCCATGACTGTAAAAATGTAAATCATTGATTTGTAATTCCTCTGATGAGAAGTGGATGGTCTCACTATTTGTCCAAAATGTTCAGAATCAGCATCATTAACAAGTAACAACATCCAATTGATAAATAACGTAAAGATATATTAGTGCTCAGCTATGACAGGATTTTAGGGCGCTTCAAGAACATTACCGGATTTTGTCAGTGTTTAATGGGAACATAGTGTGATATAAATGTGTCACACAATCATGAAGTTCTTTAGGTCGACCTTGATGCCTTTTGTTTCCTCTTTTACGTTCTAATCATTGCTAAAGTGCTACTCTGCAGCCAGGAGAACGCAGACAAGCATTCTTGAAGAGTTGTTCACAACTCAGATATTGATGTGAGGCGAGTGACTCGTCAGACAGCTCGACACCTCACAACACAAAGACAAGAATGAAGAAACACGGATGCACTTCAGTGAAAACCAGCCTGTTGACGAGTCTCTGCAGTCCAACAAATATGCGAGGAAAATTATAGCAGTGCAGTCTTCCTTTAAAGATTCTTGCGCGCACGTGAAGTGAAAAGCGGACATTGCTAAAAGATGAACTCATGAGATGAGATTAAGTTTGTTTGAGTTCATTCAGGAGGCAGGAAATGGATCTCTTGCTTCTCACACTATGACCTTTCAAAACATTTCTCCAAGCCAGCTAACTAAGCACGGATCAATGAAAGATTCCTGCCGGGTCTTTCCCGCACTGGCCTCAGTGATTCAGCCAATATGTGAGCACCGTCTGAGTCCCGGTGCAAGTTCACCTGCTTGTTTGTGTCCACCCATGTATGAAGGTGAGTGGTTACTGACCTTTGACCTTAGCAATGACTGTGCCAGCTGCTCCTAAGATGTCCACTGAGTTAAGGGTCTGGTGTTTGCCGATGACAGCCTTGAGGACTCGCAGCAACTCGGCCAAACGCTCCTGCACCACCTCCTGCAGACCCTCCAGACTCTCTGAGAAAAGGACAAGAGAAAGCAAAGGAAGGACAGTTCAAAATGGGTTCAAACAAACTCTGAATTCAGGCACCACTTGCAATCACACCTTTAAATCTATTAGTCACAGTCACCACCATCACAGCGCATCTTGAGTCACTGGTGTCAAACTATTTCCTGACATTCCTTTTGTCTGTGACAGACACATTTCATCACGACACTACAAGTATGAAGCTTCGTCACTATCTTTGTCCAAGTCTTATTATTTCCCTGTGGGAAAATATACAGTATATGTTTGATTGTGTTTTATCTCTGCATGTGTCTCCACATAAAAAAAAAAAAAAGAAAGAAAAAAGAAACAGGCGTTTGTGGTTGGGAAATCGTGACAAACTGAGTTGCGCTGCATGAATGTTCTGTGACGCAACTGGGTTTTCTGCTTCCTCCAGGCGGAGCGGCACCATGCACAATGAAGAGGTGTACACTGTAAACATGCTGAACGGTCTCAGTGACAGCAATAACATCTACTCAGAAGAACGCCATTCGCCATTTAATTAAGACACAAATTTTATCTGTGCAACACATTTCACATGTATTCCAACATCAAAGGAATACAACCGTGGTGGTGCACAGTAAATCTAAGCTTCATATAACTTACAAGAAATCAGATCAAAGAGCTCTAAAGGGCAAAAAAAAAACACAACTAAATTTAGAGGTGACTTTATGTGACACACATGGCAGCAATTATGCAATCTCATGTTTTATAAAACCTGAGCAGCACCAAAAGTCGATGTCTCTCCCAGTGAGGTAGCAGAAGATGGCAGGAGAAAGAAAAGAATGTACAAAATGCATCCAGTTTACTCCTCTGTCCTTATTTTTCATCCATATCACGTTCTATCAATCATTCTGCTATGAGAGGCATCTCTTTCCTGGTGAAGAGGAGCACCCTATTTGTTCATTTTAAATTTCATAGGACATTTTTTATTTTCTTTCTCATTCCTACTGAATGCTACAGAGTCTGTAAAGCTTCTTCTGTTGAAAAATAAAAGCTGGGGTGACAGACAAAAACAAACTGTGACAATTAAGTAGTATCTGTCTACAGCTCTGATCCGGGCTAATCAGCAGAGGCTCCAGAAGTTGGCACCAGACAATAGGTGAGTTCATGTCTAAGTCAGTGTTTTGGAAGAAGCCGGGGCACCGGCTGGAAACAGAGAAGTCATCTGTTTTTCATCAAGCAGCAGGGGCGAGATGAGAGGCTGAATTTATTGCTACGTTAAAAGGAATTACAGAGGGAGTGAAAAGGAAAGCCTGTGAGCGTACATGTATGCATGTGTGTGATCCCGTCTACTCCTCTCTCATTTACAAACACACTCTTTACTCCGGTTGATGTGAAACATTGTGAAACACATATAATCTACTGAGAAGAACCAACAGCCGATCTCCTGTATTATATCACTACTGGTAAGAAAGAAATGCCAAAAAAAACCTAACTTGAGACAAAACTAAGAAGTTTAATTTTGTTAAAGTAAATATTTATCAAAGCTAACACTCAGCATGTGTGATTGCTCACTTATAGCAGTTATGACAAAGATTATGACAAAGTTATGAATAGCTGAAACATCTAGTGGTCTCTTTCAGTTAGTTTGTAGTTGATTCAATACTGAGAGTGCTTTACATACAAATGCTTCTTCACAATAACTTTGTGAAAAACGTCTTGTAGTCAGTGAACACAATCTTGCTCTTGTGTGTCAAAGAATTGGTTCATTTCCAGAAATTTGAGAAGACACACTGGCTGGAATTCTCTATGAGTTAAGAAATAGCTCTCTGCTGGAGTATGTACAAATCTCTGCAAAGTTTTTTTTATCCAACACAAACACCTCAAGTCAAAGTAATCTGTGAACCAATACTGTACCTGTCATCCTGCAGTGCCACCCACTTAGGCCCCGTTTACATGACAATATGTCAAGGGAAAATGAATTGTTTCTGCATTTTCGTTTTAGTAAATTACACATTTAAAAGGAAGACATCTTGAAAAAACAGAAACGCTGTAGTTTTCATGTTGGGCCTCTAGTCTAGTACATGCTGTTGGTTGTTTTAGTAATGAAACCACACATGCGCAGAGAAAAGTAAGCTACAAACATGAACGATGGCGAGATCACAGATATCCGTACAGACAAGCGACCAAGTTGGATTGATATTACTGCGACTTTCGACAATCAAACTACCAAGTCCCAGGAGAATGTGGACTGGAAGCCAACTTGCCCCAAGGTGAGAGGTCCCTGACCCTGCAGTGTACTCTTTGAAGTCTGCCTCCTCACAAGTGCTGATAATGGATTTTTATTAGGCTGCCTGCCTTCTTTTTAACCCTTCTCCTCAGTTGTAGTAGGTGGGGTATTAGTGGTTAGCTCACTAGCTTTTGAAGATTTCCTTATCAAAGATGTGTGTGTGGGTTGTTATTAGCATATAAGAGCCGGTCATAATGAGATGCACACCTGAGACTTTCCACTTAGCGTGACAGAAGCTGAGCACGACTGAAGCTGCTGTTAATGGAATCACAATAGCAACAGTGGTTAGAAGCTCCCATTTTCTCTTCCTCTGCAAAAAAAAAAAAAAATCCCTTTAATTAATACTAATGTATTCTTTAGAAAAGCAAGGAGGGCACAAACTAAGGGAATAACATTGGCCGTGATGTGGTGACACAAACGGATGCCCAGAGCGCAAAAGTTCAATCCAACAATGGTTTTTCTTCATCATTTGTTTACCGGTACTGCCAGCTGTCACAGCACTGTGCAGAGTGAAACACTGCAACAGAGGGGCACCAAAAAATAAACAGCAACCGAGCAATTTCAATAACTGATAAACACCATGACAGTGACCTTCAGCAAAGAAAGACCATGACCATACTAATGAGAGCAGAGCTTGATGAATTTATACAAGCACCTTTTTTCAACCCACCTCATAGTCTCTGTTAGTTCCAGACTATAAAAAAAAATAAATACATAAGAGCAAAACAAGATTATAATTTGAGGTTCCCAAATTTAAATAACAGCGTACACAACAAAGCAGAACGACGTCACCACTGTGTCTGTCTGTTACAATCATCACTGTGAAATTAGGCTACTTAGATCACATTTAATCCTTCACCCTGAAAATCCACATTAAAAAAAAAATACAACAAAAGATTGCCATTACAATGTCGGAGTTGAGAATAAAGTTATCAAAACAAGGTCAAATTTTATGTGACAGTTCGTAGCGATCAGCCCCATTGAATGTGTGCTCAGTGCAGCATGAGACAGCCGAAGAGAAGGCTGGTAAAAATCAGTGGTGAGTGGTTTTGTCACAACAATGGCATCAAAAAGCGCACTGGAAATTTGCTGGCGATTGTGGAGGCCGGCCCATTGTTTTGGTAGAGATAACAGGCACTGAGGCCATATTGTTTAAAGGAAGACCCCCTGCTAATGCCATTGCAGCTCAAATTTGCCTGGTCTTTCTTTGTGGTGGTGGGATGAGCTGGGCTCCCAGCCACGCTTCACGCTCGGTCTGCTTCATTTTGTTTTCCACAAGATCAAGACCTCCTCTCCTTTTAGAAAAATAAATTTACTATGAAAAATGACTCCACAAATTACAACTGTAGGCATTTTATTATTCTGGCAAAACAAGGAGTGGTGAGGAAAACATGGCAATGGTTTCTCTGCGTCACTATCACTGCATGCCTGGCATATTTGCTTGAAACCTAGCAGTCAAAAACTAAATTTGTTGATCAATTTTCTTTTCATCTGACTAGTTGTTTCAAATCTGTATCACTTCTTATTGCAGGTTACAGTCAGACAGGTCATCCCCAAAGTCAGAACTTATCAAACATAAGGCCCGTGGGCCAAAGTCAGCCTACAAGAGGGTCCAATCGGGCCTGTCATACCAAATAGTTTGTAAAAATTTCAGAGAAAACACATTTCTTAAGAGTCGCAGAAATAACACAACACTGTGACGCTGACATGATTATGATCAGGCTAGCATTAGCCTCAAAGCCACGCTGTCAGGAAGAGTTTGTAAAAACATGCCTAATGCAACAGTTATACAAGTTATTGGGGGCATTTCACAGAAAGCATCATTTTATATATTTATTCAATGCTAGAGGTCTAACGAGATCTCAAAAAAACATGACAATATTTCCTGTTGAAGTGAAAAGCTGCCCATCACACTATGAGCTACCCAAACTTCTATTTGTGACCCGAGGGGGGCAGTAATGCACCTTTGCTACATGTAGTCTACCATAAACTTGACACAAGAAAGAAGTAAAGCAACAGCAGCAACAGACGCTGCTGTTTATAAAGCGGAAACACAGTGGCTTTGGAGTCATGACAGTTGTCAGTGTTTGTGTGCACTTTGGGTCCACAGTGGAAATAATGAATGACAACCGAGTGACAGGCAGGATATGGACAAACTGTAGGCACTGGAAGAAAATCGCACTGTATACTGCAGCTAACAGAAGCACTGTGTTGACACAGTAGTACTTTGGTTAAGGTTTTGCATATATTGTTTGCACTTTAAATAAATATTTAATTTTATTTGTGGAAAGATGTTCATGCTCATGCTTGGGCCATGAATGGATGCAAATTATAAAACACTTAAAAATACACCTGTATTGTTTTGAGATTGTTAAATAAAAAAATTGTTTGTCCAATCATGTATTTTGTCATTTTAGTTCTCTTAAAAGTAAAGTGGAAATCTTGTTTCATGATTGTGAACCAAAATTCATGTCTCATCTCGTGAGCCAAGTGTGTCGTCCCACCCCTACTCTATGTCACAATAAAGAAAAACTTTAAAGTTTGAATTTATAGGTTATTGTACTATTTTGCCAATCCTGTCCAATCAAGATGAAATGTGGCCCCTAAACTGAAATGTGTCTGACAATCCTGCACAAGGTCAAGACATCTTCACTGAAAGCCAATCTAATAGTTACTCTACATGTAATCAATATTAATTTAAAGAAGAATCACCGATTTAAGTTTCAATACATCTTTTCTTGAAGTGGTTCTGTTATAGATACCAACAAAACTACTGCAATGGACTAATTTACGAGCTGAACAGATGTGGCATGTTTGTATTTCCCTGTAATGTTTTCCCATCAAAGACCCTCAAACACCACTCATGTTCTTCATCTGCAAAGCTCACATTTACGTCACCTCGTGACCAATTTTCACAGAAAAAGGATTTGAACTGTCTAATAACCCACTTCTGTCAGTTAGTGTTAGTCTGTACAATCAGTATGTTTCGAGCACTCATGTGTCACATCATAATACTGCTGAACACACAAAAACATATATTGTGTGCGGAGTATCACGTTTAAGCAGGTTTAAGTGATGACTCAACTTTTAAGGCAGCACAGCAGCTCAAGCGTTTGCCTCTTAAATTGCTGTGCGTGGGGGTCCTATTGTGACTGACAAAGCTCATTGTGAGGCTGGTACCGAGAGAGACCAATCTAATCCCAATCTTCAGGTGGCCTGACAGAGGTTACAGCCTCTGCTCCCCCCACTGATAACAACAAGCAATCAACTGGCCCGTCTGGACACGCGATCTGTTTGACATGAAACAAGCCTCGGCAGCTCCGGTGACACAGTGCTGCTTGGGAAACCGCCGCAGGGCTTTACTGAAAGACCACGTCTCTCCTTCAGCATCCCTCCTCCTCCTCCTGGAGGGCAGCGGAGTGACACATTTACACCCGTAGCAACAGTCAATTTTCAGATTTTCCTTGAGTTGCGCGTCCCTCAGCCACATACCAGGTTGGTGACACACTCCTCTCTCGTGTCTCAGTCATACTTTGAGAATCTCCCCTACTTTGTGTGTTTTTAATATAGCTAAACTCAACTTCTCTACAAATCCCAGCAATCATAAACCACAAAGCTGGAAAACAAAAATACTCGGTAACAGACTTCAGTTGCATTGCCGAGCTGCCTGCAACCTGACCTGCAACAGGTGGAATTGTTTGGTCAGGATTCCATCTCCAAACACTAATTTTCCCCTCTATCCAAACAAACGCTGCATTGCTGGGTGCCTCTCCCGTCTTTCCCATGCCTTGTTTGGAGACGGAGTGAGTCCCAGACATCACACAGACAGTAAACAGCAGGCACTCCATAAACAGCTACCTGCTCTTGGACTATTAGTGAACGACACTCTGTGAGGTCTGGGTATCACAGACAGGTTAATACTCTGACACTTCAATGCGTGTTTGAGAGACTTTACGTCAGGTGCAACAAGACAACATTCTTGAGCAAACACATAATCTGCCAGGTTTGAGCTACACTGGGAAGTTGTGCGTCACTCCTCAGCCTGCACAAGGATTTAAAGTGACTTATTTTCGTTGTAATTTATTCATTACTTGTTTTCCACATTCCTCAATTTGTCCTGGATCTCGTCCTGCTCGCGAGCCACATACTGTACAGACCATACAGGGATAACCTGACTGACCAATGAGAAATAATGAATGCAGCCAAAAATCTGCATACATGATGCAAAGAATACAACTATTTTCCTTTTTTAATTAAAAATTAAAATTTTTGCATTTATTTTGTGGATAATAGATCATGTTCAAACACTACAATCTGAATTACAGATACCCAAAAAAAGCAGAAAGATAGCAGGAACAGTAGCTTAACAAGTATATCTCTATTAGATGTTTTTGAACTGTGCAGAACTGAAGTCAGCTGAGGGCTCGACCCTTCACAGCAGTCCCGGCTGTTCATGTGACCCCTCAGAAAAATTAAATGCCCACCCTTGGTCTCTATGATTTCAGAGGAATGCACTTCAGGATCTTAAAAAGCACGAATAAAGCTTTAAAAAATGGCAGATATACAGTACTAATCATGTTCTTCAAGATGTTCACCACACAATTCTTTGTATGTCACTTTTGACAAAGTGGGAGCAGTATTGGGAGGGAGTGGGGACCAGCAGCGCAAATACACTTGGCCTCTTCATTGATATAAGCTTCAAACACAGCTGTAAATTCAGGCAGTTCTAGCCGATTGCCAGCAGTAACATCCCCTGCTAACAGGAGCTTCAGCGGCTAATCACACTCCTCGCCATGACCAATGTCCTACACAAACATCCAGGGCCCATAACCATAAATCCCACCCCGGGAAACACACCCCGACCACAAGTCAGCACAAAAAAAAAATCCGTCAGCATCACACAGAAGAAAGTTACAGCCCAACAAATCTCTCTTTTCTTTCTCTTAAGAGCAGCAGGCCATTAAACCATTATGTGCTAAATTTCGACTTTCCTCTCAATTGAAGCGCCACCTGCAAGTGGCCACTTCAGCTGGCACAGGGCACTTGTGTGAGATGAGGAGATATCCGTACGAGACATGGCTGGCTCTATTCTTTTAACCAAGGGTGGTGGAATTTATGAGCAGTAAACAACTAACGAAATTGTTGGAAACAGGTATAATTCTACAATAAAATCTACAGAGACATAAATACAGACAATTACTCAAACAAGCCTGCTACACTGACTCAACCTTTTAGAACCGACTTCAGGGAGCAGAAACTTCTAAACTGTACTGCATTTACAATTTAATCACTTTTGTTCCAAACAATAATGAATAAATGTCTTTTTTTTTTTTTTTTTTTTAACAAAGAGCTTTTAGGTAAATAAGTTATTTTTACAGAAAACCAAGCACTTTCTATTAATGTTCATATTAGACAAGTTATTCTGACGACTGCTATATCACAGGCTGGCACTGTGAAACACAGAACAATGTGGTTCGACTGGAATACAGCCAGATCTTATCCGCGGCGCGATGACACCCACACTTGGGAAAAAAGTCACAGTTTTCATAATGGAACCAAGACTCATGAGTCAGCTCCATGTGTTTTTCCTCATTTAAAGACATTTAATGTCTCTGCTCAGATAGCTGGAGGTTCCGTGGAGCTTATCTGCAGTCAAACACACTGTACAATGAGCACCATACATTGAGTAAATAAGTTCTTAACCTCATGTTCTGCAACTCTGCTTTGGGATATTTGTTCTTCCCTGAAATGGAACCGTGTGAGAGAAAACAGTTTTAAACCTGAGGCTACAGGAATAAAACAAGAAGCCTGGGCGCCTTGGAGCAGAGAAATGCTAAAGGAAAAAGAATGTCAGCTTGGCTGTTGAAGATCAGCTATTTAGAGTTAAAACCTCACTCAGTCCAGCCCTTTTGGTGTGTAAACTATAACTTCCACTGCACATTTCTCAACACACATTCCTACTTTTTTCGCTTTTGGCCTGATGAAGGGCAAACCACAGAACTACTTGAGGAATTTCAACACATATTTCAAGGTGATAATTTTGAGGTGAAATTAGTATTTGACTAAAACATGACTAAAACAAAATGAAAACAAAGTCATTGAATGGGCACATGACTTCTGACGCAGTTTTGTGTTGCAACGTCTCATAAAAACATACCTAACCGTTACTGTTGCAGCCAATGATGTACCCTCGCTCATTTCTTTTTTTTTGTTCCTTAAAAGAAGGTATTGCATTTCCTCTTTTCTTAGCTTGAAATTTCCAAACGAGAAACAACCTTGCTTCTCGCGAACTGCTGATCTGACCATAAACTTCAATTGAATTTATATGAAGAGTTTTCATAGTTAATGTTCCTCACACCTACCATCAGTCTATTGAAAGCACTATAGCCCACAAGTGAACATTTGTTCTAAAGGAATGCAGGGTATGCAGGAGAGCGGGGGGATGGGAGGGGGACAGCCGCTCAGCTCTGTGCAGAGGACTCCTTTTTCATGCCGATTAAAACCATTAACTTTGCAGACTTTTGCAACACACCGCAGACTCAAATGAAAACTTCAGAATGAGGACAAATGTCCTGACATTTATGGTGCATGTCGGCTTTTTATATTGTCCCTGGAGCATGGCACAACAGTAAACTGCACCATAAGACTTAAAGGCTTGTTCTGTTGACTTCAAAGGCATTTAAACTGTGGGTTTTAGGACTTCTTTACAAGAAAACAGTTACTAAAAAAAAATATATTGGAAAATCATGTGATGAGTTCGGTGTGAAATGAACATGAGCAGCAGCGTCATTTTGGATGCAATGAAGAGGCGACAGGATGCGGTTCAGTGAGCGCCGGTGTGTGTTGATGGGTCATGTGAGAGGATAAAGATAATTTTGGGACAACAGGAGCAGGGCAGCACAGGGTCACTCCCTCAGTCACAGCTCAAACAGACCCACATTGTTTCCCTCAGATGCATATCGAACACCTTGATCGTTGGGCAACGATTCTTCTGAGAAAAGCGACTGAGGTCTCAGTTATGACAGAAAGTGTAAATCGACACCACAATCTGACCTTGGGGAATCTACAGGTATGAAGCCGAGGGTGTGAATGTGGTGGGTCGAGTTAACTCAAGCTCATGGTCAACGATAGGATTCCCCAGTGGGCTTCCATCAACCCAGCGTGCTGTGTGCATGCCTTTCCTCTGGCTAAAAGCTGGTGGGAGATGAGAGAGGAAAAATAAGCATCTTCCAACATAAGCTCTCTGTAAAGTTTACTCAGCGTGAGGAGCTCTGAGAAGCGCAGTGACTTAAGTCTGTGTCTGTGCAGCGGGAATAAAAAGCCTGTGAGATCGCAACAGGGCGCATGCCTTTCAGCAATAAAAACACTGTATCGGTTTCACACAGCACTACAGTGACAGACCTTTCCAAATATGAGAAGAATAACAGACGACCTGACATGTGGCTCATGAACCTCATCCCCCCCCCCCCACTACCTTGTTTCTGTTGTCTCCAACCACAGACTTGTCGCTTTCAGCCCATCTGTCTTTTCAAACCAAAGATGCACGCTGCTAATCACGTAGCAAAAGTCTTGTTTGCAGAAACACAGTGAAACACAGTGAAGCACAGCCCTGCACGTTACTCAGTACAAATATATATCGAAGCAGAGAACACAGTGCAACGTTCATAATGTATGATCGGGTCCAATGATGGAAAAAATGGGGATGTTGCTCCCAACAACAAAACACAAGTTATTTAACAGTGTTATCTGTGTCATAGTGTTATTAAACTTCAAAACTCAAAAGTGCACATTACTGGTCACAAGGTGTACTTCATAAGAATTTCACACTGAGCAGTTTAAGTTTGACTTGATTTCAAACAGACCTTGGACTGTTAGTGCTGACTTGAAACACCACAGGGATAAACACATCATCCAATCCACTTCAAGAGGAAAATAAAAACACACACAGAAAGACAGGCATTAAACACTGCACACTGATTCACTTGCACCTTAATATCATCCGCATTAACGTAGTAGCATCTACAAAGTGTCATGTAACAAAAACTCTGTTTAAACATGGCGATCAAACAGCTACAGGAACAAACACCTAAAATCTGCATCTGCTGCTACAGGACAGTTGTCACTCCATAATATGGCAACTTCTTTTAAGATTATACACATTACGCACTTGTGTGTGTTCTTAGTGTGTGTGAGTGTGTCACCTTTTATAAAGAGGGATCCGCGTCAGCTCTTCGAACATTGTCATTTCTAAATTATGGCCTACAAGAACTGCTGACTTGATCTGTCTGTGTGACCATCTTCCCTCACTTTGGTTGCCACTCAGTAATAAAAGTGACTCAATGTTTACTTTTGAGCAGACTGAAAACCACAGTGCAGTGGCAGCTTGGTTATTTTATCATTCTGCTTGTGTGTGTGTCTTCACAGATGACAAACGAGTAATTCGAATGATATGGGCTCATACGGCAAAATTTGATCCCACCTGCTGAATAAGGGCCATTGTTTATGGGGAGGCAAATACCCCAAATGTTTTTCTGACGGCTCGGAGCAACACTCAGCACGACGCAAGCCAAAGCTCTCTCACAGAGTCCTCACTCCTCCAGCCAGAGGAATGGCTAAACAACTCACTCCCACTGCCAGACCTGCTGTTGGAAGCCTCTGTGTGTGTGCATGTGTGTGAGAGAGAGTGTGCGTGTGTGTACACATACAGAAGGAGTAGCGAGGGCTGCAAATCTGGTGAATGCTAGACTGATTCCATAGAAGGAAATCACTTGACAGTGGATATCGAAAAGCAAAAGACAAGGCATAAAGTGTACAAATAATATTTCTGACTCAACAATTAAGAGACACCAATAAATTAAAAAAAAATCCTTTGCTGCCCCACCATAATATACAGTGATTGATTATTAGTATTTACAACACTGAAGTAATGTGCATACTGTGTGGGTGAAATATTACATGGTCAGAGTGACTGTGTCTGCACATAAGCGCAAGTCATCAAGACCAAGTGATAACAATGGAAAGTACACCATATTTGCCCGAGTGTATACTCCTCAGGTTATTGTATGTACAGTAAGTAGTGGTGTGTGGGTGAGGGGAGCTGATGTCGAAGCATGAAGAACACAGCAAGGGTTCCAACACATTAGTGGTGAGGCCATTTTCAGTCCACAGGTGGTTCTCATTGGTTGTGTGTGGTGAAAGCAAACTCGAGGCACGCTGGAGCAGTCACACAGAGAAAAAGTATTATACTATATCATTTTTGAAAGAGCTGCATTGTTGTTCTATCCTGTCAATGACTTACAGAACAGTGATCTGGTCGATATCAACTTTTTCACATTTCTGTTCAAAACAAACATTTTTTTTTGTACAATCAACTTTTGCTTACAAAGGAAAGACTCAAAAAAAGGAATAAGGCTTATGTAACAAACTAATAACACTATTTGCAAAAATGCTGTCAAAAATGCCCCCCCAAAAAAATCTGACTTGAAACTGTGGCTCTCTTTACATAAAGTTTTCAAGTGAATATGCAACACTTTCAGTGCTTGTTGACACTGAAAACACAAGGTTTTTAGAAATGCATATTCATATACATATTCTCCTGAGACCTGATAGTTTTAAATCTGAGTTGCCCTTGATAGAAATCTAACTCGGTTGTCTGTCCTTAAAAATGTGTGTTTAATGTGTGTGTGTGGTTTCATTAAAAAAAAAACAACAACAACAGTGCACTCCACATGGAATGGAAACTCCAATATTTTCAGCATGTTTGCCATTTCTATGTAAATGAGCATCACTTTCTAAACGTTTCCGGGTAAGTATGAAACAAAAATGCTAAAACAATGTTTTTTCATTTTAATCATTGGTAAACGGAGCCTAAAACGTTTTGCTGTTGAATGCCATCCTTTTATAAAGTCTATCTAGAATATGTACAAAATCACAACTTCATGGGACACGGACAAATGGAAAGAGAGACAAAATAATGATCTTAAATATGATCATCTGGCATGACTGACACAGTTGGCAACTATCCTCAGCAGTCCTTTCCACATTCCTTATGCTCTCCAGCTTCTAATGAACTCACCTTTATCCTCAAAAGCATCTTTGAGGTTGAGCAGCACATCAGCAAACCACCGCACGTCATTCACCAGCTGCATCACATACTCCGGGTCCACGCCCGGTGCACCCATCAGGCGAGATGTGAGTCCCATGCTGCTCAGAGGGTTGGCTTTCTTGGAGCTGCGGCCCATATCCCAGGTCTTGGTGGATCCTGGAGACAGGGAGTCAGAGTGGGGCTTGTGGAGGTGCCGTGGCTGTCCCTGGGTTTGCTTTGTCCCTCCAGCACCACCACTGCTGCCCTTTCTCAGCATCTCAGCAGCCAGGGCAACTGACACCCTTCACAGGGTGTGCAGCTGGGCAGCTAGCCCCTGAACGCAACACGATGCACTGATGCCCGGATACCTGTAAAACAAGAGGAAAAAGTGATACAGCAAACTGTGAAAGACAACACAGAAGAAAAACTATTTTAACCCATGAGTTATAATCATGTGTACTCTTATAAGTTATTCACAGTTTATATTTTTAAGACTTTATGCTAAATTGGAAGTTAGCTAACACAGCAAGCGTGAGTTAAAAAAAAAAAGTGACCTGTCAATATTTTGACACATTTACACTTATCACCATTAAACTGACCAAGACAAAGCGTTTTCACGAGAGTTATTTAAAAAGAATTTCGCCAACTTAACTTTTCTCATTTTTCCGGACTTTTTACTGTAAAATCAAACAAGCAAACAAGAAATGATGCTCTTCCCCCCGAAAAAAAAACTCCACTCGGGTCATAAACTGCTGTGCTGGCACCGCTTAAAATACGCTATTTAAAACTCACCTGTTTGGTCGTTTGCGGACATAATGGCCACGGTGTTGAAACAAAACTTAGAGGCGGCGGAAAGTCCAGAAGTTCTTTTCCCGTTCAGAAGCGATAAAATCCCCACAAAGAGACGGAGAAGTGAGCTTTGACTCACTGTACATCGAGAAGCGGCTGACTATCGCCAACTCTCAAGTCAATCGTAATTTACTAGTCGGTTTGACATGTGACCGGTCAGACGCTTTCTGATTGGCTGAAGCCTCCTCGAGGATACTGTGGTGATGCCTTCATGGGTTGGAGGATGTTTTCCAATTCGAATAAATCCCGTATAGGAGTTCATTAGTTTCATGATGACTGAACGGATTATATCAGCGCTTTCCACTGTCTGGTTTGGAGTCCGTTTCACTTATAATGATCTTTGTATTTTCTAGCTGTGTCACTACAAATCTTTTTTCTACTGGGGAGAAAATCACAGGTCGCCGGAAAGTGAATCGTACAGATGATAATGAAGGCATCTTTTTCAGGTTTTTGCCTTAAAACAGCGGTTTCACGTTTCAAACACGCGGCTCGCGAGACCATAACCGGACATCAGAAAGTCCAATGCGACAAGCAAGATTAAATTTTCCAGAAATTATGATATTAAATGCGTTTTTTTTTTCACCAGAAGCACACAGGGATATAACTTTTCCTCTTTACAATTTAATCTGTATTATTATGAATATTACAGTATTATTATTCTCAATGTTTATGCCAGGCACTGCTTGGCCCTGCTTATATTAACTATTAAAAACCTTTTGTTCAATTGTTATTGTGTCTTGTTGATATCGGATGCCATGCAAGACACTCCAGACCTGTGTTTAGCTGAAGTATACCTTAAACTGTGGACACAAATGGAACTGGAACTGAACCTGACACCCTCAGATTGACTCACACTCCCAACCAAGCCACAGCCACCTGCATGGTAAAGCATCATGATGTGGGGAGGCAATTCAGGGTAGAGGGTAAGATTAATGCAACAATGTACATCCTGGATGAACGTCCGCTCCAAAGCACTCAGGATCTTAGGCTGGGGTGATGGTTCTTCTTGCAGAAAGACAAAGACCTGAAAGACACAGCTGAAACCCTGCAAGAGTTGTTGGGTGGTTGATCCACATTCCAGGCTTGATTCCAATGGGAAAATGCACATACAAAATTCTTTTGCTTTAATAAATTGCAGTGCAAACATAAGTGAAGCAAGCTGTACCAGAACTTCTCTCATCCTAGGATTCAGAATATTAGGGAGGTGGATGCTGTTAAAAGAATACTGAACTTCACCTGTGAATTGAAGAGAACCTCAGATAGAAAAGAGAATTAAATTAAAAGAAGCAGCTGTCTCATATGGTCATATTCCTCCACCTAGTGGTTCTTTTGTGTGTCTGCAGTTCTTTGATGTTCAGAGACCCAATGACAAAAAAAATTCCAATGAATTACTCTCCTTTTGTTTTCAGTCATCCAAATCCCAATGTGAAGTTTATTTTTCCCTTTTTTTTATTTCCCCACCCAACGGTCTATTGTTTAGTCAGAAAAGCTTGTGGTCATTGTAATTAACTTTAATAGCTTCATTTCTTAGAAGCAAACTAAATCTTACATGTCAGCAAATAAGTTATTCCCATGTCCATCAAAAATGTACAATTCGGATTCAAGAAAAAGTTTGCTATGTAGTTAACACTGACTTGATGTTCTTACAGTTTTCAAATGTCACTACAGCCACATTTCTTGTTAGCACTGGAAGCTAATCTGGCTTTGAAGAGTGGTTTTATGTATTCTCAAAATTAGGATAGAGTCAAACTCAAGGAGAAAGTTACAAGGACATGTAAGGCTCTGTCTTTTCCTGAAAAAAAAAATTCAAAAGAAAAACTTCAAAAGGATGAGAACAAAAGTAAGTTATAGCTTTGGAGTAGTATCATGTTGATCTGACTCTATATCTCCACTTGGTCAGTTTGCACGCCTCGAAGGTCCATGCAGCATATTTGTATTAACATTCAAGATTTCCTTTGCAGTCAAGCAAAAACCTTATTGAGGCGTGCAAAACAAAAAGTTGAGTTTCAAAGATGAAATGTTGAGTACAGATGAAACGCAACAATATTATAATGCTGGTCACTGTAAAATAAAACACACTTACTACAAATTAAGCTGAAGCTGGCACAAGATGATTACTACGATGAAGACAATGTTTCTGAAACCCTGAATGGAGAAAATCTGGACGACAAACTGATGCTTCGAGCCTGTGGCCTCCTGGTGGGTTACTTGACAGTGATCTGGCCTTTTCCACATTCAAGACAGGATAGAGGCAGAATCAGTCCGAAGCAGATGACCCATCTGGACCAGGAGGACATCAGGAATGATTGAGCAACTTGAGATCAACTTAAATGTCATATTTTGGAATGATGCATCCTGTTGTGTTACAATAGTTCTGTACTTCACCTCAGACAGCGGCGAAGAGAGGACATTACAGTAGCTGTATTGAAAGGGGGGGCGGGGGGGGGGGGGGGGGGGGGGGTTATAGCCACAACCAATCATCATCGTGGTTTAAAAAGAATGCTTGAAATACATCCCCTTGTGTGGAATGTATCTCAATAATATATATCCTCTTCTTTTGAACTTAATCATTGAAATCAATCAATAAGGAAATCAACTTTTCTCTAAGGATTCACATGCTCACAAAGCCCTTGTCATTTTAAAAGGTGAAACTTTTAATTATGTCTTAAATATAGATCATTCAGCATTTAATCTATTATGTAAACTACCAAGTTTACATGTAAGATTAGCTCTTAGGTTCATTGTTTATTTAAGAAAGGCAAAAAAATGTGATTTTAAAATTTTACAGGATGTTGGCTATTTGAACCTAAACTTCCTGTCTGCAGTATGCAGGAAATGGGAAGACTAAAATGAAATGCGTGTCTTTCAAAAAGAAAAAGAGAGTACCAAGAACACAGAATATGGCTCTAAAGAGGCAATGCTCATAGTTAGAGCTGGATGCATTTTTAGTGGTGAAAAATAGCAAATGACAGTTTGAAACTACAAACTGAACAAATTATATTAAAGAAACTATATTTAATATATAGTTTGTCGTGAGAGGTTCCTTCAACATTTTCTTTTTTTTATTATTGTACAAGCTGTGAAGTTATTGGAGGTAAAATGTGGGCTTCTCAAGAGAAAGGCAGGTAACTGTTGCTCTGTACTGTTGAGAAGCTTCTGTATGAATAGATGTGTGGTGTGGCTCATGTCTAAGCATATACTTGTGATTTCCTCATTACTGAACGGTGAAGCAAATATCCTCCATTATCTAATCAAGTTGTTTCGTTTTAAAAAGGAAAAACATCAAAAGCAACGAGAGACGTCCAGCTGCAGACCTGTTAGGCTTTCCCTTGTGCTCTTGTCACATTTCGTTATTAATTTAGGATTTTATTTATTTAATCAAATATTAAACACAATGAACATTTAACAAAATATATCATATCATTTCCAGTAACGTGGCATAATAACACAAATTTACAGAGCTATGAGGGTGGCGAAAAGAAAGAGAAAAAAATAATTTATACATATACATAAATATGGGCTCAAAGACAATAATTGGCTCTGTCATTATTTAACAAACATAAAACAATATGTATGTATGAACAATCTCAACTCAAGTACGAATCCTATCATCTGTGGTGTACCACAGGGGTCAATTTTGGGACCCTATTATTTATTATTTACATTAATGATTTTGCTTCTGTCTCTGCTGATGCTTTTCCAATTTTCTTTGCTGATGACACAAATCTACTCGCATCTAACCGTGATCTAAATGTGCTGATACAGAAGCTCAATCGTGATCTTTCCAATTATTCTGAATGGTTTAAAGCAAACAAGCTAACACTAAATGTTAAAATGTCAAATTTCATGCTATTTGCAGGAAATAAAAAATACAACAATGATTCAATAAAAATCTGCATTAGTCATGAAGAGCTGACGAGAGTGAACTCAACCAGTTTTCTTGGTGTGAGGATTGATGATAAATTAAATCATATTGAGCATATGAAAGAACATATTGAGCATGTATGCAAAAAGATATCAAAGTCTATTGGGATTGCAAGTAAAATAAGGCATTTGATTCATACTAGGTGTTTATCTACTCTTTATTACAGTCTGATTTATCCTTACTTGACATATTGTAATGTTGTGTGGGGAAATACTTTCACTACCTACCTTAACAAAATTCACATTCTACAGAAGCGATTCTTGAGAATTGCTACTTACTCAGAATCTAATGCTACGAGTACTACACCTTTGTTTATTAAATTTAACTTGTTAAATATTTTTGACATTAACACTTTTTTCACATGTACCGTATATTTGTGTACAGAGCTCTCTATATGATTCTGACTGGCCGACTCACATCAAACTCTACTTTTCCTTTAATAACCAATTTCACAATTGTGCCACAAGACAGGCTCCTGGTTTGCACTTACCCTTATACAAGAGAAATCGTGAGCAGTTCTTGCTCAGATTTAATGGACCTAAAATGTGGAATATGCATCTGGACTTATTAGAAGCATCTTCGTCCATGTTCAACTACAAAAGAAACTTAAAGAACATTTTAATTCTACAATATCTGACTTAATCCAAACTCAACGACTTATACATGATATATAGGGATTGCTTTAGATTGTTTTGTTTATTCGTTGTTTATTTTGTAGGATCTCTTCTTGTTTTTGTTTTCCTTTTCTTTTCTCTTTCTTTTTTTTTTCATTTTTGTGGTGGACTTCATGACATTTTTCCATGTACATTTTTTTACCTTGAGTTTGTGCGGGAGCGGCATTTGTACAAGCCTTTTGGCTTTTTTCGCTCCCCTGCACATAGTCAGATTGTTTTGACTATATGTGCAAAATAATAATAAAAAAAAATACAAATTATTTTCCACACATTTAGCCAAAGTATTTTCAGCCTTCTTTATTTTGCGGACAGTGCTTGATTGTTCATAGTCCCTGTAAAATGCCGAAAAGTGGCTTATGATTCATTAATTTTGAGAGAGTGGAGCCTGTACCGGAAGTGGCCCTACAGTCAGCAGTCAGGTCATGTTGAAATAATACCGCCTCCTGCTGGTCTGGAATAATACTGCCCCCTGCTGGCACGGAATAATCTCGCAGGCGTGTTCACCTCTGGTGGGGAGCACGTGGTGTGTGCCTGCCTGAGTCAGGTGAAAGGCCATAAATGAGAAATCAGCTGATGAAAATGCATGAAGGGGATTTAGAATATGTTTTAAAAATGTATTTATTTTTCAATTAAAAAATGAAAACTTGAAATATCATATAGGTTCATTCTTGTTCCTGCCACTTTTCAGACACAGATATGTGTTATGTATGAAACTGGCCAGGCTCTCTCTGTGTGAACATTACATTTTCTCTCTGTAAGTGTGTGGGTTTCCTCCGGAGACTCTGATTTCACACATAGACCAGTGACATACATGTGAGGCTCATCGATGACCCTAAATTGACAAATATTTTCTAATATTAAGCTATCTTCTTCATCAGCTTAAATCCATATGAAAATATCATCAGCCATAACCCTACTAAATCAACATCCTAGGTGTGAATGGAAGTGTGTGTAAGTGTGCGTGTGTGTGGTTGTACTGTTCCAGCTGTAGGGTTTGACCCTGACCTGGAATGACGTAACACCTGGAATCTAACTTAGAAGTATCTGCTCACTAATAAAGTGAAAGAAGTGACCTTTAAGCTGATACATAAATATTATCCTGCTAAACTATCTACTCTTTTTTTTTTTTTTAAGAAAAGGACCTCTGTGTTGACTGCTCATTGTGTGATACATTTCCTTAGACTGCTGTTCATGTTTTTTCTTCTATAGTCTTTTTCCTCTCTCTTTTTTTTTTGGGCAATGTCTCCACAATTGCAAGTTATTGTATTGTTGTTAAGATAGACTCTGACTTTCATTTATATATGCAAGATGTATTGTTTGGTGTCCATAGCAACATCGGGGTTGACATCCCTGCAGTTAGACACATTCCAGAACGTGGCTCATGCTTTCATCTGCTTTGTAATGACTTTTTAAGGCTTATCTATCAGGCCAGAAGCTAAATGATCATTTGACGATGTGATAAGAGGTCTCCATAAAAATTAAATTCTAAATCCATTCCAGGTTAATTTGTCATAAATTCTGGAGGCTTTCTCAGCTTACACTAGGAATAGATGCAAACAGAGAAACACACAAAAAACACACACCTCTGTGTCACAATCTTAAGTGAACATGCACGACAAGGCAGAAAGAGTCCTGAGAAAACTCACATACAACAAGAAGAACCTGCAAACTGCAGGACCCCTTTCTGTGAGGCAGGAGCGGAGAGCAGCACAGTACAGCGCAGCCCCTATTTCAAGCTAAAACCACCATGACAAACATGTGGGCAGAACTAAACTTGTTCTATTGCGAAAGGCGTGATATCAGATCGTATCACCCAGCAGAAGTGAAGCGGGCAGTGCGTACCAAACACATGCAAATGCGTTTACATGGATAAATGGGATCCTCACCACGCTGTGCTGTAGTGGTTAGCACTCATTTCTCAAAGTGACAGATCAGGTTTGACTGTGTGGAGTTTGCATGTTCTCCTCATGCATCGTCTTGTGTCTGAATGGTTCTCTTGCCTTGCTTTGGTTTGGAAGTCCAGTGATTGTCTGTCTCTGCGTTATTTTAACTTACATGAAGTGGGTTTTTGACTGGTGTGTAAATGGCATTGTGTGTATTTGCAGTATCGATATGTCCATGTGAATGTCTATATGGTAAACGAGTTTGTGCGGCCCCGATCCTATGAAGAAGTGAGAAAACCAGGCACTTTGTGGCATCTATGCTGCTTCATCACTGTCATGTGTTTAATCCCAAAACCAAAGACACATTTGCACGGAGAACATGCAAATTCTGCACAGGAAGGCCCCGATATGGACTGTTAATCCTCTGCATGGCCAATGACATTTATCAACAACAATAAGCAAATTAATGAACTCATAATACTGAGCCTACTACTGGAACATCGCGTCTTCTTTTTTTTTTAATGTGTGTTATGAATACAGTAACACCTGTATACTGGAGTTATTTGTGCTGGATTATGATTATATTAAATCAAAATTGGCTTTATGCTGAGGTTGCAGAAATTGGTTTGATTTAGTTACAATATGCTTTTTCAAACTTTAAAAGGTTATTATGGCAGTAGTTGACCACCTATTCAAGATTAAACGCTTGACATCCCTGATTAACGGATTTCACTCACTCAATTTGAAATTATTTCCACCAGTCTCATGAGAAATCTTAGTTATTCATACTTTATCATGACACTTAAATCTTAAACATTCCCCTTCCAGTGTATTGTTATTTACTGTGTTTAAATGACAAGCTGAGTTACATGGAACCCAGAAGCAACAAATTGGCAGTCTTACCAGAGAGCGTTCTGTGAAGACTCTGCAGGTTTGCACTTGTAGCGTTTTTTCCTTTTTTCCCTTCCTCCTGGTACAGTTTATAGCCGAGTGTTGAAATTGCCTCGAGGACACTCATACGTGCGCACAGCAGCACATGCATAACGCAGATGACACACAGCTGGTTAATCATAAAAGTTACATCATGAGCAACATCACCATGATCATGATCAGTTTTATTTGTGCTTAGAGTTTTGTTTTACACCAAAAAAAATTTTTCCAGCACTGAAACTGAAATCATTTGGACCCGAAACCATTTTAAAAATTAGAAAAGAAACAAAAAGAACCATAAATATATAAAAAGGGGCACATGTGATTAACAACCACAGACAGGAGTGAAGTTACAGAGATTGGATGGCATGTAGAAAATATCTTTTACAAAAGAAATGATGTTTTTTTTTTTGTTGTTGTTTTAAATTTGTTTGTGCTTGATGCTCTTCTTGGCCTTTTTTACAAGCTGTTGAGCTCCAGCAGTGTTTGGTCCAGGACTTGGTGCATGCCTATGTTTTCCTCTTTTGCCTTTGATAGGTTCTCTGCAATAAAAAAAAAAAGTAGTCACAGATATAAAAACGCAATCACGTCGGTGCAATGAGCAAACCCACTTCCGGTGAGATCAGCACAAAGGAACCAATAAATGCTCAAACCACTGACAGTTAACAGCTGCTGCAAAGTGAAGAGTCGGCATAAGTGAAATGACAGAAGACGGCGTAAAAGAGAAAAATACCTTTATTGAGTTTCAGTCCAGTGCAAAAGTAGAAAGGAGCGGTGAAAGCAAAGATAAAGATTAAGACGCAAAGTGCTTCCGAGGTGTGGCGGAGGGAAAGTGAAAACGCCTCATGCTGTCTGGAGAACTACAAGGTGTTCATATCATTGAGGGCATGATCCAGCTCCTCGCTGATAGCCTTGTATCGCAGCTTCTGAGTGTACAGTTCATCTGCAGGACAAAGGTCAGAGAAAGGGGGCGGAGCAACCACAGCAGCAGGAGGAGGAGGAGGAGGAGGAGGAGGAAAATGCAGAGTGGCCCATGTCAGGAAACCAGAAGGGAAAAGAAAAGAAACCAGAGAGATCAGATTTTAAGATCTTAAATGCAGGTAAAGAAGCAGAGTAGGACTGAGAATGAATGAAACGTACCTTCTAAGTCGTCTATGGACTTTTCCAGCTTCGCCACTGTCCTCTCAGCAAATTCTGCACGGGTCTCAGCCTTCGCGAAACAAGAGGCAACATCAACCATCCAGAATACACTTAGATGAGATTCCACAGGTAGAAGACGCAGACTTGAACGTACCTCCTTAAGTCGGTCGTTCAGCACTTTAATCTCCTCCTCGTATTTGTCTTCTTTCTCAGAGTACTACATGGGAAAATATAAGAATCGCACATTTCAATGCAACAAAAAAAGGAATCATCTGAATGTATTCTGCAGTAAGCTTCAATTTGAGATGTGCGGAGTGGCTTTCTGAGCTCACCTTATCAGACTGAGCCTCTAGGGACTTCAGGTTGTTGGTGACATTTTTCAGCTCCTCCTCCAAGTCGCCACACTTACTGAGGAAACAGACCGGGGTGGGTTTTTATTTAGTGAACGCTTCATCTTCAGTATGTTGAAGGACTACGTCTGCATGCATATTCGTGCTCACAGTTCAGCGATTTCTGCCCTCTCCTCCGCCCTCTCCAGCTCGCCCTCCAGGATCACCAGTTTCCGAGCCACCTGATGACAGAAACGTCAGAAAATTACACCCAAGCACAAATATAAAAAAAATACAACCTAGATTTGAAATCGGATCCGAGCTTCCGCACCTCCTCGTATTTGCGGTCGGCCTCCTCGGCAATGTGCTTGGCTTCTTTGAGCTGGATCTCCTGAATCTCCATCTTCTCCTCGTCTTTCATGGCTCGGTTCTCGATCACCTTCATGCCTCTGATGGCGAGAAAAGCAAAACGTCGAGTTGGATATAGCCACAAAAACACTCATGGTATTCAAGTTAAAGGGTATCTGGAGAACTTCTCAGTTCAATGTTTGAGGTCAAATCCTTATTTCTTTGACTAGAGTTCTAGATTCCACCACTTTGCAACACATCTCCATTCCACACAGCAAAAACTGGTTTTTAATGATTTTTTTTTAATCACTGGGCGAAGGTGAGGAGGGAAAGTTTCTCCACTTCTTCAGACAATTATAAGATTCCCTTTTACAAACCTTAAGAAATGTACTTGTAAGGGAATGAATAACACATTCCATCAAGATGGTGTCACTGCTAGCAGCCAATGGAGACGAGGCTGGTTTAGTGAGGTCAGTTCTGTGCATCTGCTCGGCCTGTGCGGCGATGAGGAAGCCAAACGGAACACTGTCCGGATGTGAGAGAAACTGAGCATAACCTGCTTCACGATGGCGCTTACTGAAGCATTTTGACAGTTATAACAAGCTAAGATGTGTCAAAACCCGCTTCTTTTGGCTTCCAGGAACATAATCTGAAGATGTGGATGTACAGGCTTCACCTTTCACTCTCATCCGCCGCCTTCTCGGCCTCCTCCAGTTTCTGCAGGGCTGTGGCCAGTCTCTCCTGTGCACGGTCCAGCTCCTCCTCCACCAGCTGGATCCTGCGGGTCAGGGATGCCACATCGCCCTCGGCCTGAGGCAAAACACAGGGATCAAAGGTTAGAGGTCAAGCTGATGATCTATTCCTTGAGATTTTCTCTGCGGTGAGTTTCGCTTAGAGACACCAGGAAGAGTTCTGGACTTTGACCAGATGCTTTGAAAACATGCTGACGAAAGATAGCGGAGCTTTTTTTTTTCTCTCTCTCTCTCTCTCTCGTTCTGTGAAATGGCACAGCTGGCTGGACTCTTTTCACCCGGCATGTTTGCGGGGACAACAGATTGCTCCTCCGGCTCCGCCGTTTCCTGCGGGATTGATATCACAGATAGCCAGGCCAGCTCTCCTCTTCCTGTGAGGAAGCTGAAGAGGAGGACGAAGGACTGCCAGTCACAAAGTGTCCAATCCGATTTAGTCAAAAAAAAAATGTTCAAAAAGGTGGGAGAGGAGCTTTTCATTGAGACACAGCAAGGTGAAGGCATTTCCAGATCTCTTAAAAGGGGAGATTCCAGATTTTTAATCAATGATCTAGACAGATCTGAAGCATGAGGCTGAAATAAAAGGACAGAAATAAAAGGACAGTGAGTTTTTGGTCTCTAGGTGTTGGTGCAGGGTGGATATGGGGCGGGTTGACGTTAGGTAACAGCTCAACAAAAGTCTGCAAAGGAATGTCGCTACAATTATGTCTCAACTTGTCTATTGACACGACTGTACGGAAGCACACTGGCACACACAAATAAAGAGCCAAATCCAACCCAAACTGATCCAATCCGCGCATAAGCGCACACTTTTGCGCTTTCAAAAACCACCCGGGACGAGCTGGGAGTGGACTCCAGCCGCAATTTGAAGCCGAACAATGAAAACCCAAAAGGAAAACATCCAATAACCAGGAAAGACGCGCCCATAAGTGCGAGTCCATGACTTAAAGGAAAAAATGCGCTAAAAAGTGGTTAAAATGAGGGTTTCTCTCACTTTTTCTCGCTGTTCCCGTTCAACTTCCAACTCCCTTTGTACCGCCAGTGTGTTCTCTTCTGCCTCATCAACTTGGTGCTGGAGCGCCTGGATTTTCTTCTTTATCGCCTCCATTGTTGCGATCGCTTTCGGTTTTTTGTTTCTTCTTAAAACTTATAAAAAGTAAAACGCAGCAGGTCCGAAGCGGCCGTCTCTGTCCGGGACTTATTGATCAGGAGTTTGAAAGCTCCGGTGAAAACTTTTTTTCTCTCTCTCCCTCGGACAGGAAATCAGAGACGTGCTGGGGAGGGATGAGGAAAGAAAGAAAAAAAAGGGCAGGGAGTTTTCAGGAAATTTATGTCGAGATCCTCCAATCCTGTGCTGAAGCCTGTCTCAGATGACATCACAGGATTTAGGAGGGGAAGGGACTGCTCTTTTCCTACACAAAAGAGGTGTGTAACGCAACTTTACGCACGATCCATTGTGGACTTATAAGGCAAACGCAAGGTTGCGCTTTTTTTTTTTTTCCTTTTTTTTTTGCCAAAAGGAAGCGGAGGAAGGGTGCTGCCTGAGTCACTTGTGTGTTTCAGATATTGTTATGAATCATGTCTACGCAGCTCATAAAGTATGATTAGTTACGGTTTCGTGTGTGAGGGTTGAAAATGTGTTTCCTCGTGCGTAAAAGTGAAATAGGTAAAATGTAACAGGAGGAGAATGGGGTTACTTCCTAAAAAAGGGGGGGCTATGGGTGGGGTGTTGAGGAATTAATCCCCCTCAATAGGGGGGTTGTTGACCTGCAGTGGTTTGGAATGTAAATTGATTTAGTTGCAGACATGAGCCACAGCAGCAGCCATAGGGTGGAGGCCAGACGCACTGCTGCTGCTGCAGCGCCCCCTGCTGGAGCATTCCGCTCTTCCTGTCTCCGTGTCACAGTCAAACTGAAACCCGCCCTGAGCAAGAAGAGGAAGAGGTGATGGGAGAAACAAATTATGTGTTATGAGGTCTAATAAGGACACAGTTGGAAAAAAAAGGAACTTCGCAGTGAGGAAATGGTTCAGAAATTACCTCTGATTATGACAAGTGGAGTTCCAGATACTATAAAAATGTCCCATTATCTTTATTAAACAGAGGAAGTTACCAGTTTTATTTGTAAAGAGAGAATGCATGTTCTCACATCCACAGTAAACAATGCCACAAAGATGATTAGTTTTTTTTTCCTGATAAAACCTTTTATATTTATATGTATATATCTATTCACTATTAACAAGGTACATATTGATATTTTATTATGACTTTTTTGATATTTAAATATGATATTATTTCAATATGCTGTGTGGAGCAAAGCTGTAAAGAGAATCCCACTGGGATTACTGAAGTAAGGCCGCACGGTGGTGCAGTGGCTCATGCTCTGGCCTCACAGCGATGAAGTCTGAGTTCAATCACTAGACGGGCCTTTCTGTGTGGAGTTTGCATGTTCTCAGCTCCACCGCCCCGCGACCCTGCACAGGCTAAGGCAGTAAAGAAGATGGATGGATTCCTGTACTGTCTTCTAGTTGATTCTAAATATTGTGTTATTACACAGTCAGTAGTAACAGATGTTTTACTGGATTTGTAATATCTAATTCAATCCGTCATCTGTTATTACCTCTCTAGTTAATGCAGGAACTCATCAGTTACAACTTCTGTGGGAAGCTGTTATAGGTCAGAATATTTACCAAAAGAGGTGAACAAAGTCCTAAAATTGCTCCTGAAGTATGCGAAGGTGGGGTACATGCTGGGCCGTTCTGCTGTCCAGCAGTGGAATAACACAGGTCACACACAAATTTAAGCAGATACTATACCTGTGGGAGGAATCCAGAGTACCTAAAAGAAAAAGAAAGACTCGCCAAAGCCAAACCTGAACTAAAGATCCACTTTCTATGAGACAAAACATCTACAAAACTTGCAAGGCCCACTGCTCAAAATATACCCAAGTTCAGGTAAAAGCACAGCATTCTCAAGTACAAAATACTTTTTAACTGCATGTGATTAAATCGCTGGGATTCCATTCAGTTTACCTCCATCAACTTAAATCCCATTACTCACTCAAACAATAAACCAAAAACCCCAGCAACATATAAGGTAGTAATTTTGTGATTTTTGAATAACAATTCAACTTGCTGAGAATACTGAAGAGAGACTTGTGATCTTTACATAGATAATAGGTTATGTATGAGTGAAAGTAATTTATCAAGAATGCAAGAACTCTGAATACATAAATTAACATATTTTAACAGATTATGACACTGATTTTTTTTTTTTTTACTAGATAATTTTTCTTTGAGCTCTTTGACATGGACAAAGATGCTTTAAAACCCTGGTGGCCACTCGTAGGCGCTTGTTGTGAGGCCATCCAGAGGAGGACACAAGATATGCCTCCTCAGAAAGTCTGAAGCATTGATTTCATTAGTCGCTGCAGTATGGGCTTCTCTGTTTGCTTAAGCTGCATTCCTGAAATTCCTGGTCGACTACAGGCTGGCCAAGTTTTTGTCTGTGCTTGAGAAATAGCTCACTCACAGGCCTCAGCGAGCCAGCAGTAAGTTGGTTAGTCTCAGCACAATCTGGGTTAGAAGACCACGGTTATTTTTTTATTAATTATAAATTAACTGTTTATTTCTGTAGAAGCTGAGGAGCAGGACTGTTTTCAGTGGAAGAGTTTCGTGTTTTCAAAGTTGATTTTCTTATTTGTATAGTTGTAGTTATAGTTATAGTTATAGTTATAGTTATAGTTATAGTTATAGTTTATTCTTGGAATACATGTATTGTGTTTCTAAACATCTGTGTTGATTTGTGTTTGGTCTCTATAGAAACAGCTTCATCAGGAAAGACATTTTCTTTCTCTGTTTCAGAGGACAGAAGTTAAACCGAGCACAAATAGCATATCCTCTAATGATTTAGCTCTTTCAGAGAGAAATAAAACTTGTTCTTGCTTCTGTTGACAGAGTTGCTGTTCATATTTTTTCGGCTCTAACTTGTGTTAGATTGCAGACTTACATCTGCGGCCTTCTTCTCCGAGAGTTCCAGCTTCTCCTGAGCATCCTTCAGGGCCTCTGAGAACTTGTCCAGCTCATCCTCCGTCCCCTTCAGTTTCTTCTGCAGGGCGAGCAGCTCGTCCTCCAGCTGGGAGAGGGCAAGACGTGACAGCAAGTCAGTAACCTAAACAACTTTTCATTTTGTAAGGATAAATGAAGCTGCACTCAGAAAAAAAGCCAGGGTTGTTGACAGGATGTGTTCTGAATGTTGAGATGGACCGTATAGGCAGTCTTTGGGGATGTCTTGAGTTGCGGCCGTGTTGTGAAGAATTCACAAGATCCCCGAGCAACTGGGGCTATTTTAATTCACCTGCTGAAAGATGTAAAGACAGGGCGTCATTCCGAGTCTTCCTCGGGGAAATGAATGTCTGCACATAATTTCAAGGCAACCTACGTGACAACTGTGTGGCCACAGAGTGACTGACATCGCTACTCCCCCGCTAGCGTCAGTAAAAATGAAAAGATAGCTTAACCATTACCAGTAATAAAACACTGTCATCATCATCAGAGGGATTTTATTATTAGAAAATAACTCCGAAGTGAATCATTCACTCAGAGGTCTGCGGATCATCAGGAGTAACTCGGCCTGTCAGAGCTTGAGGAAAGTTCTGTTCTGGAGTCTGCAGCTCGTGCTCCCTGCAGACCACTCTGATGGCTTTAGTGTATTTTCGGTACCTTCTGTTACTCAAAGTGAACTCTGATGTTCACCCTGTCGTGCCAAGAATAGCAAAGAAGAGCATCTCTTGGTGCTGTTTGTCTCTCTGCCATCCCGACTGATCTCAGCTTTCATGCTGACTGGTTCTTCGTGCACAAGGCGAGCTTCTGGTCCATATGTGCAGCGCCACTGACAAGTGTCGCTCCTTGTGCTCTCTGAGGACGTGATTAGGACTCTGGATTCCTTCCACTCGCTTCAACACGGATGCTGGCTTTGTCCGAGCCTTCTCAGCTCTCTGTTCTGTCAGCGTTCCGGAATGACGACGCCACCTCTCGCCGTGCAGTGATGGCCAATTTAGACCCCTCAGATATCTTATTACATCCCCAGATTCTGCTTTTCTTGAGTGGGGTCATTCAAAGAGCTGTCAGTGGATCGGCCCGGGAGCCGTCAGACTGACCGAGGCTGGAGCTGCACAGCACCAAATATGGACGTGGAGATAATTCTTTCATTTTCTCGCTCAGCTGGAGTCGCAGACACTGATTTCTTGTGTCTAGCTTCTGCAGCTACGTGTATTTTGTTTGATTTTGCAGATCGGCGATTCAGTCTCTTCTGTCTGCCGAACACCAAGTGGCTCACAGTCAGCTGCTTTCTGTAATTCCACTGGGAAATACTTGTCGTTTCATGCTGATCCCCCTCTGCTATCTGCACATGTTTCAGCTGTGTCGGTCTTTGTTTTGGATTAAGTGATGATCAAAAGTTATTTTAATACAAATGTTTCTGTCTTTAATGTTTATGGAAATTTGCTTCCACTACCCCGTGTTTTCAAATCATGACTGAAAAGTACAATAGAAATTATGTAATTTTTTTTTTTTTTTTTTGCAAAAACTTTTCTGTTGAAATACTATGCATAAGATTTTAATTTCTTCCTTGTATCTGATTTTGAATTTCTGCTGTCGGATCAATAAACCCTCAGAGTTCATCCATCCTGTCATTTCCCCTCTTTGAAGTTCATCTTCATGGTCTTACCAGCTTGCATTTATCCTCGGCTGCGATCTTGTCAGACTCGGCCTGTTCCGCCCTGTCGATGGCGTTCTCCTTGTCCAGCTTCAGCATCTGCATCTTCTTCTTGATGGCCTCCATGGTGACGGTCGGTTCTCGGTGTCTTGAGGGGCTTCGGGAGGAAAAAGGCTGTATTTCTTGGAGTAAAAAAATCTGTCTGGGATGTTGAGGGGGAGAGAGGAGGAGAGGCAGAGCTCAGCGAGCAGAGGAGGATGCAAACTGAGAGTCTGTGAAGCTGTGTGTGCTTTAAACTTGACTGGAGGTTTGGAGACAGCCTCAGTCCCCGTGAAAGCCCTTTCCCAGTGGTTACCCCATCCGCCACTCCCCGCCCGGGCCACTCCATAACTTACTGTGTGCCCCCCCCCCCCCCCCCCACCTTCCCACCGCCTCCCTCCCTAATCTAAACTTCACCCCTCAATGTCTCTGTGGAGGTGTTGATGTTTTGGCGTTGCTCAGCCCATGTCCTTGTTTGGACCTTTTTTTTTTTTTTTTGGAGAGGTGGGAATAAACCAGAGACAAACGCTGATAAGAAGTTTCTAGAGCTCAGACATCAAAAGGTCCCTGTTCACATCAGTAACACGAGTCGTTTTGTTCCCCCTTTGGGCGATCTATACGCCTGGGTTCTTACTTAGGAATGTTCAAATTGATGTTAATACCAGAGTTTGGTTTGAAAGGACATAGTTTTCATTCTACCGCTGGATGAAAAAAGCGCTGTATGGAAAATGATCCAGCCAAAGAAAATTGGGGGAAAGAGCTGTCTGCGTGTGAGCTAGACCAGGCAGTCGGCGCGTCGCACTCGAGCTCCACAGACATAAACCACTGGTCCACTGCAATTAACATCCTCTTAATTACTATTGCTTTGACAGTCCTTTATTTAGCTGTGTTTTCTGGGACTTGCGAGGCACACAGAAGTTTACAACTATTACCTGAAGTTCACTCTGAGTTTTCAAATCCGGTAGAATGAAAAGGATTGAATGAATTTTAGGAGTTTTTGTATTTCCCATGTCTGTATACAGTAAGTACTGAAGACATCTGCACTGACGGACTTTTCTGTTTACTTTCTCCTCATCCCTGCCAGCTGCCCTGTCTAAAAATAACAATTACAAGGAAACTCAGAGAACCGGTGTTGTGCAAAGATCATTAAACTGGGATGAATGGGTTGTTTTCCACGTTGCATGTTCCCATTCACTCTGTTCTTTCTCTGGTTTGATTACCTTGGCCATGTTCGAACACTGAAGATAAAGGATGAAATGATGAGATAATCTGTTTTCTGCATTATTTTAAAGTTTGAGAAAGAGTGAAAGAACATATAACAAAATGTAAAAGTGTTAGATGAGACTTAAGGAATTTTATAGAGAGGATTTTCACCCATCTATCAAGTTATATACTGTAATGCTACATCTAACTTGGGTCTGAACTAGTGTCAGTCTCTGCTGATGCTGAGTGGAGGAGGTTTAATTCCTGAACAGGTTGTCATTTTATCAAACACACAGAGGTAGATGCATAGTCACACACTCTAATTCATGCCTACAGTCCAGTTTAAAGTGTCCAAATCACCTCATCTGCAGTCTTCTGACCGCGAACGGAAACCGTTGTACCTGAAGAAAACCCAAATTACACACAGGGAGAACATGCAGACACAGAAAAGGCCCCTAAGCAAAAGAAATTCTGACAAGCATTGAAAAATACATTCCCAGAAAGCTAAAAACAAGGTTGTTCTCTTGACTCTGTTAGACGGATGAACTTCCTCACGTTGGTTCTGTGTTTTGAGTTTTTGACATTCACAGAAGTCACCCAGAGGAAACGTGACGAGAGTGAGAGTCCTCGCCCAGCAGCAGAGAACTGGGGCCTTTGTTTGGCAGGAGATTATGAAAGATCGGGGCTGTTTTATCTCTTGGAAATCTGGATGTTAAAACAAGCTGACGTCATGACATTTGGTGATAACAGCGAATTGAGTAACGTGTTTGGCAAGACAGGGTGCCGTCTGCACACGCCGCTATGATTCCAAACTGTCTTCATCGCTGCAAATATTGACTTTGGAAGGGCTTTTACTTGGTGGGATACTTCTACTTGCTCTGGATTTAAAGCGATAAGAGGAGGAGATTTAGAGTCTCACAGGGGGAAAGGAGAGAGAGAGTGAGAGAGGGAGAGGAGGTGAGGCAGGGAGAAATAGAGACAGAGTGATTCAGAAGAGGAGTGAGAGAAATCAGAACCCTCCCACAGGAAACCATGCTAAACTCCTCTTCTCCTTCTATGGTAAAAACTCCCCCAAAAGCTACAGCATCGCCTTGGGAGCAGAGTGAAAGTCCTGCTAAGTATAAATCACAAAGCAATGGGAATGGTGGAGCAGATTAGAGTTTCCATTAGAGCGACCACGAGGAACACCGGCTGGAACTGGGCTCCAGGTCATGGGAAGGATGTGATCGGATCGGGGATCGATTCAAACCGACGTCATCGCACTCTGGGGAAAGTATTCGGTCTGTCCCCGCACATCTGACTAATCAAATGTAACACCTGCGCGTTACCCTGAGTCATAGTGTGCAGAGACAAGCCTGAACCTCAACCGGAGCAAACACATCAGCCCCGTTCAGCTGCGGGGCTTCTGTACAAACACGTCCGTTAACAACGCCACCGCCAGGACACAAACACGGCCTGGAGCGTGTGAAAGCGCACCAGCGAAGTGGCAATCTGTTATATTTGGCCGTGTGACTCGGTCCGGCTGTATCTGTGGCTTCTGACAATGTCTAGACTCCATCGTACTCGCCAAGGGGATGAGAGATCCGTCACTTCGGTGGGTCACAGTTGTCTTGGACGATCCCCGAGCAGGAAAGCTTTTCATACCAACAACAAGAGGCGCAAAGACTCGGAACTCAGACAGCATTTACTCATGAAACACGTTTTTCACCAGTTTTAACAAATACCATGATTTATTTTCTCCATATGATTCCGGTATGTCAAGTCTGCAATGTTATTTTAATGCTCAGCCAGAACCACTTTCTGCATTAAAATACAGCGACGTTATATTTTTAGATAAATAAGGAAGCAATACTACTTGTGTTTCGGAAATCTTCACTTCTTGGCTGCTATTTAAGGTTTGGGCGTCAGTGGTTGTAGTCGGAGGGGTGATTATCAGCACCGTGTACCGATTGAGCCACTGGAGTCTGAATTGGTTAAAATCAACAATCAAGAGTGAAGATTTGCACACGTTTGGATTGTTTGAATGAAAAGTTCAGCTTCAGTGCACTGACTGTCGAACCGAGTGAAATACAGCATCTCATGCAAAATTTAACACCCGAGACCTCATTGATGATTAACTTTTAAGCATTTTAATGGTTTTTAGCTTCAGCTGAGAAAAATGTAATGCAACAACACAAAGTTAACATTAAATTGCTCTTTATTAAACTCCTGCATACAGTTTGTTTTACTAAAGCCAACATCGGCATGTTAAAGTACAACATAAAAAAAAAAAATGAAGAAAGCATGAAAGGCCTACAGAATAAATTGACTGTCTTTATGACATTTCTCTCTATGTGGGCGTGGGACTTTCTTACTCGCAGTCATCATGAGCAGCTCAGACGACAGAGACTGGAAGCTGACTGTGTATTTCCTGTGTTACCCCATAACTGCTCATAACAATATATTCATGTTTTACATCCAGCGCACACTGGTTTAAATTTGAGAGTACACCTTTCACAAACTGCAGGTTCATCACAGGGATTCACCGAATCTACTCGAACCATTTTAGAGTCACCTAATAACCTTACCTGGATGTCTTTGGATTGTGAGAGGAGGCAAAAATACCTCAACAAATGTGCAAGAAAACAGGGAGAACATGCAAACTTTCTTCAGAAACAAAGAGGAGAGTCTTGCTCTGTGGTTCAGAAACACCGCTTCATAAAAATGGAGAGAAAAGTAATAAGTAACGTGTTGATTTCTTGAACGTTTGCAGAGAAAATTCGCTGCTGATCACAGCATCTAGCCCTTTTTAGGTTTTACTCCGCAGAAGATCTACTTTTATAAAGAAATACCTTTGCTTCCTGTGGAGGCTAAGCAAAGCAAACGCCCCGTCACCAGTCCTGCTCTCACAGAGGAGCCGTGGTCCCGACACTTCCTGACACACTGCATGGTGCTGGTGTTCAAACTGTAAAGCTGCTGCATGACTTACAGTCTGAGCAGAGCATTATTAAAACAGCAGAACAAATGCTGAAGGCTTCTCTGCACCAAAGCTCAAATCTCTACAGCGATCAGAGTGTTAGAATATTCTCTGGTATGATGGCTGGATGCTTGACACCTGAACCTTTTTACCTCCAGCGTCAGGAATCAGAAACCCTCATGATGACTCCTTCTTTCACTTATGACTTATAAATATAGTGAATAAATGTTAGCTTTTTTAACGTTACATGTTTGTATATTCATTCTTGTATTAATCATCATCTTAGAACACGTTCATCTGGGACCCGCCCGTCATCCCTGAGTTGAATAAAGTGCTACAGACGCTGAATGGGTAATAATCATTCTTTTTTTTTCTGCATGTCTTTGTTTATGGCACATTGTTGTTTGATCCACACCAGTAAAACCTGTTGCGTAGCCGTGGGAACATATTTCACCTGGGGAGTGCTGTGAGTTTAGTTCAATCCATTTAATATTTGTAATATTTCTGATATTTGTAATACTTGTTTTTGCAGAGCGTGGCCTTCGTCATTGATCATTTATTTAATAGTTTGATTTTGCAGTATATGTTGTTGGAAAGTAATAATAATTTGAAAAGCATACACAAGAATTTTTTTGTTTTTGTTTTCGTTTTTTTATTCGTAACTTACCAATTGTCTTCCAGGACAGGAGTACCTTTGATCAGTTGGCGATAGATATAACAGTGGATGATCCATCACCATACATACATAATGTTCCAACATATCATACAAAAGAATCTGTGCAGTTAAAAGCTAGATTTACATAATAATAAATCCATTTATAATGCGCTTCTTGATTTCTAAGTAAAATAAAGGACACGTTTTTTTGTGCTATTGTGTTTCTAGAAAGGGTACTTTGCTTGCAAAACAATTGGATGTCGTTTGCTGGTTCATACAAAGTGATCCAGCAAAGTTTCCCATCCCTGGTTTACATGTTTGAAGCAGTAGATATCCAGACAGCCCATCAGCAGAGGGTGCTGCAGCACTCCTCCTCCTGGTTGGACATGCGGTTATCTTATGAGGATCAGCATGAACACCAGTTTGATGCCACAAAAGATTAAGCAGTGCAGATTTGGTGTTTCTCCACAAGAGAAAGCTACAACTCAAAAAAGCTCAAGTCGAGGAAAGAAACTGCTTTTTCATTTGGGCATTTTAGGCATAATATTATCAAAATCATACTTTTTCTTTGTTGCATGGACATCTTATACATCAAAATATAAATAGACATATTTCTCTTTGCTACTTTATGGTGTGTGACTGAACATGGTCACTTATCACAGAGATTATTCCAGATCAGCAGAACGAAGCAGGCCAATAGGAAGGAAGAGAATTTGCACGTGAGATGCTAAGCATGACAGTAATGGGAACAGTTGAAGTGTTCAGTTATCGCACTGCATTCAGCATTACTGCACGGTTAAAAGCAGCTATGTAGTCCTGCAGGGTTCCAGGAGATAGAGGAAGGAAACACTGAAGTTACAAGACAATGACACGAGTGTGTTTGCACAGAGATATTACGGAGGCGTAACTCTGTAACTTTTGCTTAAGTAAGGGTTCATACAAGCATTCCCAGTCAGCCCAAAAGAAAGTCGGCCCCATTCAAACTCGCAGTGCTCTCAAGTCTCACGCATATAGTCGCACATTTCATTCTTTTGTCACGCACTCACACCACACATTGTATTTCTCACGCTGCAAAAAAAAAAAAATACCAGTAAATCTGTCTGGTGTGCTGCTGCTATGGAACTGTAATTAACTGCTTTTAGCCTGGTTTTTCCTTCTGCGAAGTCCGCCTGAGCTGACATGAAGTTTGTGCCAAGAAAGAAGGAACCTTTTTGGTGTTGAATTGAATTGAATGGTGAGTTGTGTTATACATATTACAGTGTCAAATTGATTTAAATGAAAGTGCATAATGTGAAACAATGGTAATATTTATATTAAATGCTTAATGATTAAATTCGATATGATGGACTTTATTGCATTTTGCAAAAAAAAAGAGCTTTGAAACTGACACATTGTTGCCAACTCCTCACTTAAAACCTCTAAATGTCATCTAATTTGTATAGAGGCTCATTTGCATATCTAGGTCAAATTGAATGATGACGTCATTAAAACGATATATTGTTGCAAACTCAGTCAGGAAAGTTCTAAATGACATCTTCATACAGAAAGAAGGAACCATATTGGTGCAAAGTGAGTCACGTGAAGTGATAGAGCTACAGCCATACAGTCCTGATCATTCAAATGCAGCTTTTAAATGGAAGTACAGATCTATATTGTCATACATTGTGTCATACATCTATTGTGTTTCATTATTCTTTTGCAAATGTAGAAATGATATCTGCAGTTACGAATCAAATTTGATGGGTGCCTTGTCTCATGCTATCACACAGCTACATTTGAATAATTTAGATTGATTTGAATTGACTGAAAGTCCTTTACTTGTCCCACAGGGGGAAAATGCAGTGTTCCAGCAGCACAAAGAAAAAAAATATAAATGGAATAGAAATGTGAAATGTGAAAACTTACAAAGCCCATCCATACATAGAAAAATTTAATATAATCCAAATATAAATTTAGGATAGATATAATTAAATGACAGACGTAAGCTAACCAGCATAATTAAATTTAATCAAAATATAAATTTAAGAAAGATATAATTATTTTTCACAGAGGTGAATGGATGATGGATCATTGCCGAGTAAGTTGGGGCCGACTTGACCGTAAGTCGTTTATGATCTCCTGACCCGGTTTTATTCATCTTGACAGTTTCCATCACCGTGTTACCCGTTTAAAAATGTAATCACTACTCATCCAGTAACAACTCAAGCATTCAAATACTACTGTGCAACAAACTATCTGTTTTTTTTTTCGGGGCGAAAAACATTGCAACAACCTGCATCCGGTCCTGCAGTAGCGCCTCCCGTCCCACAGGCGGCGCCCGCTCTGTGAGCTGACGGAGTAACAAAAAGGGAAGGGTCTCGCTCTTCTTGTCAGTATTATGAATGAAAGTCTGATTTAGGCTGAATTTACTGCTGTCAGACATCAACATTAAGGTGCTTATAGACGAGCTGGCCTGAGCTCGTGGCTTGTTCAAGATGTCTGCAAGCGCCGTGTACGTCTTGGACCTGAAAGGAAAGGTAAAGTAACGGGACAGCGGTGCTAAGCTAACATTAGCCTAGCTTAGCAGCTAGCAGATTATGATGTGGCTCAATCTGCGGCTCGGTGGCTGGCACATCTGTACACTCGCTGCATTGTTTTTAAAGGCTTTTTATTTGTCGTCCTGATCGGTGGTTTGCACGCCAACGACGTGTTTTAAGTAAGGACGTAGAATTGCACATATGTTAGGTTGTAATGCTCCTGTAAGACCGAGTGAATAAGAATCAGGTGACCAGCTGTTACTGCAAAATGATCTCCAACTTCAATGTCTACATTGAAGACAGGTGCACAGCCAGATGCCATGTTATATTTTTAAAGTGAAAACATAAAACAATTTTTTTTTGCCTCCGCCCACATTTCTGACAGCAGATAATGACACGTACATCATCCTGTGTTGTGAAGCAGTGAGTGAGGGATCTATCCATTCAGACCCATGGTTTTATCAAAACAAAGTGATCTTGAATGTTTGTCAAACTAGTATTTATGTTGACTGTATGTAAACAGCCTCTTTACAAACACCACACGTGTTTCAGCTGATGAATGACAATCAGGAGCATTTTGCTGTATTTATCAATGACAGTCATTAGTATTTCATAAAACTACAATAAAAGTCAGGAAGTCTGTTTGATTTTGTTCAACATCAGCAGCCAAGGTTGAAAAGAAACGAAGCACATGATGTGAAATGAAGTATGTAAGTACAACGTGGTTCTTTTGTAGATGAAAACACTTGACTTTAATCAGATTGTTCCTCCAGAGTGGATTCATTGTTACTGTTAAGTGATTCATTTTCACTTGTGCCCTCATGTGGTGGTTAGAGCTCCCTGACACAAACTTCAGCCTCTTTCTGTTATTAGGCTGCTCAAAGTCACAATTGGATCGTCTTTTTGTTTTATTTCCTCTTTCTCATGTTGAATTCATTTTTGTAAGATAGACAATTCTCTACAAATGCTATGTAACTCAAACATGTAATCATGTTTTTTTTTCTTCACAAAGTAAAAGAGTAAAAAATAAAATAAAAAATAGTCAGAAAATAAAGAATTAAACACAGGTTCTTCAAAACCCTTGTAAAAACTTGTATTGTAGACAGCTAATTATTTTATCAGTTAATTTTGTACTTGTTTATTTTTTTTACATCACTTTTAGTTGAAGGATTTTTCTTCACTTCAGTTTACAATCAAATGTCAATTTTTTTTTAATGATGTCCCAAATGAGGAGTCATGACCATCAAATATAGTTACCAAAAAAACAGGTCACATAAGATACATGGTTGGAGGCCTTTTTGATCGATGGAGATTGTATTTGAGGGACTAGTTAAATGCTTTACACACTACCAACACGGTGTCTCTGCCAGGTCCTGGTGTGCCGAAACTACCGCGGAGATGTGGACATGTCTGAGATCGAGCACTTCATGACCCTCTTGATGGACAAAGAGGAGGAAGGCACACTCTCTCCCATCCTGGCCCACGGAGGAGTGCGTTTCATGTGGATCAAACACAACAATCTCTACCGTATCCTTTCTGATCTCTGCGCAGTTTGTGTGTGTTCCAGTGTTTTGTCGTTGACTGTTGACTCGCTTTGTCGCTCCTGCAGTTGAAATTCTTGACACAAATTGAACATCAGTGGTCGCAACATCCAAGAAAAATGCCAGCGTCTCACTGGTTTTCTCCTTCTTGTACAAAATTGTTCAGGTAGGACTGAGTGATTTTCTGCTTTGGCTTGTAGCCCTTTAGTTAATCAGATTGATTATACATGATTACATATTGACAGCAGCGATTGGACACATTTCTCTTATTGTGTTCTTCAGGTCTTCTCGGAATATTTCAAAGAACTGGAGGAAGAGAGCATTAGAGATAATTTTGTTATCATTTATGAACTGATGGATGAGCTGATGGACTTTGGATATCCTCAAACCACTGACAGCAAGATTCTGCAAGAGTGAGTACTCTGTCAGTCACGCCTCCACCGGATCCAAAAAACTGAATTTATTTTCATCACAAATTCAACCAGTTAAAATTCCGAGTATTGGTTAATTAATGCTTTGATACATTTCTGACACATGTGAAGTCATTGTATTTACAAAGCATATTAGAAAAAGTGGTAAGTGCTCGCTCTCACCTTGTGTGGATTTTGTTTTTGTCCAAAAAAACACTTCTCAAATTAACTGCTGATCTCGATAAGCTATGGAGCATAAATGTGAATGCGATTGACCTCCTGTGTCTCTTTGATATGATATAGATTGACGGTCTGGGCTGCAGAAAGCAGTGTAAGAGCTGAATGAATGGATCAGAATCAACAAAAAACATTAGAATGTTGGATGGAAAAAAAAAAGAGACAATATGACTTTGCAGCCCAAACTGGTGTTTATACTGTAATATTCAGGTTTTATAACTGTTTTTGTTAATAATATACATATTTTCAAATTAATCTGAGTTTTAGTTTAGTTTAGTGAGTGAGAGGCAGCGTAACCAGTCCGCCACAAGAAAAACTGAAAGAAAATCTCTCATGAACACACTGGAACCGAACTCATTTAGATTTGTCACTTAACCTAACAAGCATGTTTTTGGACTGGAAACTCGAGCACGTGGAAAAGCTCAAGCCTGGGCCGAACATTCAAACTTCAGACATTACAGCCTTGAATCTGACTCAGGTATTTATACTGTAACCACTGCACCACCGTGCCAACCAGCCATTAAAACATGAAGGTCTTGTATTTCCAATTTTATTTTCGTAGATGTCAGAAAGGTTTTTTTTTTCCTTTCATGTCAAAACTGACATTTTATCATTTACTTAATAAGACTATAATTTCTACTCATTCATTGCCTTCATTGTTGCTAATAAGTAGAAATAAATACTAAAACTATAAATAGCAGTTTGAATGATGTGACTCAGGATTCAGGATGTGTACAGAAGAAACATAATACATTTCGTTGTTTCTCTCACCATGTTGAAACAGTCCAGTGATAAATTTACTCTGTTGCAGCTCAGTCACATTTTCCAGCTGTTTTTTTTTTTTTTTTCCCTCCCTGTTTTTGGTTTTGTCCCATCATTTCAGCAGATTTACATGTCATCAGGAGTTTACCGTCTTCACCGTGAGGAACTGTAAATGACGGTTTAGATTCCCAGGTCTGCCGTCGGTGCCGACATGCCGTGAACTAACTCTGGTTTCTCCCCCGCCGTCTTCCCTGTGATCAGTCACACTGTCCTCCCTCGTAGCGATTGCGGCCTCTCTTCCTGGAAGTCTCCCTCACGGGATTATCTCTCTTTCTGCAGTTTTGGGCTCACTGTTTACATTTTTTTTTGTCTCAGATACATAACCCAGGAAGGGCACAAGCTAGACACTGGCGCCCCGCGACCCCCGGCCACAGTCACCAATGCAGTCTCCTGGAGGTCAGAGGGCATCAAGTACAGGAAGAACGAGGTCTTCCTGGACGTCATTGAGTCAGTCAACCTCCTGGTAGGAACTCCTTGTTTTGGAAGGCCTGTGTTGCTCAAGTAAATGCTAGTCACTGCGTTCGTAAACTTCCTCCCTGCTTGCGTCACAACACGCTCTCGCAGTGTCAAGCTCCTCAATCTGCGGTCTTGTTTTCTGTCATGAGATTTCTTCAAGTGACTCACCTTTTTTTTCCTAAACCTTTCAGGTCAGTGCCAACGGTAACGTCCTCCGCAGCGAGATCGTCGGCTCCATCAAGATGCGCGTGTTCCTGTCGGGGATGCCCGAGCTGCGGCTCGGCCTGAACGACAAGGTTCTGTTTGAAAACACTGGACGTGAGTTTCCTCCTCGCTCTGACGTGATTTCAGCTCAGTGGAAGCTTCACCATTAAATGATTCTTCGAATACAGACATTCTCATCCGGGCCTGGTTAATAAGTCATGTGCAATAATGAAATGTGTATGCATTTGCAGTTATAACTGCTTCAGAAGTTTTTTTTTTTAATCTGCAGGAGGGAAAAGCAAATCAGTAGAGCTGGAGGACGTCAAGTTTCACCAGTGTGTCCGTCTGTCTCGCTTCGAGAACGACCGCACAATCTCCTTCATTCCTCCCGACGGAGAGTTTGAGCTCATGTCCTACCGGCTCAACACTCACGTAAGTATCACACTTTCCAAACAGTCTGTCCGACACATTATTACTGTCATGTAGAAAAAAAATCCAACCTTTCACCAAGAAACACAGACATCTAACCTCAACAAGAAAGCCAAGTGTGAAAACGTCTGTCTTCTCAAAGCCACATTGGACAGGATTTCACCTTTTCCATGTACAGGTCATCAGGTGTCCACAGATTCACAAAATCAACTCGTATGAGCAAAGAAATGCAAACGTGTAGATTCAGGTCCTTATAGGTTAGAGCAGCTCATGATAGATCTGTTTTGGTCAAGAAGAGTCAGGTAATAAAATAGCTGAAATTCATCGTCAGGCGTAGAGCAGAGTTGATGCACGCTCACGGTTTACTGAGATCAGTTTTTGAGATGCATGAAGAGTAAAAGGTCAGATCATCAATTTGAATGATATTCATGTAATTCATCAAAAAAAAGATCTCATAACTTTATTTTTTTAAAAGTGTTCCTTTTTTAAAATTTTACAACATAAGTGTGAAAGAAAGTGTAGATTCTTCATTCAGAAAATGTCCGTATTTACAATATTTATAGCAGATTACACGTTAAGCTGTTGTGGTGCAGGCAGATCAATCGATCGATCAATTGATCGATCTCTTATCACGGCTTTTTGCCACGTTGTGTTCCATCTTTTTAGATTTAGAGCCGCACACAGATAAACAGCTGGTGCAGAGCCAGACGTGAGAGACGGCTCCTGTTTACTGTCAGAAGATGCATCAAGTAAATATTTAGGCCCAAAAGTCTTTTCCTGGATGAAAACAAATGAGCCTGGAGCCAAACCTGCCTGTGCTGAACTGAAGTGACGCCAATTCATCATCAACCATGTCAAAGTTGATTCAATGTGTGAAGGTGTAGTCATAAAAAGCTACAACAGCTTTTTAAAAAAGCGATATGTGTAGCAAACTGTAAGAAAACATTCACAGTAAGATTTCACAAGAAGGAAATAACAGTAGTCTGTGAGTTTCATTTGCTCAATTCAAAAACGTAATAACTAGACATAAACTTTAGTTTGAACTCTGTTGTCTGATATGCTCAGCTATTAAAATTCTCTTCAGACTTTGTGATTGTTAAGCAAATTACAAATAAAGCTCTTTACAGTCCTGTTCCATTCATGCATCTGTAAACCTGGAGAGAAAATAACTCGGCGTCCTGAAGCCCATTTTTACTGTTGCTGATCTTATCTGATTTCATCCAGCATATTTTTATCTCAGTTTCATTCTAACGGCAAACCTTCAGAAAAAACAAAGTTACGTAATAATACACAAAACGACTCTCAAGCTTTGCACAATCTGTGCTTTCCCCTGAATGTCCTTTGAGTAAACGCAACACAGAATCACACACATAACTGTACAAATGTGTGTTTAACTATTTTATTATATGTGTTGAGAGAGAAAAAAAACCCAAAACAATTTTATCTTGTTATTTTATCATCTGCTGTTTTCTTGTGCAGTTTTCCATCTTTGCCACTAGGTGGTGACTGTGACACATTTATTTAAGCTGGTCTTAGTTTATCCATCCATCCAGGGGTGATGGCAGAGAAACGTTCACACAGCCGCATTTACACCTTCAGACCATTTGGGTTCATCAGTAAACGTCACAGAAACACCCAAAGCGTGCTCAGGGAGAGCATGAGCAGAAAGGCTTTCAAACCAAACCCGTTTCTGTGAACGATCAGCTGGAAAGCAGTTGAACTGTGTTGTGTGTGTGTCTCAGGTGAAGCCCCTGATCTGGATCGAGTCGGTCATTGAGAAGCACTCCCACAGCCGCATCGAGTACATGATCAAGGTGGGTCACTTTCTCTTTAACAGTTACCTCTGTCGCATCTGCGTCTCCAGCTTTATGTGAAACAAACAGTTTATTACTGCTCACGCCGAGTTAAGTAACTCTTACGCTCATTGTCATAGCAGCGCTAATCTGCAGGGATTATCCTATAGTTTATGTCATGCGTCTGGCTGTTTTGCTCGGTAACCCGGTCAGAGTAGCAGCTCCCCGTCGGCCTGTGGAGGCGGCGCGGCGCGTTAAACTCGACCTGCTTGTTTTTTTGTTTCTCAGGCGAAGAGTCAGTTCAAGAGGCGTTCCACAGCCAACAACGTGGAGATTCACATTCCTGTGCCAACGGACGCTGACTCACCCAAATTCAAGACCACAGTGGGCAGCGTGAAGTGGGTGCCCGAGAACAGCGAGATCGTCTGGTCCATCAAGTCCTTCCCTGTGAGCACAAAGCGTGACTCACTGGTTTTCGTGCATATGGTTGCTAACGTGCAGTTTGCTCATGGCTCTCGCCCGCTGCTGTGTTTTTCCTCTGCTTGTTTATGAGAACTTATTGGTCCCAGTGGAAGTTTTCCTGTAAACCACAGAGGTGAACATTTGTTTTGGACGTGTATCAAAGCGGCCGTGTCGCCTCGTCCCACAGGGGGGAAAGGAGTATCTGATGCGAGCCCACTTCGGTCTGCCCAGCGTGGAGGCCGAGGACAAGGAGGGGAAGCCGCCCATCAGCGTCAAGTTCGAGATCCCATACTTCACCACTTCAGGCATCCAGGTTTGTTTCACACCGCAAATTCTAGATAATCCGTTCATCAAACCCCGTCCAGAAACTCAAATAGCCTCCATAATGCCAGATTCTATCAAATTCCTCCCTTTTACACCAGTAGTTCAGACCTGGATTCAAACATCTGCCCCCCCTTTCCAGCACATCAGGAATTTAAACAATTCACATTTATGCCGTTTGTGGCCAGAGGGGGCAGTGAGGGAGCGCTGTTAAACTGCGAGACTCCTCCTGTGGCAAAGAAAATATCTGCAGCTGAAGCAGCTGCTCTTCAGCTTGAACTTGGCCCTCTGCCTCCGTGTTAGTCACAGCGCCGTGAACTGCCTTTCGGGAGCAGGTGAGCGGATTCATTGGAAGTCGATCGCGATTGTCATCGAGCAAATGTTTATTCTCCACGTTTCCTTCCTGTTTGAATTAAAAAAAGAAGGGAAAAAAAAAAAAACCTGGTCGCCCGCCACAGACTTGCACAGTGTAATCACAGTCGGTTGTATGATTCTGCTGAACATGTAGCACCGCAGCCCAAAAAAAAAAAAAAAAAAAAATCAAGTGTTGACATGAGGGCACAGTGGCAGCTTGACAAACTCAAGTTTCACAACGTTATATTATTACCTCAGAACAACAAAACAGTGGTTTCCAAAAGTACATTTGTATAATTACGCTTGAGTTTCGGTTTGAACAAATGCAGCGTCATGGTGTACTTTTTTATTTTAAGGCAGGAACCTTTGAGAGGTTCTCACTGGTCACGTGATGCTTTAGCGTTTGGCTGTAAAACACTGGTGTGCTCATCCAAAAAAAAAAAAGGTTTTATGAACAGCAACACCACTGCTGATGGAGACTTTTTGTCCCTCATTAAACTTGCACAGCAGATCAGCTCTCAGCATTTTCTTGAGTTTTAAACCTGCGTACATGTTGACATGATTGAAATCAATAATGTTACAAAATATGCTTAATAAGCTGCCAAAACAGTAGAATCAGTAATTTCAAAGTGTGAACTTATAATTTGACTATTTCCCCTAAAATTTAAGGGTGATCCGGCCTCATTTTGCACAGTGAAGAAGTCATATAGTGCTACCTTTCCTGTAATGAAACATCATCCTTCCAGTAACTAGTCCCTAAATGATCCAGTTTGTAGTCATTATATTCCTGCTTTAACATTTGATGCCTTGAGTTCTGTTTTCACGTCTTCTGAGCGCAGCGTTGTGAGCGAGGTCGTCCTCCAGCCACCATGCGCTCATTTACCACTCAACTTTTTAATTCACTTTTCTCTCTGACTCTCATTAAAAGAGTTAAAGATGTCACATTTTCCAGCTTGTCCACATTTCCTCCGCCAGTCGATAAAACGTTATTAACTGGTATGGATGTGATGCAGCCCACTCGGAAACAAGACGCTCAATCCCAAGTTAATTGAAATGCATGAATCTGGCGGTTTAGGGCAGGGGGCTGACATTATGAGAATGCTTTGCTGTTTTTCCAAGGTAATTTGGCAGTTCAAAGAAATAATCCAGTTTTTCTTTTTGTCCTTTTTAAAGTCTTTAAAATGAACAGTTGGAATCGGAGCAGTTGCCTTGAATCCGTGTGGTGGGAGAGGCTGGTTCAGTTAGCCATGTGGCGATTCGGGCTCTTTTCATCACCTACACACACACACGCATAGGAAGAACATGCAAACTCCACATTTGGTGGGTATTTGAACACAATTTGAGTGTGAAAAGTCTGTCAATCAAGCAAAAGCAACATACTTGAGCTACCAGAATCAGTGCTCTGGTGGAGGCGCTTTATAAGATCACAGAAACGACGTTCAGTCACACAGGCTGGCTGCCAAAAAAAAAAAAAAAAAAAAAACTCCCCTCGCTGTTGACACTGTGGTGCGCCCCCCCCCCCCCCCCCCCGCCCCGCCCCCACACCCCCATCTCACAAACCACCTTTTAAGAGCCATAATGCCATCGAGCCCCAGTGTCAGGCCTGTAACCTTTCTCTTATTAAAGGGCAACAACAGACTCTAATGCAGCTCTGCAACGTGTGAGAAGAGGCTGAGAAGTTTAATTAGACACATGTAAATATCAAAGGTTTGAGAAAGTTCCTCTTAACTCCACCACTAAGTGCAGGGCCGCGCACATGTGAGGTACGCAACGATGCACGTAGCTCCATCTTTATAAGTTTTACTAGAGAATGGAGTGAAGGCCACAGTTTGGCTGAACAGCAGGGAGATCAGAGGTGTTGCTGCAGTCTCCAATCTGGGCTCTTTGGGTGATGCAGGAGGGAACCCAACGAGCCGGCAGATGGCTTTAGGACCGTGCCATCGACTAAGAGCCTGATAAATGCAGACCACACATGCAGTCTGTACTTACCAAACGCGATACAACAAACATCCTCCTTTCCCCTTCTCATCTCCCAAGCCATAATGATATTTTGTGGAGGGCTGCTTTTGAAGCCGTTTTGCTGACTGCGTGGCCACGGCCGGGCATGTTTGGCTGCGAAGGCTCGGGGGAGAAGTGCTGCGCCGGCAGACTCGGTGATCCCACGTCTATGTGTTTGTCGTCACGTCTCCGTTGACCACGTCGCCCTCTCTCGCTCTCTCTCTCTCGTGCTGACCTCACTGTGTAGTGGAAGGTAATAACAAGGCGGCCGGCAGCGGCGGCCTCACCAGAGGCCCCGGCCGCCGCTCGGCCCGCAGGATTCCTGTACAGTCTGTCCCGCCGCTCCGCTGGGAACTGGCACAGCGCGGCGGCGTCTCCTGGAGCGGGGTCACGTCGGATTGAAAATGGCCGCTTTCCTTTCCGACTGCTCACTTTTTTTTCTTTTTTTTTTTGTTTTGTTTTCCATGCCGAAAATAAGACTTTTCATGCAGACACGCACACTCAAGCTGTAAAACTTTTGACTCTGTAGGGACGAGTTACAGTCGTAAAGTTAAACAACATACAGCGAAAAGCATTTTATCAAAAACAAATTCTACAAACAAGGCACAGTAAAGCTGTTTTTGTGTTAGCTCGGGGTCCTTAAAGCTGCCCCAGGATCCTTCTTAGAACACCAACTTAAAGAAGGAAAGTCTTTCATTATTTCTGCTCTGCAGCAGTGAAAACGGCTCTGATTTCTGCAAATTTCTACTGAAAAGCTTTACATGGGCTGATGTAGGGAAAAAAAGTAAGTTTTATATGGAGAAGTTATTCTAAGGAATACAGTGATGAAAAAGTTGAATTCCGATACAGAAAAACTTTATTGTCCGTGAACGCTACAGTCATAGGCACACTGTTGCATTTACTGAGGTTTTCAATTATATGTTCCTCCCTAGTGATCTTTGGAATATCTTGGAATTCCTCACTGAAGGAGATGTTTCCTCAAATAAAGGGTTCGGGTTAGCCCAACAGAAAAACTATGTCGTTTTCAGCATTTCTGCCATTTCCATATAAATGGACATCACTTTTATAACGCTGCCATGTAAACTCAACACTGTTCTTTAATTTAAATTTAAAACTGTGTTTTCAAATGTCATATAAAACACAGTTTTTTTACACTGACGCATTGAAAAGTCGCGGAAGCTGTCCTGATTTAACCTTCAGGACAGAACCTGTACAGACGTTTCACGGAAGTTCACCTCAGCGAGCCGGGTTACACGCCTTATTCCTCGATAGCGTTCATGTCATTTGCAAAATCACTCCGCCCGAGTCCAACCCATGAGCAAAACACGCTAACAAAAAGTGAACCTGCAGCAACACTTCAGAAGTAGCTCAACCCTGGAAACCTGAAGGGTGCCGAGTTTTTATGACAGAAAACTGGAAACGTCTCAGAAACACTGTACTGGCGACACTGACACACGCTATCGCAGATCTGAAAGGGGTCAGAAGAACACTGTCAGAGTGACAAAGGCTTTTCGTTTCATCCTTTTCCTACTTGACTGTGAGAAACTGTGCAATCACTGTTCAGAAATGATCGGGACGACGGGGTATTTTTAGAGTCACTTCTTGTAATCCAGCTCTGTGGTAACACCCGGCTGGTGAAATATCGGTTGATGACTTGTGAAAGTTGTATCTTGATTTTGCTGATGTGTGTTTTTTTTTTTTTCTGCCAGGCCTCAAAGAGAAAAAAAAAATACAGTTATGTAAATTAATTTCACGTCCCTTGAAAGTTGTTTTGTAGCCGCTTCTCTTTTCTCAGGCTTACTCATACTACTGCTTCCTCATCCGAACCACTACGCTTACTACGAGTGCAGCTGGCTCAAAGGTGCACCGCACTCAAAACGCGTCTTTTGAATATTGAATATTGAGCTGTCAACGGTTCCTGTGCGGAGGACGGCGTTACGAGCCGTCGGCTTTGATTCCTCGCAGTCAGAAGACGCTCAGTGTTCAGAAAAATAGGTTAAAATATAAATTGCGACAGGACAGTTGGGCAATAGGAGGAATAAAAGTGGTTAAGCTGTGATGAGAAACGCCCAACCTGCTACTGTTCGTATGACAGTTTTTGATGCAGTTAAAGCAAAAGAAATATACTTTATAGTGCAATTTCTTCATGTAAAAATAATCAGATGAGCTTAATTAAATCGCGTTTTTTGGGGCTCCATGTGCTCAAAGGCACTGAAAACACAACTTTTTGAAAAACACTTAAGACTTCAGCTCAATAAAAATGGGGGAAAATGTGATTCCCTGAGTTTCCTGGCTGTTGAGTTTCCCACCATGAACCCGCGTGAACCTCTCTGAACTCACTCGTCCTCATGTTGGATACATATAAAGTGCACAAGTTCACACCCCCGTGGATGAACAGCTAAAACCGAAATAAGCGAGAACATTTTACAAATATTTGATGTTCAATTTTCTTAAACTGTCTACATTTTCGCAGCTTTGAGTAAGACCTTAATGTCCTTTGTGTTTGACTCTGTGGAAGCTTTGGAAATGACAGACTCCGAAATTAAGGGATTCACTACAATTTTATTTGTATTATGAGCTTTGAAGTCCCTCCAAGTGAGGCTGTGCACGTTTTTTTGAAGGATGGTGTTTGTTTTCCAGGTGCGCTACCTGAAGATCATCGAGAAGAGCGGCTACCAGGCCCTGCCCTGGGTACGCTACATCACCCAGAACGGAGGTAGGCCCACGGTTTCTTTTTTTCTTCTTTTCTGGTGCTGCTCGTACTCGGTGCCCATATGTGCATTTATTAGGCAACAGTTGGGCAATGCAGTGCAACATGGTGGGAACTAACCTTGAGCACTTGCCGCTCTATGAAAAGGGGATACACTGTAGAACATGAGGCAATGTGGCAACGTCCTGCGAAATGTGAGAAAGCAAACTTTTCTGTCTTTTTTTTTTTTTTTTTTTTTTTTTTCCCTTTCCCCTCCACTCGAGCTTCCCTCGTCTTCTCACTGACTCTGCCAAGGTTGCACATGCTGGTCTTTTTGCTAATGTTGCCACTAATTGACAAACATCCTCATCTCATTTCCTTTGTGTTCCATTCATTCTGGGTGGACAGCGTCAGCTGCCTGCCTCCACTCGATTTCTCCCCCAATTCTCTCGTTTCTTGTGCGCATTCGATTAAGCGGCGTCCATTTCCTCCCCAGATTACCAGCTCCGGACCCAGTAGGCAGCGGCCGGCAGGTGGAAATCAGACGGGGTGGAGTCCGGCCGCTTAATGTGCGATCATCACTGGCAGGTGGCAGTCACGACACCGGAGGGCCGTCAGTATCTTACTTCAACTTTTTTTTTCTTGTTTTAGGTTTTTGTATTTGTTGAAGTTTTATTGATTTCCGATCAATGCAAAGGGTTAGGGGTTCAAAACCAAGGTTACATTTCACAGAAAAAGCGCAGGAGCGATGTTTACAGCGGCCGAGGTGGGGCAGGGTCGTGTACAATCTCCCACCGCAGGGTCAGTATGTTACAGATATCATTCAGTTACTGTAATCCGGTCAAAAACACACTCGGTGGGTCTGAGCATCACACTTTTTTTTTTTTGTCTATGAAGCTGCTTTGTTCTGTCACAATTCCTTTTCCTCCATTTGTTGATTATCTGTATATATTTGTTACATGTCGATGAACTCTGATCAGTGTTATTAGTTTAAAAAAAAAAAAAAAAAAAACCAACCTGCTAATTAAAAGCAGAGTTTACTGTTTTTGTATTATCGCCTCCGTGTGCCAGAGAAGCGCCTTCCTGCTTGGCTGCTGGACTCTCCCATCGTGTCCGTTCAGCTTGGCAGTGTCTGTAATTCATGCTGTGAGTTTTAAGTTGCACCGTGAGCAGAACCCCCCCCCTCCTCCGTGTCCCTTTGCTCTGTCTGTAACCACACTCTTTTGAAAATCAGTAAATGTCTATTTAGAGAAAACTCCTCCGCTGTGTGCCCGCCTCATTTTGTCGTAGCGGTGTCACAGGAAGGCACCTGTCGGGTGGGGGGGGGGTTTCCTGTGGTCGCATGGTTTTTTTCCACTCGCCCGGTCCTGGAGGTCTTCTCAAACAGCGCCGCTCTTAATACCCACATGCCCCGTGATATCATAGGCAACCGAGTGCAGGCGCTCCGTAAACACGCCGGGGAGGAAGTGACTCAACGCGCGGTCAACGGTCACAGACATACGAGAAGAGAGACGCGGGCCGGCGTCGGCACAGACGGCCGATTGTTCCCGCCGGGCCGGCCCGCCGCGGGCCCGCCTGAGCTCATCTTCAGGTCTGCCTCGTAACAGCGAGACTCCCGTGAGTCACCCGGGGCAGGTGCCGAGGCCCCTGAGGCCGCCTCGCTGACACAAAATGCCACATTTGTTCTCGTGGCGGCCGTGCACGGTGGAGTGGCGGTCAGCAATCTCCCCGAGAAGGTTGGAGCTCAGGTTGGGTTTCCGCCCGCAGCCCGTGAGTGTGTGTGTTTGCAGTGTGATGGATCGGCCACCTGTTCATTTTACTGAATGGATTTCACTGGATTCAACAGCCCACAAAGTGTTTTACACTCGATCGCATTCACCCGCCGCAAGACGCCCGTCCAGCGTGAAAACATGAATCACTCTGAAGAAGCCGTAAAATCTGCTTCACTTTTTCATACTTTCAGTCACAACTGGACTGAAAACCTGTTTACTGGAGGAGATACGGCTCAGCGACGGTGAATAAACTCAGTCCTCCTGACTGCAACATGAAAGATGTGTGTGTGAGTGTGTGTGTGAGACTGTAAGTAACCTTTAAAATTACACAGTATCCGCTGTGGCTGCGATTAGCTGGAGCAGCCTCAAATTATCATGGGTTTAAGAGCTGCGCGCTGCTCTCTGCCCGCTGCCCGCTCATCTCGGCTGCTCTGCGGCTGCTCCCTCTCCTCATTAGTCCTTCACATGAAGCGCTCGCATGCAGATTATAGAGCGTCTTTCTCCCACTAATGAGTGAATTAGTCAGCAGGCAGAGCCACAGAGCACTGACAGCTCGGATCATCTGCCACAGCCACACTTCAAGGACTTCCAGCGACTTCACTACCTTTTAGATAAGTAATAAGAAACTAATAAAGGGCTATTTTTAGTACCTTAAACACCTCAACACCTTCAGCTCAGACATGCATGTGGAAACTATTTCCTCATCTTAAGCCATGTTGTGTGCGTTTTGCTTTTCATTAGATCCAGTACTTTTAGCAATATAGTGTATGAATTAATTGAGTATTTTGCTCATTAGCTGAGATGCAGATTCAAGTCAGACGTCTGTTTTCAGGGTTAATGTTGTTTTTCATGTGAGTGCTCCTCTTATCTCGCGGTGATCTAAAGTTCAGCTATGAGACCGGTAATAACACCTACTCAGACCAGATTAGCCATATCTTGTCTGCATCGAGCTTTTTAAACTGCCTCGGCCTGAGAAGGCTCCCGGATTATGTTCTGCATGTCAGACATGTTATCGGGATTGTCTCTTCATTCAAGGCGGTATCGCAGCTGTTCTGCATCTTTAACTCTGGGTCATAGCAGCAGCAGCAGCAGCACATTGACTGACTGACTGAGGGACGAACGTGCGCTCTTCCACCCAGAGGACACGTTTTCTCTCTGATGCTTTTGGCCGTGTGTGTGTGTGTGTGTGTGTGTGTGTGTTTGACTGTAGCGTTTGGCAGACGATAAGAAAGGCCGCTTTGACGGAGCAGAGTCCAGCTCTGAGGAGTCGGCGGGGGAGCCCTCGCATACCTCGTGCCGTAAGATCGCTCGCAGGTCGCAGGAAAACACGAGCATCCTCTCTTATGTTCGCAAATATTTGCCACAAACACACTCGCTCTTCCCCATGATTAACCACAGGGTTATCATAACATTTTCTTCTTTTTTTTTCTTTTTTTTTTATGCGGCCTCCTCGTTTTTTAAAAAGTGCTGATTTGGATTTCAAGCAGAATAGTGACAGTCTTTACTGCACGTTAGTGGATGATGCTGTAAGTTGTCACGGCGACGTGAACAAAGGTCATCGTGCAGCAGAGAGCTGAAAAGAATTCATGCAATTCTGCTCAGTTGCTGTTTTTTTCTCTTTAAAACTTCAATTTGGAAGAAGCTTGACTCTGCTGTACATCTGCATTATTTCTGACTAAAAGTTAGTGAAATGAAACTTGATGATTCATGTTTTATTATTAAAGTTTACTTGAAAAAAGAAAAAAGGAACAGATTACACATGATGCCAGTGATACATGCACTGGCTCATGTTCAAAGCACAATATTGACTATCAATTAAAACTCAGTAGTTCTTCACTAAATGAGGATTAAAAATGTCTGCATTTGTGTATGTTTATAACTTTTTTAAGTCTTAACTGACTAAACTGCAGGGCGGTCTTTATTGTCTTCTTGTCTTTGATAAAGCCTTTCCAAGAATTATTACCACTAAAGCCAAATCCTATTTCTTTCTAATCAATAATTGTAAGTTTCGAAAAGATAAGCTTGCATTTAAAGGTTTTGAATCCTGAAGTTACAGACTTTTCTGTAGTTTTTTTTTTTTTAGAAAAATTGAAGTTCTATACATTTTTTTTTTTTTTTTTGTACCTGGCATTAAATTGCTTCTGATTTTTCAGATTCTGATTAGCATTTCTGTTCAAGTCTGTATTTGATAAAATGTCAAAGTTTGCATTCAGGCTTTGATATCTGGGGATGTATTAACTAATCTATATGGAAAAAAAAAACCTCATGGCAACAGGTGTCGATGCAGGTTTGAGTAAGACTGTTGTTTTGGCTCAAACAGATGAGGTGAATCTTCCGGTGTTTACAGCATAACTGGACTAACAGGTGAATGACATAAAAACTTCACCTTTGGCCTCAGGTGTTGTGCGGTTGCCATGGCATCGCCACACTAATGACTGATTTTACGGCAGATACGACGCACAGCAGTTTCAGGCAATGGAAAATAACCATGGTTACCTCAGAGCGGTGAAGCAACAGGTGGATGCCTGACAGCGTGGCGGCGGCGGCGGCGGCTTCACACAGGTGCGCCGCGCGGAAGCTCCTGTTTACCCACACGGAACCCCATCGCCTAGCAACCGAGGGAAATCCTCGCGTGTCGGATCAGGACTCTGATCCCCGGCGTGACGTCAAGGCCAGGTCGTTCCTCTCTCAGGCATCCAGCGTCCCTGTAATCATCTGCAGAAGTCGCTCTCAGTTGTGAAACACAAACAGTCAGGTGAGTCACTTTTTGAGACAGTTTCCCGAGTGAAGGCATTTCACTGTGGGTGAAGAATGCGAGGAGTGTGGGACTTCCTCCCACATAAACCTGAAATAGTTGTTGCACTGGTTGAAAAAGCGCCGGGAGGCTCGGTGTGTGGTCCCCGCTAGGGTATTCCTCCGGCGTGGGGAAATTTCCACCCGGCTGCGTAGACCGTGGAACAATATTGGTTTAAAAGAGCGTATAGCTGAGTGTTCAACCATACTGGCCTTGAGATCGGCGTCCTGCAGGCCACACATCAGCGAGCAGAGCGAAGCCGGCGCACTACGTGACGGACAGTCACGCCGCCCCGTGACGAGCTCTGACGCCGGGTCAGTGACTTACAGTGTCATTGGGTCAGAGTGTACAGCAGGGTAAACATTTGGCACCGCTGGTTATATTTACTTCCCCCCCCCCTCGAAGGATCTCATGTAAGAAGTGTTTTGCTGCGTCTTCGCCTTGGAAACTGACTCATCAACTCCTGAGTCCAAAGTCTGATGGATCAGCAAGTATAGCGGAGCACGCACAAACCCATTCATTTCGCCAAACACAGACCACATATTTATATGCACCGCTGGAGAAACGGTGCCTAACGTGCGGCTCAGACCCCCCAGGAGGTTCAGGCGCACATGAGAGAGGGCCGATGTGAAACCTTTCACAGGAAGCACTTCATTTCTCTCTACTTTTCTTCATTTTTCGGCGTGTTTGCGTTGACGTGTCCGTATCATTCCTCGCAGAAGACGGCTCGCTTCAGCGGCTTTGCGCCGCCACAGTGAAATCCACACCTCTGGCAAACATCACATAACACAAAACCAAGAGATTAGGAAACAATGAGAATATGATATCACACACGTTAATAATACACTCCTCACTGCTGTTGCACAAGTTATTGAAAATGCGTATTGCTGTTGTTTGCTCTTTAAAAAGTACTTTAGTTACTGAGAAAACATGTAACTCCTGCGCCCTTTTGTCTCTCATCTGAAAGACGTATTATCGGAGAGCTGTGACACATTAACCGTCAGAGCTGCGAGGGTCCGTCTAATGATTCACTCCTCAAGTTCAAGTCAAGTTAGGCGGATGTCAACATGTGATTTTGGTCTGTTAGAGCTAATTAATCATTGTTAAAGACGGCGCACAGCGACTGGAAACCAGGGAGAAATGAAATATCAGTCAGAATAGAAGAAATAACAGTAAATATGTTTGAAAATGTTGGATTTTGAGAATTTTAGAGCTGCTTTGGAACTTTGAATCTGAAGTAAACGTTTTCAATAAACTGCAGAAGTCTCATGCTCAATGTGACAGAGTTTGCAGTTCTGAAGTAATTTCCAGGCACTGAACATCCAAATTAAAAATATAATAATAAAATTAAAACAGTCTGAAATGAGCAGCACAGGTGAAGTGAAGATGGAAAACTCCTTTAAAACTTCACCAGGAAGATGACCATATTTGGTCATATACGCTTCCTGTCTTGTGCAAGTAGCAGTAAGTCATTTTTCAAACATACGTCATCTGGTCGGTCATATTCTTTTTTTATCGAGGCTCCTTTGTTCCAAATAGCACATTATATAATTGGAAAGTAGTGTGTAGGTTATCTTTTGCAATAATCCTGCAAGGAATCCAGACAGAAATTGTGAAATGCATTTGCGGCGAACAGACGGAAGAACTTCCGCTTGAGTCTTGAAAGTGAAAAAAAGTTTTAATTTATGCAACTTTTCAAGGCTATTCAAGTAACAAACGGGGGGGGGGGGGGGGAAAGCTTCAGCGATCTGCATGCAAATGTGGAAAAGATAGAGTTGCATTTATTTTTTTTAATTGAAATGGGAAATGACTGATACTCCAAAATGTCCTGAAGAGTTAAAACTGACATCTCCCAGCTGAATCCGTACTACAATGGTTTGTTTTTAGGCTTCCCCATTATAATGGAAAATCTCCAGTTCGCAAATAGACTTTTCTTCATGTAAAGGTGTCAGTGCCTATAAAAACCTGAGCATCCTGTCCGCTGAGAGACGTCTGTGTCATACACGGTTCATCCTGTCCGCCTCTGCTTCTTTCACCGACCGCAGCTCCAGCTATTTCACCCAGAGACACTAACTTTAGGCATTACTAATAAACACTTTAGTCCAGCAGCGTCGCTTCACTGACAATAACTGGAAGTCATAATTTATCCTTTCTCTTCGGCCTAACACGCCGCGCCGTGCCGCTCTTATTCCTGGAAAACTACCCTGGAGACTGCTGTGGCGTTCGAAAAGGGGGAGAAAAAAAAAGACGCTAACCGCTCATGTCAGTGGAGCTGGGTTTGTTTTGTCAGTTCGTAAGTGTGTCCTCTTTTTACTCCTGAAAACCAATCTAAATAAGCTTCTGGATTCTGCATTCATACTTTTGTGAGGCGTCTGTCCCGAGGAGGTCCTGCGGTGCCGCGACTTGCCCCCGCCCGCACCGCTCCGGGGGGATTATGTGAACGCCGAGGATCCATAATGACATTTCTGTACATCCTGAAGCGAAATCTACAAGCCGCTGTGGATAATGTTCTCCTTTCACAGCTGCCTGATGGCACAGGAAGACTTGAAAAGCCAACAACCCCCCCCCCCCACTAAACAAATATAGACGTGTTTGACTTGTATGAGAAGGAAGTCAACTTGTAAAAAAGAAAAAAAAAAAGAAAAAAGACGTCTTCCACATAAAAGAGTAGAAACATTTGGTGCGCTGCTCATAATTTGTTTCATTACAAAGAGGAAAGTCTGCTGCTCTTTTCTGTCACAGAACAAAACCATCTAAATAAATGTCGCTGGAGGCAGCCAGTAATTGAGAGGTCTTTTCTGGAAGCACAATGGAGGGCGAAATCCTCGTCTGTCCCTCTTTGAGAAAGCGCAGGGCACCTGGCGGAGGGTTCAAAGGCTGGCTGCAGCTTTCCGTAACCCTCTGTTCTTGTTTTATATGTTGGGCTAAAAGAAAGACAAGTGCAGAGGGAGAGCAGAGACACCTTGCACTCGGGATAATGACGACGGCAGACCTTCGCTTGAGCCGCACTGGACGGACCTCCGCTCCGCGCTCGGCCTTTTTTTAACCAGCGACGTGTCTCACCAGTTCAACATCTGGATATTATCTGGACGGCAACAGCTGTAATAAACACTGACGCAGCCATCAGAAACCCCCTAATTCACTTTGATTGTCCACCAGAGCGCCTTTTGGTTTCTCTCCCTGCTACTGAAAATATTTGTGTTTTCCCTTCTCTCGCTCCTCCGGACATTTGATAGGCCTTGGACGGCGTCCGGCATACTTTCTGCTGTCTTTTAATGCCGGCCCGTTGCACCAAATGATATTTTAGCACAAGTGCATGGCAACAGCAAAACAAAGAGGCACAGGATGGATTCTTTGGCCGACCACTTTTTGAATTACTGATCATGTAAAAACCCACTGCGGCTCGCAGATTGCAAACATCAGTCCTTGGAGCCTGCATGCAAACCAGTCCCCTAAATAGGCTTGTCTATTTCTGTTGGGCTGCGGGGGGAAACATGTGTTTGACATCAGTGTCACTCGCTAGACGTTCTGCAACGGGGCTTCATTGTCCCCTCGCAGAAACTCGACCGAGCCTACCGTCTGACAATGGCTGCATTCAAAGAGCGCCGGTAATTACAGCCCAATCAATGAGCTCACGTTTGAGGAGAGCCCTGCCTTGTGGGGTTGAACGCTGTTTGGAAGCGGCGGCCGAATCTGTTTGGGCCGCAGCCCTTTGAACAGACGTCTGGATAGACGGCGGCAAAGTAAACACAAGCGCAAAACACAATGTGTCCCGCACCACAACAAACTCTCCGCCCGCTATCAGGTCGTGTACGACAAGCACGGCATCAAAGGGGGAAGTCGCAGCCGGATTCAAATCGCCCCCGACGCTGAGCGGCGAAGGGAAAGTGAACGTGCAGCGCGGCCGGCGCTCCAGCTGGGCCGCTGACGACGGAGTGGAAAAACAGCGCTCAGCGGCTCACAGGTGTGCAACACGGCGACTGCTATGAGTGGAGCAGCTCACGAATGATATTAAAAGTTTCTTTTCATTACGAAATGTTTTGAAACAAGCTATTGAAATTCGCTCGGCGCAGCCAGAAGGCCAGGAGATACATTTTCTGCAATACAAAGGGATTATGTGACGCAGACATTAAAAGAGACACATCAAAACAGAGTTCAGGAGGATCTGCCTTCAAGTCTGTCAGCTTGGGAGTTTTACTGCAGGTCAAGATTTTACTCCCTTTTATGTAATTCCAACCCCAACTAAACCCGGCTCACTTTTTCCTCCAGCTGTAACCATCTGCTGATCTCTCAAGTTTAACTCGTTTAACTTTAAAAGGAAAGTTCTGATCTTATTATACACTTCAACAACTTTGGTGCAGCTCTCACACGGTCGCTTTGAGGTGCAGATGTCAGAATTACACACTTTAAATCATTTAATTCGAATTGGCTTTTAGATCAATTACTGATGGAGCAATTCAATATAAATAAAGTGTTTTAAATGGTACTTGAGGGATTGAAGAAGGCATAAAGCAACAGTTAAAGTAGTTTTTCTATGTGAAAATGGTTCAGAGCGGTACTCTTTTAGTATAAGTGAAGGATGGATGGATAAACAGACATCAAAATGGCTTAAGGCGTTTTACATACATGCCATGCCAGCCAGTGGCACCAGGGTCGTTAGTTTGGACCAATAGAGAAGTGGATCTCCTCCTAAATGTGGCGTTGAGTTTGAAATGAGTAAAATATCAGAAAATACTAACTGTTAATCAAAGTTAAGGGACTTCACAGTCGGAAAACGAAACACAAGTCGCACAAATATGATCTCAGTGACGCGTCTGCCTCATACTATGATGTTAAACCTCACATCTCCCGCAGTTTTTTCAATTCTCCTCTTTGGCCAGTATTTTCAGAGAAATAATTGTTTTTGGTGACTTTTAGCATCGAATATGTGTGGATAAAAGTAGCAAACACACAAAAATATCAGCATTTTTGCTGGATTTAAACGCGGTCGGAGTTAGACTCCCGCAAAAAACACAAGAGACAAACATGAAACAAACAGAATTGGACATTTTTTATGATTTACAACTATAACATTTCACTGATTCAGCTATTGTGAGAAAAAGAGATGCTTTTTTTATGCATTTATGTGAATTTATTGACAGAAATCCCCCCAAATTTGCTTCAGTCCTTTTCCAAAAAAAAGAAAAGAAGTAAGAAATGAAGAAGTCACTAAATATCTTCACCTGAATCAAAGGGTTCCTTTGAAAATTCACTTCCAAAAATAAAAGCAGCAGAGCACACCTTCCTCTGAAACTGGAGGCTGAGAGAGAATTTCTTTCATTGTCTGTGACGGCGGACGGACTTTCAGCTGGAGAAAACGGGCGATTCGTCCGGCCGCCTCTGGAATAAAACGCTCATATATTTCATTGGGCAGGCAGGTGATGTTATCCTCACAAACCCCACCAGTCACTGTTTCCCAGTCACGGAGGAAAACGGTGTATTTACCAAATCAACTGTGGAGAAGAGGAGCAATGAGAGGCCTGTGTGACACCAGCGCTCTCCCCTCTATAATTTCCGTCCCCATTTTCCACCAAGACCACTCAATCTTACGGCCATATGGCGGTTTGCTGCCATAACCATTCACAGCTGAGTAAAAATAAACCGTTGGGATCCATCCTTGGGCCCGGGGTTTGAAGACACGCTCGGCGCGGCCTGCGCTTCACTTTGTGCTGGTTACGATAACCTACTGTGATTCATCCTATCTGCAGATGATTCTCCTCGTATAATTTGCGCCGGGGATACGGTCAGGGTATACAATATCGCTCAGTTCAAACCGGAGGGGGAGGCAAAAATAGAAATTCGACCACATGAAGAAGCTCAGACCAGAAATAGCTTGTTTGATGGGGATATATTTCAGTGGCCCAATGATGGGGTCTCTCCAGAGAGCTTTAAAAGCTCCCCCCTCATTTATGATTAGGGGTTGGGGCGGTTGCACACGTGGTTAGCTTGCCGTGTGCTTCTGCATAAGACCCAGAAAGTTGGAGAATTCAAACATACCGCAGCTTTATGAAAAAGCTAACATCCTGAAATGTAAATTGCATACATCTGCGCTCCCAAAAATAAACGCACGTGTTAGAAAATGCCTCTTATTGTTCGTCTCAGACACGATTAATGAGATTAACCTCTTTCTTCAGTCTCTCGGCAAGCAGGGCATTTCCTCACACGCGCTCACACATCGGATGGAGTAACCGCCGCACATCAGAAGGCGAGGCGGCCGTCTGCTGCCACCCACGATTAGATTAACCTGTAAATGTGGTTAGACGGGGAGACACACACTTCACCCACCTCCGAGCAATTAAAGAGATTACAGCCCGTGTAATTATTGTGACTTATTTATGGCCTCTTAAGCATCACACCAGTTTGTATTTCACAATGACGGAAATGGTTGGTACATACTGTACCGTAATGTTCGTCAGCAGGCCGCACGGGCTTGAGCAGGCTTTGTTTAACCTCCATCCGTCCATCCGTCCATCCGTCCATCCAACCGTCCATCCATTATACACAGTCTCAGCGGGCTGGAGTCCATCCCAGACGGCTTTGGGTGGAAGGAAGGGTACAGCTGGGACAGGTTGCCAGTTCATCGCATAGCTAACACACACACACAGACACAGACACACAGACTCAAACAACAGAGCTGCGGCCCATTTAGACTGCGGGAGGAAGCTGGAGCACCCTGAAAAATGCACACTCGGACCAGCAAAGCATGCAAGTGAAACAGAAGTGGGCCGGCGGCCCAGCTGGGCATCGGATTTATGGTTTGAACCATATTTCTATACTTCGCAGAAAAAAAAAAATTTAAGAAAAACACTTAAATGCTCATTTGATTAACTCTGAAGGCATTGCAGGGCACTTAGAGGGGTAATTTAGGTTTCTAGGTCACTGTTTCTGTTTTTTAGCATTACTAAAGATGCTATTTTGAGTCAATAATGTACAATAAAGTCAGCTTGAAAGTGTAAAACAGATGAAAACTGCATTTATTTCAGGATTCAGAGTTCAAAACTAATAAAAACTAAATTTAATGTGTTGTTTGCAAAAATAAATCGGCCCATTATGATTCACTAAATTAAATTCAGCATACTGGTAATGACCACAATCACATTACATTTTTTGTGAAAGTACTGCACTTTTATCCACATTTCAAAGCAATGTTTAATCACAGAAATACCGTCACGTCTTGTTCCATTCATCAGAAGTTTGATGCAGAACTTTTCATGATTCAGAGTTTGGAAGAAATGAAGAAGTTACCATTCACAATATGGTCACATGCCTCATGTTAAATGGAAGAGAGAAATGAATCTCAGATCACAGTGAGCATCGTCATGTCGACATTATCAGTGACAGACGGGGTCGATTCAGTCCAATCTGTAGTTGGCTGTTGGCATTTTTAAATTCAATGTGTGACGACGTGAAAATAAAAACTCCTGTCAAACTGACCTTTTCAACCCCGTTTAATTGACAGAGCTCACTAGAAAGACTCAAACGTTTCACACCAGAGCCGAGGTTGTACTGCTCTGATTGCTATCTCAACATCTACACAGAGGGGCAATTTACTGCGGAGCCCACAGGAGATCATAAGGCACTCAAGCAATAAATTACAAGTCTGAATCAACCACTGCGGCTCCAGGAGTGTGAGCAGGAAATATTTGCAATATAATGAATCCCTGCAAACATTTGAACAGTGGGGGATTTTTTTTTTTTTCTGACTGTTTAACAATATGCCACTGTCACAATAGGATGTGCTTCCTTGAAACTTCATGCCTGGCATGTTATTTAAACATGAATTTAAGCATGACTGAACTTTTCTGTGTGTTTTCTTTGGCATGAGTATCGCTTGAAGAAGAAATGAGCAGGAAATAAATTCAAAAAGATTCCATCATGGCACAAAGAGCTTCGACTTTTAAAGCACAATTTGATCTAAACCTGCTTTTACCAACAGTCAGCTTGGATAAGGCAGAACAGAGGGCCGGTTCTGGCCTGCGAGCCTTATGTTTGACACCTCTGATCTAGGATGTGCATTAATCTACAGAAAGTTCACATCTGATGAATGAATATTGTTCCTGTTGTTTTGTGGTGTACATGAGTGCGAAGTTAGTGCATCTGAGAAAATCTCCAGCAACAAGCAAACATGGCTGTTGTGAAAAGGATCTTGTGAATTTTGCCCTTTCTTGCATAAAAATTGCATAAATAATTGTTGCTGAATGCGCCAGCAAACATTACCAAATGAGCGCTCGCTCACAGCTGCATGAAACGGCGGTCACGTTCTTCTTCGGGCTTCAGATTCGCATCCGTTCAATGTGGAGCGCTCATGTTAAAAACAGTGAAGTAAAATTCAACCTTTCTGTCACCTTTCTCAGGGAGCTTGTTGTGTTTTCTTCGTTTGATTGTGGAAATTTCACACATTTTCTGTTTTCTTTCAGTTGTGGTTTTCTACTTGCTTCTTCAGCTTCTGCTTGTCTTGATCTTGATCTTAGTGGCACATTCAGGTCAAACAAAGTTGAACTGAAGAATTAAAAAAAACAAGAGAAATTGTAAAGGAAATCCGGCTGAGAAAGTCGCAATGCCTCTTGTGTAGAAATAACATTACATCCAGTTTTGTAAAACCTCCATTGCACGCCGTCAGATAGCAGGGAAGAAACGCCGTAACAGGCAGGGAGCAGTTTGAAAACAGTCCTCGTTGGTGCAATGAAGAAAGAAATAATCTGCGTGATCAGTAAAAAAAAAAAAAGCTTAAAAAGAAGGGATTTTAGTCTGCTGAATCCAAAATTAGAGCTTTTGGGAATCCTTGTATATACAAAGAAGATCCTTGGACTCAGCCGCGACTTGTAGCTCCATGTCGCACGACAATCTTGTAATTGTAAGAAAGCAGTCTAAAAACGTAAAGGAATAGTAGAAAGTAAAAAAAGGACAACTTAGCATTCACTGGTGCTGACCTAAACCACAGGTATGTGCTTTTAGGTGTGTTTGGTAATGGCGGCGGAGAATCGGAGTCTATAAATGGCAGCTAATATTTATGGCGCTCCCGGAAATACCAGAGAGGGAATAAAGCTGTTAAAACAACATCTCAGCTAATTTAGGTGATGGATGCGGATCTGCCTGCAGGACGCCTTTCATTAGCCGAACGCCGTTGCTAAATGTTCGGAGAGCGAGAGGGGATTTTTCATCGCCCGGCTAGTAGCTGGAACGCCTCTTCCCCTTCCCCGTTCTCCCGGCTCCTCTCTCCGAAACACACCTGACAGGACAGGCGAGGCGAGGCGAGGCGGGGTGAGCTGAGGTGAGCGGCAGCAGCATCCCCGAGGGCAGAGGATCCCCGGCTTTGATCCTCCGCGGCCGCGCAGATAATCAGCGATGGTGCCTGAGCGTCCCGCCGAGAGACCTTTCCAGTCATCTCCCTGGATTCAAACTGAGCTAATCTCCGTGATCTTTATCTCCACACTTCAAAAAAAAAAAAGGGAGCAAAATAACACCATCTCTTGACCCAAATCCTAATGAAGAGTTTCACTTCACAGGGACGAGGCAGCTCAGCCGTGCCACCTGTTTGTGTGTTATTTGGCCTCTCCTTTCCAGAGGAGGAGGGTGAGCCAGAGTTCCCCGTTTGTGTGGCGCTCGTAGCTCTTAAACAGATGCTGGATCCGCTGCAGCCAAGCCAGCCGCACTTTTAGTGTTGACCCATGTGGTAATTCTATTTAGTTTCGCGCAGACCCCATTAAACTCACCCAAAAGACTTGAGCCAAATATATCAAGCAATTTCAGTTTATATGCAGTCAACTTTAGTCACTTGTAGTTTTACCAGCCTGCACAGGTTGGTTTTTAAAAAAAAAAAAAAAAAAAAAATTCCTGCAGGAGATATATTTTGAGGATGATTTAAAACTCAGGGGAGCGCAACTCGCTCGGCTCCCACAAGAGATGTGTTAAAGTGTTTGAGTTTTATTGTTAGACGCTTGTGTGGGAAAGTCTTCAAATATGTTTTCCCTCAGAATAACAGCTCGAGTTTTCTGCTTGTTGACTCACGCAGCATTACAATGTGCGGCGTCCAGTCCATCTGCAGCTCGCTGACGCATACATTAAAAATTAAAGCAGTAGGCGGCACGCAGAGGAAGAAATTAGTCAGATGTGTTGATTGTCCTTCGTCTAATTTCCCAGAGCATCCTCCTAAACTCATCTGCCCTCCGTCCTGATCATCTATCACCCTCCTACATGGACGACGACAACAACAACAACAACAACACTAAAAGCCCATTTCCCTCCGCGGATGGTTAGCTGCGATGGTTTTGTAATTGCTTACACGTTGAAATGTCCTCTTCAATTTTATAGGAAGAAGGAAAAATAATAACAGCAACATTCCTGAGGGGCTGTAATTTTCTTCCGGCGGGTAAAAGTTGTCCATTATGGTCAGGGTCAAGGAACACATGCAACCCCGTCATCAGGGCCGAGTGGTCGGCCACATCAGAACCGCCCGTCAGGACCAGTGGAAAGGCCCCGTCTGTTAGCGCAGCACTCAGCCAATCGGCAGCCAGAGGCCCCGGCTCCTCGGTACATTTGCCCCCGCTAACCACGCCGCGCTCTAATTTAAGCACACATATTCCATTGAAATTACAGCATGCATACCCACCCTTCCCTGCAATTTACATGATTTGCACGCTGATGGAGGGAAGGCAGACAATGCCAATGCAGTGCGAACTGAGGACGTTTCCTTTCTTTTGTTTCACACGATCACATGGAGAGCCTCGAGAAAAGACTCAAGAAGGAGGGAAAGTGTTTATTTCTCAGGATGTAGTCTGGCTTCTCAGTCCCCTTGCGCTGACCTGTGTCTCCTGTTATGGATCGGCTTACTGTCCCGTATCAAACTCTGTCCTTTTTCTACCTTTACTGAGCAGAAAGCCGCCACCTCTGTCTGGCTCTGCAAAGATGTCTTTAGAGGAAGTTTCTTTTCTTTCTTGTCTCCGGTTTCAGTTGAAAATGCAAAGTTTCGTTGCGGTTTTGGGTGTCCGTTTACACAACAATGGTGCTCAGAGTCACTGAAAACGGCTCCCAAGGTGGGACTTTTTGAAAAAGCTCTGAGTCCATCTGTATGGAAATGTGATGGAAGCGCTGCTATCGAACATGCGCTCCCCACTGCTGTGGTGAATAGTTCTGCACATACTTCGTTGTCACATAACGCCACCCTTCTTGTTATATAAGTTTGATATTCCGCCTCTGGCTAGTTTCTTCATGGTTAGTTTCATCAGTGTTTTCCCCCAGAGACTCGTGTCGAGTCCTGTTAGCTTGTTAAGTCTGTTTTGTCTGCTTCATATTGATTACCCTTGTGTTGTCAGGCCACACACCGATGTTAGTGCCAGCCTTTCTGCTTCACAGTGCGATTGATTTATAGTCTTTCAGGTTCTATCTATCCAGTCCTGATGTTAACCTGCCTCTTGCTTGATTTGGTTATTTGCCTGTTTTGGTTATTTTGTGATTGGGGTACCTATCAACCACCTACCTAAACCGAGTCTCTTCTTCAGGGGTCTCACTCTGCTTGGGTTTACATGCTAACTCCTCTCTCTGCAAGTAGTCTATCAAGTCTGGTAACTGAAATACCTGAAATACAACTAGCACTCTCACGAGCATCAGCGCAACGCTTCAGTTGTGTCAGTGAAAACACAACAAGCTCATTCAGCGAGTCTCAGAGTCGGCCGCTGCAGCAAGCGGTCAATGGGAAGGTAAAAATATAGCTTTCAGTCATGCAAGAGTGTGCGTCTTTTATCTGTAGTGTGAATGTTGGGCTTGTGTGGGATGCCACTTGGCTGCACCGAGTACACAGCTGAGAGTGGAATTTTACCGTTGTTGTGGGAATGTGAGGCCCCGCACTACAGAACGGCCCATCTTCATACCGCGACAGCTAAAGCCTGCGTAAAGTTGTTCTTGGAACTGAAGTAATTCTTCATACTTCTTTCCGATGTGTTGACAAAGAGCACTATTATAAACTCATAAGGCCTGTGTGTGTGTAATAGGTGCAATGAAAGACATAATGGACAAGCTAACACACACACCTCACCTGGGAATGCCTTGAAATACAGAAGCTGCAGGTCCGCGCGGTGCATTCTGGGATACATGGTGGTGGTGGTGGTGATGAGTCAGTCCGACGAGCCTGAGAACCTGCGGCGTGAAATGTGTTGCGGTGTCCTGGTATTCCGAACATCAGGTTATCAGATGCAGACATGGTCAAAGGCATTCGACTTTATTTTTAGACCTCTTTTCCATTGTGGTATTTCTCCATTTGTGCGTGTAAAAAGTCCGCCTAACATGCGTGTACGAACACAATGCTCCGGATTCACAATCGCAGTAAGAAAGGCGTTGCTATCGGAACGTGATTCATCTGAAAATCTACAAATCAAATCAGTTCAACAAGGAAGACAACAAAAACAAGGACAAAAGTACATTCAGACACATTTACTCAACTTTGATAAACAGCAAGTCGATGCCCATATTCTAACGGGGGAATTAGATAATCAAAAGAAAATGGGATTTCAATTTCTAAAAATATGTGAAACCTTGAACTAACTCTCTTTTTGTGAAATGTTTTGAAAATCTGTTATTTATATACAGTAAGTATCTTTTTTTAAAAAAAAGCAGTTGGGTAATCCTCAAAGCTATTTTTATGTTCTTGACCCTTTAACGTTAGATGTGACCTGCTTCATTTCTTGTTTCTGTTGGCAAACGGCGTTAGAAAAATAGTTCAAACAAGCCAGGTGTGTTCTCTTTGACACTCTGGTGTCGTTTGAACAAACACTGCTCCGCATTCGAACACGTGTGAACTCCGCCGTCCAAACCTGGCTGAACACCAAACAGAGACGCAGACCGAGACGCCCTGTTGGGCTGGTATTTTTTTTTTTTTTTTTTTTTTGTCTCCATCCAAACTCTGGAACAGTTTCATCCCTCCAGATATGTGACTTGAACCATCGGTGTCAAAACAGACCAAACCCAAGCTGTGACTGTGGGAACCGTCTGTGTCCTGTCAATAGCTAGAGGTCTGCCGATTAGCAGCACAACTGCAGAAGCTTTTGTTGAAGATTTTCAATAGTTCTTCTGCACATGCACGAGTAGATGGACAATAACAACAATTGGCAGCTGAGAGTCACCCGTAATAGCAACACAACTCCGTCATCTGTCTGCTCGCCATTGTGAATGCGTATAGCGCATTGTTCTCTGGATACATGTGTGTCTGGTTTCATTACAAAAATAAACAACAGCAACAACTCGTGGGCCATAACTACTAGAGTTTTTTGTTTTCCTGCTGTTTTTCTGGAAGCAGACACCGTTTGCAGGAAGTTGCAGTGTGAACGTGATGCCGTTTCACTTGAAGCGTCATCGATAGTATTCAGTAGCATTCAGTTTTTGTGGTCCATTCATAAAATCCCGGAGTTGCCGTGAAAACGAAGCAGAAAAGAGGATGAGAACATTACAGCACAGGCTGGCAAAAGTCATTTAAATCTTTATTTTGGACCAATTCGATGTGTGAAACAGGTTTGTGAGTGCTCCAGCGTGGAGTTACCCCGGTGTGAGAGCGTCATACGTGCACTCCGTGTTTACACTTCCAGACCAGCTCTTTGTGGCGCAGGCATTTGCTCAGGTGTGCTGAAAGCACCACAATGGTACACTATCGCACAGTAAGTGCTTTTCAATAGGAATTTGTTCATTGTCACATAAGATGGAGAGCCAAGTGGGCTTTGGCATTTTGAAAAGGCCATATTTGTGGGCCTCCTCTGCGAGTGTTTACCTTCAAGGACAAATGAAGCCATTGAGGCCCGTGCGAGTCGTGAATGAGCTCCTTCTACACACACGGGCCTTTTTGAATGCACATCAAAACAACCTCAGCAAACCCAGGGACACATTCCTCAGGCGTTTAATGTGAGGGCAAATAGGCAACCACTTCAATAAAATACCTCTCGGATGGAATTGCATAAGTCAAAGAAGAAAGCTGAAAAACTGGGGAAACGTAGCCGGTTGAAGTGTCGACGTAAGAACTTTTTTTTTTTTTTTTTAAAGACAGGGGGTTTATTGAGTGGCCGGGTTAATGGCGGGAAGGAGCAGGTAGAGGAACGCTTCATCCGATCAGCGTCACCACCTCAAAGCAAAACCCCTTCTATGAATAAAATAAAAAGAGCACGTCTATTTTTGAATGTCATCTTTCTGAGGTTGAGAAGACAATAACAAGTCGAGCCCTGCAGAGGCCATCCTATTTTAATTATATTGTACCAAAGCTCCCCCGCCCCCATCTCCCTCCCCTTTCCGCAAACCCCTTCCCTTCACAAACACACACAAAAAGGCATCGCATTACCCCGCTCCCCGCGCCGTGTAATTATACAATCGGCAGAAAACATTTATTTTTAGGGTCAGTAAATGTTTGACTCCTGCTCGTGTGTGGAGAGCAGGCAGGGGTATTTCACTATAAAGTTTTTTAACAACTCCAGCTTCAATTGTCCAGCTCGGGGTTTTTTTTTTTTTTTTTTTATGATCTGTAGGCGTTCACTCCAGTTGAAAGCGTTTCTAGTTCCAGCATCTTCCCAGAAAACAGCGACAGAGCTCTCAGGGTAGCAGGTGTCACCAGTTAAAGCTGCAGCACAGCGAGGTGGGGGCGGTTCACTCATATACTGATGGATTTCTGGGTAATCAAGATGATTTGTGTAACGGTGTTCATGCTACATGGATCAGATACAGCACTCCAAGGTCGACTTAGTTAGTCCTGCACTAAAAAAAACGTTCTGGAGCCATAAAAATATGCTCTGAAGTTTATAGTTTCTCCTTGAATTTGGAAATCAGAACTGACTGGAGTATAACTGGTTGACAGCTGGAAGCCGGATTATGACTTTACTGATATTACAGTGTTTTTCTCCCACTTCAGGAGTGTCAAAGCACTTCACACCGTCACATTCACCCATTCACTCACACACCGATGAAGCCATGATGATAGATGCCGTGTTCAACCTTCACTGGGAGCAGTTTAGGAGTCATTTGGACAGTGTGGCGTCAAACAAAACAAGTTTGCACTGAAAGATTTTCTCTTTCATAACTTCATCCCGCTCATCAAATTTTGCCATCATTCTATATTTTTGCTGATTATTTCCACAAAAGTTCCAATAACTATTGAACTGAAGCTTTCAAGTTTCAACAGAAGTATCAGATTTGTTGACACGGTGGGGCAGTGATTAGCATTCTTGCCTGACAGCTGGGAAAAGGGTTTGAATCTGTTCTGTGTGGAGTTTGCATTTTCTGTTTGTGTCTGTGTTTATTTCTGTGTGCGCCGACTTTCTCCTACAGTACAAAGATGACAGTAATTAGTGACCTCAGATTACCTGTAGGGGTGTGTGTGTGTGTGTGTGTGTGTGTGTGTGTGTGTTATTTTCTGTCACTTTATGAAAGCCGAACAGTGTTAATGGCATTTAATCCAGTTTCAGACGGGATCTGTCCTTTTTATTAAAGCAGGTTAAAAAAGCAAATATTTTCTCTCCGTCATTAAAAATATTTGTGTTTGGCATCTTTTATCATTTTATGTAAAAACACATAATTATGTGAGTACCTGATTACATTTTTGTCATATCTGGTATATTTTGCATCCACTCAGTGCTAGTCCCACCAATCAACTAAGCTTTTTTGTAAGACATCTAGTCTTAAATATTTGGCAGAGGTAACAGTTATTTCATCCCTTCAGTTCAGATTTTAAACTCAATATAAGTAATCACGTAAAAAAACAATTTATATTTAATAGAATCTTTTGAAAACAGCTAAACTGGGTCTGGAGATGCGGACTCGGAGTGTCAGACGCCGCCACTGTTGACGGTAGAACTCATTTCAATGCCAAACCAAGAAAGAAAAAAATCCAAAAAGATGAAGATGGACTGACAAACTAGAGCAGATCTGAAGAGTCCACTTTATAGCAACGGCACCAGGTGACGACAATCACACACTCAGGTGAAGGTGAAAGACATCAGGGAAGACGAGGGACTGAAACCGTCAACCTTCACCTCCTCGTTTTCTCATCCTATAAATCACTGATGTCTTGCTTCAAATCGTGTTGGCTTTGTAAATGTAGTTAACTTTTATCATTTAGCTAAAATAAAATGCATAATTCATGGTTTACACAGAGTTAAATGCTGCTTAATGGTGGAAAAAAACCCTGAAAAATGTAGCTTAAGTAGTACATCGTTTTAATTGTACTCATTTAAAAGTAAAGAAACTGTTTCAACAGAAAAAAAATGCTGCTTTGTCAATGGCAAGTTTTTAATTCAATGCAGTGAGACAGAGTATCTAATCCAATTTATCAGACACATATGCAGTTAAGAAAAGACACCATTGCAACAAACATAAAAACAAAATTGTAAACTCATGACATAAGCCGCACTTTAGACCTTACATCATAAAAGGACAGTTTATTTATTTAGTTGTGTTCTTGTCAGTTTTACTTTCACGCTGTTACTTCTTGAACTGTCGGGCGAACGCGGCCGTGTTCCCAACAGAACATGTGAGCGCCGCCGCAGAACGTTCTGTACCGCCGCGTCAACAATGCAGTCGTTCCTCCTGTCGGCATCACACAAAGCGACGAGGAACAAGACTGCACACGGCTCATCCTGTTATTTACTGCTCATCAAAGTGGCATCTTAATATGAAGCGGGACAGAGAATTGAAGATAGCTGCCGCTCCCATGAGCTGCGACTTGCCTCTCGAACCACCGAGTCTTCTGGCTGGCCAACTATGCGAAGCTTCCCGGCTGCAGGTATGAGGCCGGCCGTGCCAGAGCCGAATGCTTCGCCTGTGACGTAGACGTGACCTGGAAAGCTGCTCGCTTTTGTCTTCACCTCGTGTGAACCGAGACGATATGTTCTATCCTGGAGTGAATGCATTTACATATTAAATCTGGTGATCTGCCAGTTTTTAATCTTATCTAGAACAGAGATTGACTCGGTGCCACAGAGTTTTACAACTTGGAATATTCCCTCCCTGGTTTATCTTATCTAAATGCGTATATAAGGCACTTAATTGAAAATTCACCTGGAACTGATTGAAGTCATTGCTTCTTTTATCGATGCATTAGAGAAATATAGTTACCTACTTTGTAGAAAATGTAACAAAAATAAAGATGTGACTGTTTTCAGAGGAAGTTTTCTGAAATGATTCTGTGACTGGCAAACTTAGGTGAATGTAGCAGCGGTGGAGGGCGATGCAGGACAGGACAGCTGAAATATTCACAGACTGTAGTTACAAAAATACACACTCACAAACACTCACACACTCACACACCCATGGCTGCTGTCATGATGACTCAGCTGCTGGCAATTTTCATGCACGTTTGTTCTGACATAGCTAATTGCGTACAAATATCTGGATGATACAAAAGCTCAACAAGTCAAAGTCTGCAGGAGTCTTTTGTACACCAATTGTCCTAATAAGAGTCCTTTTAAAGTAGGGTGATTTACTGTTTATGTACAGTCAGTGTGTGTGATGCGCTGCACGACGGTAGTTTTTGTTTCTCTTTCCAGTCGCAACACTTGTGATCCGTTTTGTAACTACTGTGATGCTGCACTTCTTATGGATGTTTGACGAGCTTCCAGAAAGGTCATGCAACATTAATCCCAATTTCACTGGCAAAGCACGCTCATGTTTGATATGTTTTCCATCGATTTGCAATCGCCGTATGACTCATAATAATGGTCGTCAAGCTGGCTCACATTTGGTAAAGATTGTGGTTTAGCTGAATATAAAGCCGTAGACGTGCTGTCTACTCTGCTGCTTAAATGTAATCTCGTATCTAACGCTGGCTGTGTTACAACCTCGCCTCTGTGACTGGTTAAAACCACGGGAAGTGCCAAAATGCTCCATAACGAAATCAAAACACTTCAGTGAATAGTGCTGTTACTTATAATGACAGACAGTGGTGTAGGATCTGCATGGACAAACAAATTAATGTTACGTTAACCAAGTTTAAAAAGCAAATTGTAAATGACAAGAGGCCCAAAAGCAAGCCCTGTGGGACGCCACAGAGGAGAAGGCTGCCAGGTAAAGTCTTATGAGGATTTCTACATTTTCTTCCTTCAAAGTTGAACACCAAAGATGATCTCCGCCTTTTCCGTAGTTTTGGACACTTCCAGTAGAGTCGGTTCAGTGAAGCGGTCTGATGATTAAACGCCTGATCAAACCCGGCCTCGGCGGAGCCTCTTCATTTCAACTGGAGCAGGATGTTCATCAGATAAAGATCACAATGTGCAAATGCTTTTTCCTTTTTCTTTTTCTTTATCCAGATGAAAGTTACAGGAACTTGTTTTATTTTGAGTTTTTTTTGGAAAACACGCTAAATTTGACTCTGTAATCATGTGGAGTTTTTATAAATAGAATGATCTGGCTGTTAATGCTGTCGTTCAGACAAATCCTGACTTATTGCTGACAAAAACTTTAATGTTTCAGATCGTACAAATGTTTTTTTTTTGTTTTGTTTTAACAATAGAAGTGAGCTTTGCCTCTATTGTCATTCCTCTTTATGGAGACGGAGGAACCTCGGGGGCTGCAGCTTCATTACTGGCACTTAGAGCTGATGGGCGAAGGAAAAGGGGGGCTTTTTACGCAAGATGCTATCAGATGTCGGAGTATTTACCTCCACTGGTGTTTTCTGTAATTAAAGAGTGTGTCTTTACTAAAAGCTCTGACCCCTAATCACTCCAGCGGTTGTTCCCGAGTGGCCTTCTGCTGGAGAAACGCCTCATTCGGCTCGGACAGCATCAAATAAATTCACGTCAAAGTCGCGAATGATCGAGAACAAATCTGTCGTTCGAAAGCGAAACACTGATGTCAGAATATTTCCCCGCCGCTAATTACAAGACGGATCAGTCGTCACTAATGTGTTTGCATTTTTTTTTTTTTTTTTTTTTTTTTTTGGGTCTTTGAAATATGACACCACCACACAAAGTTTGCAGCCTGCGGCGACGCCATGCCTGAGGGAAACCACCGAGAAGCCTTGACTGTGTTAAGCTGGACAGCTTATCTACAACACATCTCCAGGGCTGCTTAAAAAACTCTGCAATTGTAGGTTGTCACGAAGAAAAGGGTGATGAGTTAAGCTGGGCTGCCTGGACGTCACAGGGTTGAATCCAGCACTTTTTTTTTTTTTTTTTTCTGAACTTCAGAATCGACTTTCGGGGCAAAAATAGAAGCATCAGGATGTTTTCTGTTAACGCTGTCAACAGAAAGTAACATAACACAAATAAAAAATAGTGTTTTTGGTCCCAATCACTCAGATAACCTTTGATTTATCAAAAAGACGAGTGATTGCTCTTAGATTTATGGACTCAAGCAGCACATAACTAAATAAACACATTTAGATATTTACTATATGTTATGATATTTATTAATATTAATCATTTATTATATAGATTAATATAACAAAATTCAATTTGCCTGTAAGAATTCTACATTTAAGGTTTATAAGATAAATTATTAAGTATATGAAAACAAGATGATAAAAGACAGAATAAATCTATGTCCTGTTAACTGTGTCAGTGAATTCATTTTCTCCTTATTTTACAAACCTCGGGACAACAAACGGAAGTCACTGATATTTATTGAAACATGATCCAATAACATTGCCGGACTGCTTTTGTCAGTGTGGATCAGAAACTTCAAGCCCATCACAGGAAAAGTGTGAAAACCGAGGAAACACGAGCGGCTCTTGAGGACAGGAATATCTGGGACGGCCAAACCGAGGCGCGTGGCGTCATTTCCTCTGGATGCCGGGTTCGGCTGAGTTTTGGGAGATTAAAGGTTTTCCGATATGCTTCCTCTCCCCTCTGAAGAAGCACCCGGGCTCCCCTTCTAATTTGCCTCCTCCTGCCATTTGCTTTGTGCTCAGATCGAAGCCCCTTTGAAGTGGTGAACCTCTCCTGTGCGTGTGTGTGTGTGTGTGTGTGTGAGATCTGCTTTTCGTGCTTGCGAATGTACCAAACGCAGGTGTGATAATACAAAATATAAGAATTCAACAAAAGGCAGGTTTCCTGCTGTCCTCATTCCCATGTAACACAATGCTCGCAGACAATGGAGCCCGGTTCAGTCGCCGTCATTATCCACGGTGTGAGCTTCTGGAACATGAGCCCGGCACACATTCACCACTCCACTGAAGAGGTAATCTCGGGTTTATCTGCATGACCGTCAGGATAGGGTTCCTCATGAAGAGTTGTGTTACTCAAAGCTGCTGTATTTGTTGTTGTTGTTTTTTTTTTTTAAATAACATTTGAGAATACAATTGCTGAGTCTGACCTGAACACAAAATACAGTTCAGCTTTCAAACTGCTGGAAAACTTCCAGGCCGATTTTGACAACCGCCTTCACTTCCTGCTGAATGTTGACCTGAAATTGCACCTTGCGTCCCAGCGCCGGCTTCGACGTGCTGCTCTTCATCTGTCAGTGCAGCCATATGGACAGAAAGCCACACACACATTCACCATTCACACCTGTGGCCAATATGCAGTCGGCAATTAAACTGGCAGGCTTCTTTTTTTTTTTTTTTTTTCAGAAAAATAAACATTTGAGACCTGAAAATGAGCATTTGAAGGACTATTCTTCTTACAGAAAAAGTTTAAAAGAAAAAATGTAAAAATTTCAACATGAGGCCTTCCTAAAGACGTCATGCATTAATAATACAGTGAAATCAGCCCCCATCCGTCCTCACCGTGCAGCTTTAACGCCCACGTCTGGAGGCAGGAGTGACCCCTCAGCTGGGCCGAAACCACTCCTGCTTCAGTTCATTTCTGCCAAATAAACTCATGGACGTTAATCTGCTGCGGGTCCACGCAAACAATAAACACGCTTGACTCGAATGACACATTTTACACCCAGTTTTGCACAATCACACAGTCACACACCAGCCGATCAGCGACGTGCTCTCAGATCATTCAGAGTCCAGGCTCGCTTTGCCTTTCAGCAGAGTACTGAGGTACTTGTACTTTAAATATAACTTGTAATGGCTTCACAGACGCTTTTCTAGCTGCTCAAGCAGAGAGAGAGGGAGAGAGGGAGAGAGGGAGCGAGGGAGAGAGGGAGAGGCCGGCCGTTACTTGGAGCCTGGCCGGCATGTGACCATGCTGACAGATGTTAAAACGTTCCCTGATCTGATAGCGGCGCAGTTTTTGATTAGGTGAGTGAAACAATGGCTTTGTAACGAGTGCGAGAAAGAATTCAAAACACACTCAGAGGTGGAGAGCGGCGAGGCCGATCCTGAGGGGAGGGTTTGATTGCAGCATCCTGCAGGGACAGCGTGGAGTCCAAACACAGCAGCAGCAGCTGACTGCCTTCTCAGTGTGGACGGATGACATGTGAGCGTTTCCAACATACAGACACCGATCTGAAGCATTCAAGAGGTTTGCAACGTGGATTTGAGGCACCATGTTGTGTTTTTCTGTGACGTTCTCGAGCTGTTTTCCAGCCATGTGGGATTCTTCGTTATACATTCCCAACGTCGAGTTTTCTTCTCGTGTCGTGCTGTGGTGTAATGATGGATTTCCTGGTGTCCCCGTTCCCATTCAGCAGGTCAACAAGACCTCACAGGAGCTGCCGGCAGCCCGGTGCCCACACATCCCAGCCTCTGCACTCACAAAGACAAAAAAAACAGCACCAGAGTGCCCTCACAATGCAGGCGGCCCCTCACAATACCAGGCTCCAGTTAACAAAGAGACAAGACTTAAAGCCACAATCAGTGTGGGACTTCCAATGAGGCAGACCGAGGCTGAGCAGACGTCTGGGCTGGGGATTTAACCGGAGGCCTCGGGCCGTCATACCTGACTGCAGGGAACCCGAGACACGAGGGGGAGGAGAGGGAGCAGCGTTCGGAGGGTTGGATCGCTCGCGCTCAAAGAGAATACATAATCGAGGAATGATCAGAAGCAGAGCTTGTGTTGTCTTTGGTTTCTGTGTTTTCATCTTTTTTTTTTTTTTTTTCCAGCTTTTGTTTTTGATTAAAAATACAGATTCAGTTATGGCGACTGTGCGTGCCTTGCTTTCAGTCAGACGAGATCAATTCTGACCAACAGTAACCCAAAAATTGGATAAAGCGGTTTGGAAAAGAGCAGAATGAACCCAAACAATAACAACTGGTATTATTTGATTTGAAAAAATCCAGGTGAAAATGAATAAATAAATACAAAAACCAGCAACATTTAGAAATTCCTCAAACAAGAATTTTCTAAATCAACCAAGAAGATTGACTCAGACATTTGTGGCCAGAATACGAGCAGAAAACGTCTGCTTGTGCGTGCGTGTGTGTGTGTGTGTGCGTGCGCGCGTGAGACACGGCACATAAATATTTACCATCTCTAACCAAATGAGTGTGCTGATGTGGATTTAAAAGCTAGCATTACCGAGGATGAAATAATGAGCTTGTGGTTTCAGGGAGCCGGAGGGAAACACGCTTGGACAAATAGGGACGGCGAGTAAATGGGGCCTTTGTGGAGCTGCGAGACGCTTCTCGCTCTGCACAAACAGAAAGAAGGTGTCGCAGGTGATTAGGAAAACAAATGTCAAGTTCTTTCACGGTGCTATCAGCTCCTTTCTGCACAATCCCGCACAGGTGCATGCTGTGCGTGTGTGTGTGTGTTGAAGCACACCCAACTGAAGCACAGTTTTTCTCTGCTGAAGAATAGTTTGACTTGATATAACCGTCTTACAGCACATCGCTCTCCTCTTTCCTGGAAAGATTAGCAGGGGTTACACTTTATCAAAAGGATCTAAGATCAGCTCCACATCCAAACAGACTGTCTTTTTAGAAAACCATACTTCATACTAACACCTTTAACACAATTTAAAAACATTTTTTTTATATATGAAGGCTGTTGTGACGGCCCTGATCTGATTCTGATGTCTTTGCGTGCATCGGTATTTGTCCTGAAATGAAGAATGACAGTTCTTCTGCCAGGAGCAACGCTAGAGCAAACAGAAGAATCCCGTGTCGTCTGGGAGTTATGGGACTGTTTGGAATTTTATGTGGCTGCCTCTGAGAAAAATCTGCTAACCGGCCGTACCTGCATGACTTGATGCTCCTCATGAAAGGTAAATAATTACAAAGTAATAGACAGGTGCAGCACAGAAAGTTCTTTTGTGGAAGGACGGACGAAATGTAGCCGGGGCTCCATTCTTTTTCCTTTCTCTTTCAACAGAAGTGCATATTTTGTTTATGATGTCCTCATTAAAGGCCTGGAAGAAGTTTCAGGTAGCAGTTTACTGGCGGGGTGCGCTCAAAAAGCTCCTCTGTAGATCGGTTTTATTGCCGTTTCATTGCCTTAAGATGTAAACAAAGTGGAGGGAAAAACACTTTAGCAGTTAGTTTTCTCACTCGAGTCCCGCTGGACTCTTCCAGTGCGGAGCGGCTGAGATGTTAACCAGCGGTCTTCATCCTCACCTGAACCTGAACTTCGGCTGAAAGTCGTGCGGCAGAGTGAAGAGTTCAGCAGTTCGAGGGAGACTCGGAGTCGCTGCTCCTCCGCTTTGAAGGGAGGCCGGTTGATGCGGTTCAGGCTTCTGATTAGGAAGCCCCCTGCCCGACTCCCATTTGAGGTCTGCCAGGCACGTCCAGCTGGGAGGAGCCCGCTGGAAGATTATTATTATTATCTTTGGGTTGTGCTGATAGTGGCTTGGGGTTCCCTCGGAAGGGCTGGAATAAGTTACAGGGGATGTATAGATGAATGGATGAAGACAGGAATAAAGAGGGAAACGCATAATCCATCCATCTCCCATCAATAAATCTAAAACACGCTTTGCTGACTGACTGAAGAAAATCCACTCAAGCACAGGTAGAACATGCAAAACTCCACTCAGAAACTTAGCTGATACACACAAACAGCTTTCAGCATAAATTAATGACAGAAATGAAATCGCCTTGTAAATATGACCTGCCTTGACTTCATAGAAAACACATTAACGTTCAATTAAAAGCTTGATTTGGGATGGATGTTTGCTTTGGACGCAGAAGGAGGAAACACTTTTCAACTGTTATTCATATAACTTTATTACCCTCACCTTTAATTTCAGTGATGGCGGTAAACCTCGGCAGCTTCAATCCTTCACTGGGGTTATTTTTAAGAATTTAGGGAGTAGAAACTGAAGATGTTTGTGTTGAAATTCGGGGAGTGAAGGTAAGAGGTCGTCGGGGAAATAAATACTGGAAGTACAGATGCTGGAGAAATGTGGGTGACAGTGTGATCCGCTGCACTACAGGGGAAATCAAACAGCATGAAAATAGCAATTATAAAGACCCACCAAAAAAAAAACTATTCAACTAATAAGTTCACAGTTTGATCACATCAAGATAAAAATGAAGGAAGTTTCGATCAGATCAAAGCTTCTGCGTATTTCACATGAAATTACGTAAGAAATTATAAATTATTTCACACGGCATACCAAGCGGATGACAATAAAAACATGCCAGCATGCCACTCAAAGACTTTGATCCGTCGGCAACAAAGGCGTAATTCAAATCTATAGCTGTTACTATAAAAACACTGGGAGGGAGTGTTTAAAGATGAGACGTGAGCAGACAAGTAAACACACACTTGGAATGTAGTAATAGTTTTATAAGCCGGTCCAACACAAAACACACCTACACACTGGAGCACGGGACCACAGAGAGAAAAAAGAAAAACACGTCAGAAGTTGATTTATAGCTGTTGCCCAAACACGGGGCTCATATAGAAACTCTGCTATTGTCCAGCAGTGTATCGTATCTGCATCAATCAGCTGGACTGGAATTAAAAACGATGCCATCAAGGAAAAGGACAAAAAGTCTCGACGCTGATGAATCAGCTTTTTCCCTTATCAATAGAAATAAAGATAAGTCCAAAATGAAAATTGCTGCAAACTTAATGTCGACGCCCATCGCTTCGCAAACACTGCTGACATCCTCTGAACTTTGCATTTACCTTGAACGATAGCAGGGATTTTTATCAGGTGAAGGAGTGAGGAAAAGCTGGCTGATTTCTCCTGAATACACAAGAGCAGAAGAAAAGAGGGTTAATAAATAATCTGCTGAATTTCTGCCTGTTTATTGTTTTCTTCTCAGTTTCTACTTTTCCCACTCTTTTTCTTTTTTTCTTTTTTTTTTTTCTTTTTTTACTACTCCAGTTTGGACCTGCTGGATCCGTCACACAAAGTCAGATCTAATCTTGCACTTAGCATCCCGTGTGGAATTTGTCCACATTTAAAGACAAAAGCAAATCTTTTGCCTTTCCTGCTGACAATTTGGCAACATTATCCCCGCAGTGAGGGAAATGGAAAGAAGCGTGCCAAAAAGCTGCCAGATATTGGAGGAGAATCAAAGGAGATGAGATGTGATGTTACCAAAAACTATTTTAAGTGAGATGAATATCTAGCGACGAGATCCTTCAAATGTCATCAGTTTTTCAGCAACCTGCTTGGCCAAAACTTTCTTTTTTTTTTTTAAAAGCGCACTTCATATGCGGGTTTTAGCTTCTTATTCTATTTAATCTGAAACACCGTTTGGCCGAGTCTGATCATCTGTGAGAAGTTTGAAATTGAGCGTAGATGATGCAACAATAAAGCTGCTTTTCTCTCGAGTTTCCAGCCTGAGTGTCTCCCGCTCGTGGGCGTATACCTGCACCCTTTTCCACTGCGTCGAAAGATCTGAATCACCATCGTGAGGCGAGACACGCAGAGGAATATCAGAAGTTGCAGGAGCAGGAACACCAGCTAATCGACGCCATGTGATATACGGCGTTTTGATAAGAGATAAGGCCGTCTGTACCGGGGAGGCCAGAGGTGTCAAATGCATTTTAGTTTATGAGCCACAAATAGCCGAAGCTCGTCTGGAGAGGACCAGGCCAGTAAAGTGGTGCCATGATAGTCTTTTAATTCCATTTTTCAAGTTTGTCTTTGTTGTGTTGCAGAGTATAGGTGTTGAACATTTTCACAAAATAAAAAAAATACAATGGAAAATGAGTAAAATCTCAACATAAAGTCAATTTTAGAGAAAAAACTTTTCCACATTTCTTCACACTTTTACACAAACTCCTAATGAACTTTTGTAATTTACCAAAACCACCTTTTCTTTAACTGCTCAGTTTGTGGCGCGTTGACTCGCGTTGCGTGCAGATCAGCACAGAACTCCCCAGATAAAGGGAAACCCGGAGATTTTTCCACTGAGCAAACTTATCTTTATGACTTCCACTCAAGCTGCATGTTTTCTGTCAGAGTAAAGTTTCATGTCATGTACGTCGTCACCTGCGGGGTCAGGCCCGGAGCAGCGCGCCGTCTCCAGGTGAGAGGCTAATCCTCCTCTTACTCCCGTTTATCGCTGAAGAGCTGCTGAATGAGGGCAGCGTAAACCGGGATTAACCCTTCCCACTTTCTGGTTGACCAGAGGGTCAGAGGGAGCCCTCCCCGCGTCTCACTCACCCCACTTGTCTTGACTTCTTTTGTTTTTTCAGGAGCATCTAAAATATTTCAATCATCCGAAGAGCTTTAACTGACTGAGAGGAGAAGCTCTTGTCAAGTGTGCTCACTTGTTCAGGAGCAGGTGAAACAGGAGAAGCAGGAGTTGTTCCTGAATTCCATTACTCTGTTGAGATTTGTATTTAAAATGTTTAACAAAAGCTAAACATCACGGGGGAATAAGATGGTGTAACATTAGGCTAGCATCCTGACTCAGTCTAATTACTGGTAATATCTGTCTGAGTGCATGTTGAGGCTCCACGCTGCTGCAATGCTCAGAACTTCACTCCAAGGTCAAGTCCAGGGCGTCTCTGTGTAAAGTTTGGCTGTTCTTCTTCTTCGTGCATCAGTCCAAAAACAAGCATTCTGACTGGAGTCTGTATGTGATGAGGACTGTGAATGTAAAACGTTGAAAATAACACATAAAAGCACAATGCATCTGTGTGAGCTTATATTTTAGCACTACTTATGCAGAGTGTAAAGCTCATTTTGTATGCATTCTGCAGTGTGGTCGCATACTCTTGGTGGATGTTGGTGTTTCTGCCTAAACATTCATTTTGCGTATCGTCTCAGCCTCATTTTCCTCATTTTATGTGCAAACGCAGCACAATTCTGCCCTCCTCAGAGGACCCTGCCTGAGCACATCCCCAGCGGTTGCTCACAAAGCGCACGGACAGGTTTGCGGAGCTACAGTGGAGGTCCAGTCACGGATGACAGGCCCCGCTGTACGGATTATTACGCAACAGTAGATGTCTGACCAATCAGCGTTCAGGGCCGGGCACAAGTGCAGACGAGAAAATGATGACAAATTGACTCTTTTTTTTTTTTTTTTCTTTGATCAAGAGGGAAAAAAAGAAGAAAGTGAAACTTGTCTCATAGGTGTGTACAGTGTTGACAAGAAACGTGTCCATATTGTTCATCAAATCTGCAATTAATCACTCAGCAAGAGCCTGCATGCTGCGGCCTACCTGAGCTGTGGAAGAGTTCCACTCAGTGGGCGGATGGTCTCCTAAATTTATCTTCATTCTGTTTCGTTGTTTTCATGTATTTTGCACAGATTTTTTTTCACATGTTCATATTTTAACTAGATTCAACTCCAATGAAAACTGACTTTCAGATAATATTTTAACATATTACATGAAGACATACGATCAGAGAAATCAAAGAGGCTGACACTTCTTCCGAAGAACTGTTTAAAAGGTATAATCCATTTTCATAGAAGCGTGTTTCTGGAAAAGACTATGTTGAAAGACGGAGCTCTCGTTACGCCCTGGTAACAACTGCAAACATTTCCAGGAGGGGCCAGAAGGCCCTGCGACAGGTAGAGCAACTGGAGGATGTTCTTAGGAAGTCAAACACGGTGTGTGTGATTATTTGAAAATGCAGTTTTGCTTCAAAGTGGTTACACTGTGGTTGCCCCCCCCCAAAAAAAAAAAAAAAAAAAAAAATGAGATGAGCGAACAGCAAATGCAGAAAATGAACTATAATCAATGCAACCACGGTTTTTACTTTAGTTGAGACATACAGTTACAGGAAAATTGCACCTAATTATCGCAGGTTTGCTCTGTATTTACAAAATTTATCAGTGTCTCTACTTCACTGATAGTAATGTGCTCCAGCTTATCAAGTGGAAACAGTTACACATATATATGACAGTCCTTGCATAATAATTTACCCAGCAATTAGCCAATGAGATATGGCCAGCCAAAGGTCTGCCAGGGAGCCGTTGTGCCGCTCGGCCTGCGTCTGGTGCGAGGACGGCGGAGCTCCCTGTGGCCACTCTGACCTCCCATACAGTGTTTGCTCTCCAACACGGCACCAGCATGTTTTCACTGTGGATCCTGGGCTCGTAAAGCACGCAAATTAGAGGGCATTCTTCAGCTGAGTGCAGCTATCAGCCACTCATTTCACGTTTATGGCCATTTTTTTCTGTCGCTATAAAACTCTGAAGTGGTGTAAAGCTGACTTAAGGAGCCTGCAGAGGAGATAAGACACCTATAATGCGCCCATGTATCAGCGCTGAGGTGAACACTGTCTCCGCCGAAGCTGTAACCCTTGGTCAGTCATTGATACATGGCACCGGCGGTCGCCCACGCATGTGTCTTAAAGCCAAGAGCGAGCCGCGTGTGCACACACCGAGGAGTGTATTCCAAAAACCACCCGACTCCCGGATTCCTCGAAGTCAAGAACGGGCCTCGTATTCCCACACGTGCTTTGAGGCAACAGCGGATTCCATCTTAAAGCTCCGCAGAGGCACTGAGTGACACGCAAGAACGTGGAATTGAAAAGGCGAGCGAGGGAGATGTATTAGCGTGAAGAGAAAACGCGGAATTCAAACGCCACGTTGGAGTTCAAGTCAAACAGATAGCACACTTCAGGCATGAGAACGGAGCGATAGCCCAGGTCCCATCCAGCAAGCATGCAGTGACTCACAGCAGCTTGGGCAAACAACGCTGTCTGGAGTGACTCACAACCACTGACACATGGGCATCCAGCGCACGTGGATGGGCGCTCAACGGGCAAGTCCGGGCAGAGGGTTGCAGCCACTCACACCTGAATAAATCCCCTGACATATCTAGCACCAAACCATCGTCTAAGCCCCGCTCCGAGAGCGCGCGCACACATCCCAAAACCTGCACACTGGCTCCACGCACGCGTCTCCTGGGTTTTTTTGTGAGCCTTCTTGCACAAGTGCGCATCCTGATTGGTCCATCGCGGTCTACCTGCAGCCGGATCCTGCTCCTCCGCCCCGCTCACATGGCCTCACAGCCCATTGCAAACAGCAGCGATCCCGCCGTGAGTCACAGCAGAAGCACGAACGCCGTCTTCTGTCTTCGGCTGTCACCGATTCCCATCGCCTTGCTGGAGTTTGTCTTCCAGCGGCGCACTGACAAAATGTCTTTCTCTGTGTTTTCTTACATGGCTTATTTTGATCCTGCATTTTCATTTCAGCCAAAGCAAACACACACCTGTCACACAAGCCGCTGTCTTAAGGTCGCATACGCCGTCTTTCTTTCTGAGCAGGATTTAGAGATTAATCTGTCAGAGTGAATGATTGCTAACATGTTCTTTAAGTTGGTGGAAAGAAAGCCTCCTGACTGAACCGCGCCGGGTGTTCGTACAGGTGATCCGGTGAGCGGTTTGGACTTGCTGTGCGGCTCGGTTTTGATTCAGGAGAGCTCCCACAGAGTGAAACGGGGCAAATCTTCTCCAACTTGACATTAGATGAGACTCGATGCCAAGTCTTGAGTACCTTCAGAACATTTAGTTCTCCTGGCTGAATCTTGTTGTTGTGTTTGCCCATGGAGCTTGCCATTTATTTGGCGGAATGTGGTAATTCCTGCTGATGCCTTCAGGGTGATGAACCAAAAAAAAAAAAAAAAAACGCCTATCCAAGTCTTTGAAGACTGAGGGATCTGACAGCCGTGCTCTTGAGTTATGATATTAAATTGTTCAAACCAAGGTAAGGTATAACTGATCATCAGTGTGATTTTACGTGCTCACATTCCGAGAAGTAAAACCAAAAACAAAGCAATAAAGTAGCATCTAATTCCTTGGTCATAAAGCCGATTACTATTCCTGACATGACTTTGCAAGTAGTAGTAACCAGAGTTTGAAATTTTGGCTTAACGTGCACGTGCAGAGTGTGACTCACAGTCAAGCCGCAGTCTGTAAAAGATTCTCCTGGTGTTGTTGCTACAGGTCCTCGTTGGTTTCTTCTCTCTCTCTCTCTCTCTCTCTCTCTCTCTCTCTCTCTCTTTATTTTTTTCTTTATGCCCATGTGGGAGAAGGCGGTGATGAAGGAAGAAAATACGAGTTTCAGCATCAAAAAGCCTTGAAGCAAAGATTATCTGAAACAGAATAAAATCACATGGAAGTGTTGATTGATGCATGGACACCGACTGAAAGCAGCTTTGTCTTGTTGTGCTTTTTTGGCTGAATGTTCAATGGAAAGTTCTTTACACGCATCAGTCTGCAGCTTGAGATTCACTGACGTCGCTGCAGACCCCGGTTATTTAATAATCCACCATAAGACCACCACTTTACTTTCTAGCTCCAGGAAACTTCATCGTTTCTTTACTCTCTCACAGTTAGCATTAGCACCCATTCCAGTTACTATTTCACTAAATTCCTGTTTCACTAACTTAATCTTTTAGCCTGTGTCCACGGTGTCTGATGGATTAGAAACTATTAGCAAATGCCAGCTTTTCTTCAAAAACCATTTCATTGCTATTTATTCTTGCGAAAATGACTTCATGGAAACAACTCCAGGAAAGTGCTGACGTCCAGACTATCGGCCATCTTCCTGCCACCAACTGCAATCACTGTGACAATATACGAGAGCCACAGATTAAAATTAGGTCCGCAAATTGACCTTACTGAGGCCCCATTTACGGCACAACGTTTACGACACAACAGCAGAAACACTGAAAACGCTGTCGTCTTAACGGTGGGCCACTAGTGTGTGCTGTTGTGTCTTTCTGTAATGAAACCATCGCCGATGGACACACAGGCATTCAGATTGTTGTTGCGGTGACTCTCAACTCTAAAACTCCCAGTCCAGGAGGATATGGCCTGGGAGTCGTGACACTCTGGAGGAAAACACTGCTACTTTCCATCTGTGCAGAACAAGAACTACTTACTCTGAGCTTAGCTGTGCAACACAGGTCGGTGCCAAAAAAGCGTGGTCTGACAATCATTTTTTGTGAAAACTAAATCCAATTTTATTTCACGGAGATGAAGCTTAAACTGGCATAAAATCTGACAACAACTTGCATCCACTCAAAGACGCGTCTCACTTTCAAGTTTTACTAATTGGTATGTGGACTCCATGTTTTTCTTTCTGCTGTGAGAAAAACACATTTTTTTTGAGGCGGTAAATTGGGAATTCTCTTATGTAAAACACTTCAGAGGAAAATAAAAGAAAACAGCTTGTCGGGTTACAGATTTAAAGTTTCAGTGAGAATATACAGATGCGGCGGCTTCGCAGGAACCCCAGCCTGTGCGCTCATAACACAGCTGCTCCATGTCAAACACATGCTGGGAGTGAAAGATCTGCTCTGTTCAGCCAAAAAACTGTTAGAGTTAAGTTATGAAATTTATGAGGCTGATAAAGGGACATTCTAACCCGCAGCACATGTTACACACAAATGAAGCCATAAAAACATCTGTCAGTGACATCTGCAATGTAAACTGGCGAGTCGGAGGAATCCGGCATGTTGGAAGGAAATGCATCAAAATGCTTTTCATATTTTCTCCTCTGTTGTGCATTTAACAACGAATGTTGGTGCCTCTGCCAGAAATCCACCCTGCAGCAGAGACCTCTGCGGGGTCCCTCCGGGTCGGAGGATGACCAGGAGGACCCCGGGGTCCCGCTGAGGCCGCCACACTGGACACCGCAGCCCCGGTCCTGAGCAGAGAATAGGATACAGGGGTTTTTTTTTTTCTTCTTCTTCTTCCTTCTCTTTTTTCTTTCTCCAGGGTCACGTAAACATCAGCGCCAGACCTGAGTGGGATCAAAGTGCTCATTAAAGAAGCCCACAACCCTGAGAAATGGCAGACCAAATAGCAGCCCATGGTGGCGGGCAAAAACTAAATTTGGAACAAGGGCACGTATTCATTTCCCAGGAATGGGGTGTCTTAGGCAATTGCCATTGAGCAACGACAGTGTTTCAAGCAGTGTCTTTTTTTTTTTTTTTTCTTAAAGCTCTGGCGACCAGATTCAATGGAGAATAGAGAAGAGGGGCTTCTGATCGATTGATCAGTGATATCAGTGGAAGTTACTGAAAATTCAAACCTGATTACTGTTTGAAAAGTCATTAAAAAATGAAGTGAATCCTTTGGGGAGTGGATCTCGTTTCCTCCCTGGATTGAAATGGTTCATGTGCAAATTACTTTGAGAAAAAGTAGCAGAAATAATCTACAAACATGTAAGGTTTCTAACAGTAAAAGTTTATTTAATGCATGAAAGTCACTGTGTAGACAAATAAAAGTTAAAGACATTTGGACATCGTTTGGAAAACACATAAATCAGGAGTGTCAAACACATTTCAGCCCAACCCAATCGATGAAACAGCGCCATGGTGAAGCTTTTCTTAGTTGTGCTGCAGAGAAGGCTATACGTGATGAAAATATCTATGTTTTTTAAATCTGAATTATCACTACGGAAAATGACTACCATCTCAACATAAAGATTTGTTTTTAGCCACTTGCTAGGTGGTTTGGCGGGCCAGATTTCAGCCTCTTGCGTGCTGGTTTTGGCCCACGAGCCTTGTGTTTGACACCTCTGATCAACGAACAATGTAATCCATGCCTGCTTTTATCATTTGTCCAGTATGGGCCGAACTGTTTTCATGAACTATTACAACACTACAGACTGACAACTTACTCCTTAACAGCCGAGCAGAGAGACAGCGGCTCTACAAGTGCGAAACGCTTCGGCGTTTGGAAAACCTGCTCCTGCATAACCGAGTCTATAGTCAGGTGACCAACACCCCCCCCCCCCCCCCCCCGGTTTGAAATAACATATGGAAAGAAAAAGAGCATTACGTCTCATTTTCATACCACAGAGGTGTCAGAGTTTCTGCCCATTTAACGATTTCCACCAGCTGGGCTGAAATAGTGGAAATGCTGTGTTTGTGTGCGTAACAGAAGCACAGAGAGGCATCTGTTGGCGCGATGCACAACACAAAGTGTGATTCACAGTCGGCCGCTGATTAAAATCAATATGTTTTTTCTTTTTTTTTCTGTCAGAGGTCGGGATGAGAATTGAAACCGGTCTGCTTAATTGGTTTGCAACCAGCAGGACAAAAAAAAAACAAAAACAAAACAAACACCTCTGATGTGGCTTCTGCGTGAAAGCAAAAACACCAGAGTACAAATATATATCACCGCGTACGGGCTTCTTAAAGGCTCAATCAGAGAAATGTTAACATTCGTATGGGGGACAATAGGTTTTCCAGTCACCAACGTAAATCAAAATGGCCTTCTGTAAACAGAGAGAGAGAAACAATCTGGAATCATCTGTTGATTCAGATTTCTATTTGAGTCTTTGTGATTATGGCTTTTCCCACTATTGCTCTGTAATTATAGGCCTGCTCTCCTCAGCAGCGAGGTTCACATTACAAGTGCGGTTATCGACATGTGTGTGTGAGCGAGTGAGAATGTGTGAGAGTGAGCGTGTGCGACGGAGCACAGTGCAGCGCCGGCGTGCCTGCGGTCGGCCCCGTTACTCCTCACCTGCGCCGGCGAGGCGTCGCTGACACAAGCGACGCTTCTGATTTAGCGAGTGACAACGGTTCACAGCACTGGGTGAGAGCATCGGGTCATGAGTTTTTTTTCACATATGTAAAAATACTGTCTGGAGTCAGAAGAAAATGAAAAGGTGCCAGCATGCACGGTCTTTTTCTGCTGTTGTTCAGTATTATTATATCAGTGTAATCTGTAACTATTCAGAACTCACAAATGAACGTGCGACAAGCTGATGAATCAGTATTTACCTGAAAGATGAGACGCCTTAACACACTTTCTTGTATTGGATTATGACGTTTATCGTGATTTATAAAACTTATACACTGTTGAAATTACATTTTTTTTACTACGAAAAATCACATTTCTTATTCATCTATTCGAAATAAAATGAATTCACTTTGTTTTAGGTAGAATTTTATTGATTTCATTGAAAAAACTAGACTTGTTTCTTAATTCCAGGGGCTGTGTCTTTCATTGGCCTCGTCCGTTTTTGGAGGGTAGAGCTAAAAAGAGCTTCTCTGGAGGTGTTTCCAGCCTCATAGTTCCACAATAGGGAATTAAAAACAAAGTTGGAGATCTTTTCATAACTCTTTCATTCAAGGAGCTCGGGATACTATCACCTTCCACAATCTAAACGCAAGATTGATTTTTATGGTGTTTGTGTTACGTCACAAGAAATTAACTCGACAATCAGTCACGTATAATCTCACCATTTGATCTGGAACACTCTGTGGTCTCATTAGCTGTAAGTCAGTGAGATACAATACGCAGAAACATCAAAACTTCGCCTGAAGACACTGAACCTTGGAATCTTTACCAAAATGTATTTTTTTCTGTAAACTGGCCCTTGTAGTTTTGTTTAAATCAAGGATACATATTTCTTCCACCGCTGATGTCTGTTGCGTGTCGTCGCTGCCAAAATCACCACAGTATTAGACAAAAAGCTGTTTCCTCGGTGTGCCGGCACGATTTCAGCGGAGAAATGCAGGCTTTTAGGTTAAACCACATTTTGACTGTGGAGCTTGGATTCTCCTGAGAAGTCATCCGTCAAACGGAGGACAGGACTGAGCTGTAGTTCCTATAAGCTCAAGAGACAGCGCCAACAGTCGCACTTTTTAACTGTAGATACAGATATTCCCCGATGAGGCTCAGACAGGCCAAACCCCAAATGATGAATTAGGCTATTCACCCCTCCTGAATCCACACAGACCTCTGTGTGTTTTGTCACATGAAAACACAAGGTTGCCTCTTGTACCCCGGGCCCAAGTATGTAAAAACAGAGGAAATAGCTGAAAGAAAAGGTGTCATTTTTCTTCATCTGAAAGAGTGCATGTGTGTGTGTGTGTGTGTGTGTGTGTGTTTCAGAGAGGCAGAAAAAGTGAGCGCGCCTGCATGCGTGAGAAGCACACGGAGGGAAAGTGAGAGCGCAAAGGGAGAGCGAGAAACTGGCCTCTAATTCGCTGATCTCAGCTGATTACATTTTCCCGTCCAGACGGTAGACATTCCTCCGACCTGCGGCCGCAACCGTCGGGCCCCTCGGTTTCAGCTCCGCAGCAGAATACCATTAGAGGTAAACAAGCCCGGGTCTGTGCAGGCCGCAGAAACAGGTGGGCGTGAGGGGAGAGACTGGTCACTGAAACCTTCAATCACACAGGAACGCCACAGGAGGGAGACTCGGACGACCCTTGACCTTACATGCATCAGATATTCTCACAAACATCAGGAAAGTTTTGGAGGTGGGGGGGGGGGGGGGGGGGGGGGGGGGGGGGGGGGGGGGCAGATCCCTCGTGGCTTCTGTTTGTTTAGATGGCTGTGAAAACACGGCGTGCGCGCCTCAAAGAGTTAAACGCCAGATCTGTTTGCTGCCGTAATTACAGCGTCGGAATGTGATCTGACAGCAGATCAGAGTGAGTCTGCCGTTCCTCCGGGCAGCGGCCTCCTCTCCTCACTCCGCCGCGATGGCACCGGCCCGTGAGAACCGCCGGGTCTGAAGTCAGCGCCAGGCCGGTGACACTGGGAAGACGTGACAAGGCGGAAATGACTCAGAGTCACCGCACAGTGTCCGGCCGTGTGGCGGTGTGAGGGTTCACAGTTTCTCCTCAGAGAAAGAAGGTTGTGGGTTTAAATCTTGGCTTGGGATGTCCTGCGTGCTGTTTGAATCGCCTCATTAGGTTCCCTCCTGCATTTGGGGTGAAATTAAAAGATAATGTTGAGTTTGGGTTTAGTTTATGAGCCATGAATGGGTGGAGTCAATACTGTATATACAGTATAATTGGTGTGTGTGTGTGTGAGCAGAGATACATAAAGTGTTCGAGGCTTATGCACAGAATGTAATGTTTAGATATTTGTTCCTGTGTTTAAAGAAATCCTCCATCTGGAATATCGTTCACGTATTATGATTCATCAGAAGGTTAGGTTTTATTAAGTTCAGCGATAAAGATCGGCAAGTAGTCACCGCCGAGTTTAAAGCAAGTCTGCAGGAAATAATGTCCCTAGAAGGCAGGAAAACACGTGTATGTGTGTGCGTGTGTGTGTGTGTTGTCCTGTCCTCTCAGCAACCCATTGTTCCTCTGTACACTCCTGATGAGAGAGGTATTCAGTGTACAAACAATCCGATTGAGAGTCACTCAAGAGTGGATTTAAGTATTATCAGATACACTTTTAAGCTAAATGTATTCATACTGAGGGAAAACAGCGACGAAGATTTATGCGGAGATGTGATTTAAAGCTTCGGTGTGTGAATTCTGGTGTACATATCACAGGTTGTTTTTTTTTTTTTCAAACTTGGCATCAAGGCCCGTCTGAAAGGTCACAAAATAAATCTCATGATTTGAAGGAGGAAGAAGAAAAGTCTACTTTCTGCTGACAGAGAAGTTGAGAGAATAACATTAAAAACAGTCGTAAAACTGTGGTATGTTAATGTAAAGCCCCCGTCTGAAATATAACAAGAATCAGCCGCTGCCAGATGAATTTATCGAGGGAAAGAGGGTCATAAAGTCAACGTGACGGCCAGAGATACTCGAGTAGATGTTACTTTTCACCCACAAACACATGCGTGCAGTCAAAACACACACCTCACCCCAACGACGGCCTCAGTTTTTCCGCCAAGAAGGCCACAAAGGTCAGGGAAACGCTGGCAGCGGTTCAAGCCCGCTGCGGCTCCCCCGCTCCTCGGCCGGCCATACATCGACTATCAACAGGAAACATCTTTCACGCTAAAGGAAGTGTTACTCTCTAATTGGCCTGATGTGATTCGATGACCCGACCGCGCTCAGCCAATGGGACGGGCGTTATTTTAAGAGGAGGTATATAAGGGAAGCGGAGGCCTTCCTGAAAGCTTAGACGGCACAAAGTCTTCACACTGGCTGCACGACGTGCGCCCGGCTCAACTTCTGCAAAGTTAACACTGTGTACAGACACATTACGAAGCACATCTGGTTTCATTGTTGTTTCATGGATCCCATAACACATCACGAAACCACAGTCTAAGCAAAAGAAGATGGGGGGGAAACCCGGAGCGCAAAAATACTGACCTCATTATGATTCTCTCCTTCTGGCGCATACCTTCACTTTCGCACATTTTACAAACAGAGAAAAGCGACCCATACGTCCAGTAACCTTCGATATGTCAAATCATAAATCACACCGGGGCGAACAGGCAAGGTGAGAGGGAGGTCTTGTCGAGAAGGATTTACTGTTATTTCCTTTTTTTTTTTTTTTTTCCTTTGGAGGTATTTGGAGTTGTGCCTGATGACGGAGCGCTCGCCCATTTAGCTGCCACTTATGCCGAAATCTCATTTTTATTCTTCACATTGTTCTCTCCAAGCTTGCCCTTTTTTTTTTTTTTTTTTTTTTTTTTTAATACATATATTTATTTCAATGGACTGCATGAGGCATGAGAGCAGAGCCAAAAATATCATTACAGCGAGGGTGACATTAGGGGAGCGCGGCGGAGCGGCGGGGAGCTATGACGGAGTTCCCTGATTAGTGAGTTACCACGCAGAGACAAAGGGCCTCTGAAATCACAGGAAACAGAACAATCAAAGAGTCGGCGCACATTCCAAGAAAAGCAGCGCGCCACAGAAACACAACATGATCCAGGACGTCGCTGCGCCTCAATATCTGATGAAAGCCGCAGTTGAGCAAGTGCGGTAAATTATTAGTGAAGAATGGCTCCAAGGACAGAGCAAATAGCCGAAATCTTAAATTACTGAAGCGTGTACATCAGGCGCCGCATCTTTGATCTCTGTTCCTCATATTTTCCTGCTGAGAGATGGAAAAATCAAAAGAAAGACATGAATCTCGGCCTTATTTGGATAGGAACTGACCCTAATTATAACTTCCACGCTGTTCTTAATCTGGTTTACAATCTCACTGACAGGTATTCTCACATGCTCACAGATGCGAAACCCTTACAGCTGTGGGGTCTCCCGTCTTCTCAAACAAAACACCGGCGGGCCCACACTGCTACACCCTGTGATCCATTAGATCTCACCCTGGACTCAGGAAATAACGGGCTCTTCAAGTTTTCTCCAAAATGGCAGCCCTGTTTCCGCAGCGCTGGTTTGCCGGATTAGAACAATTCCCCCACCAGCCCGTAATTTGTGGGATTTTCATAACAGGACACACCCTGCCATACATTTCCATTATAAACCAATTTTGTCTCCTGATGAGGATATTTCAGGAAGGAGGAGGACAGTTTTATCCAGCTCTCGGTGAAGGACCCTCCAGGTTTCGGGGGTCTGCTTTCGGGTTTGAGGCCTTGGCGGGCGAGCCGCGAAGCTCCCAAACGTCTCAGATTTCCCCTTAGCAGGTAACAACAGGGTTGGAGTGTAAACCCTCAATGCGGTTGCACGAATTCTAGGTCAAGAAGAGATGTGAAAGGGATCTATTTTCGGCAAAATGTGTTGTTTATCTCAGTGTGTAAAACCAGTGGGGAACCTCTTCCCCCACAAGTCAGGCCCACTTCTCCTACTTGTGGCCTGTGTGGCTGCCGATGCAACGCTGTTGCGAGATTATGTGTTTTCTCTTTCACTTTGCTTCGCGAAGATAATAACAGCGTGCAAATTTATCACCAAAGATGAATAATATCAGGGTAAATACTAACAGCACGCGCATGAAGTGGAGGGAGAAGAGCAAGCTGTGCCGCCGTCATGCCTGAAGGTCAAAAAACAGGCATTTGCAATTCAATCAGGTCATTACAGAAAGTGAAAAAAAAAAAAAAATTCCAGATGAGTATAAATCTTAGCCAAGTTGACCTCAGAGTCGACTAAAACAATTTCAGGCATGACAGTCTTCTTGGCGCGCGCAGAAACACACAATATATACACAAGTGCTGTACATGTGTTCCTGTTAATCTCTGATTTGAAAGACAACACTCGACTTGGGCCCCAGAAAAGAAAAGAATGTGGTATCTCTGTCGCGGGCCTGCGTGAGGCCTGCGCCGCTGAGCTGATCATAAACAAAGCATTAAAGACAGAGATACACACACACACACACACACACACACACACACACCAAGAGGCAATGTCAAGCAAGATCTCGCATGTTACTATTACAGATGAGCCGGGAAGTAAAAACCATCCGTTTCCTGATATCACTGAAAGACAGAATCTCCATTAGCATGAGGAGCAAACACTGGCACGCACGTTTGCAGTGGCGCCCCAAAAAAGAAAAAAGAAAAACAAAACCCAGAAGCGCACAGGCAGATGGCTTCCATTTGCAAACGTTGTAGTCATCACATTTTGTTTTCTGCCGTTCAGAAAGGTGCACCGCAGCGAGTAGAGAGGAACCGTGATTGTTCGCTGCAAGCATGCAACCCACCTCAGTTTGCGTTAACCCGCACAGATGTGCGCTCGTACACACATGAAACACGCTTCAGGAAACTATGGCCAAACTGTGAGAAGATTCACTGCTCGAAAAACAGGAAGTGGTTACCAGCTGCAGTTAACCAGAGAACACCTCTGTAATACAAACTCAAACACACCGGCAGCGCTACGATATCTGAAAACACTCACACACAACTTGAAACAAGGTCTCCAACGCCTTCTCGGGATTATTTGATTTTGCTTTTATTTGCATGGCTGACAGAAGCTTGTGCAGACACGTACGATCGTCGGGGATTCTCGTCCCGCTGGAATGCGGTTCCTCAAAGAAACGCTAACGTGGTCCCAGAAAGATGTGCCCTCTCACACGCACGCGGGCCTCTACTGAAAAGATTCCCCTTTTCCTTTAACTAAAGAATGTCTGAATTGCATAATGTGCCGAGCAGGTAGATTAGCAAAGTGTGCGCCTCAGGCCAAACAGCACAGCTGCATCTGAGAATGTCACCCTGAGCTGCGGGGCTCCACTTCTCTGGATCAAGTGTGTTTACCCCCTGAACCCGGCGCAGGTTGAAGTGCGCCGCCCGTCCCGCTGCGGAGAGGCGCCCGGGCACGCCGACAATTGGGGAGAGAGCTTAGGAAAAGAACAAACGCGGGAGTGAAATTAATTGTGCCAAGAGTCATTATCTAAGCCGTTAGTCAAAGAGGACAAGGCGGGCAACAGGTCCTGCGACGGGCTGGAGCGAGAACAGGTTCTGACAGCCCAGCCGCAAACGAGATGGGCCTGATAAAGCGCCGCGGGCAGAGCTCAGCGAGTCTGAAGCAGCCAGTCAAGGTTGGACGGGGCGGGGACCCCCGAGCCCTCCAGAGGTCACAGACGCCTCGGAGTAGCAGCCACTTTAACCTCTGACCCTTAAAGACGCCTCTGAGAAGTGGTCCCGGGCTCAGATGTTCGGGAGTGAGAGTTGCTCCAGCCCCGCCGTCCCTGCACATGCCGTTGCTAAGCACCGCCCGCGTGTGTATGTGTGTGTGTGTGTGTGTGACTGTACGCACAGCATGTTACACTGAATTACCATCATGAGAGTAAGACGATCCCGTATTTTGGGAACTGCTGGTTGATGAATAAGCGCGGTTATGTCAGCGGTCCTCCCCTGCAGTCATGCCTCCGGCCGTCCACGGCAGACCTGACCCTGCCTTGACGTATTACTGAAAAATGCAGTGACGCCTGAAATGGACTTCGTGCTAATTATACAGCTTCGTAATCGCCGTCGTTCTGATGTCACATGAGGCCGCGTGTCACCTGTCGCCGTTGCTCTCAGAGGCCCTGACAAGAACCAGCCTTCCACTCTTTTCTCATTAAAAAAAAAAAAAAAACAAGCCAATAAATTACAGCCTGATCAATGGCGGGTCCCCTTCAGGAAGGAGGCGCAGATCATACAGGAGATATGGGTTATTAAAGCGCGGCGGGGAGGAGGGGCGCTTGAAGCGAACCAGTTGGGTGAGGCCCCTGAGCTATTACTGTAGGTTAATTACACCTTAGCTGAAGTGTTAAATAGACCAGTAACCTGTGCTTTAGTTCCATTTATTGAAGCCAGGTGTAGTAAATAAATCAATTAGGTATGCAGCTCCTGAGGTAATTTGACTCCTTTGGGTTTTTTTTGGGGTTTTTTTTTTTAACACGAGCAGAGCCTTTATGTAGGTAACTGTGTAGGTATTTTCAGTTCTGTTATTTAGTAGTAAAATACAACCGTATTTAAAACAGACGGGGGATCCTCAAACCGTCAATTTGTAACTTTTTTTTTTTTTTTTAAAAATCAGGTTCCATTAGTGGATTGCAAATAGCCACAAAAGAAACTGTTGAAAGTTGAGAGGAAACCGACGTGCGGCTGTGCAAACCACTCTCTCCGTTGAGGTAGCACACTTCACAAATCATGAAGTGAATATTTTGCATCGGCGTGGAATCGCTTTGTGCATGTTCGAGCCACCTGGTTAGCTTAGAAACCACACTACAAACACCAGTTCCTGTCAACAGCCTAAGAGTGAAAGAGGGACACATCAAAATATGAATTCTGCTCGTGCCTGACTGTCAGTACGCACCGGATCTCGTTTATTTGACAACCACAGCTTGTTATCTTGTCGGTTCTTCGCAGGCAAACCCCAAAATCTAAATTACTCAGTTGGTGATCCGCCCTCGGCACCTGAACACTCCCTTTAACTGCTGTAACCGTGAAATCTGATTCTTGCACCCAGAATTTACTGATTCGTGGGGCTTTTCTGACTCAGTGCTGCAGCGAGCAGAATTCTAACAGTCACTCAAACGTTAACACATTTTCCACGGCAAGCCGAGCGTGAAAAAGTGAAGTGCTCTCAAAATATACACATGGTTTTGTGTTTGCATATTTTCAAGATAATCTCCCACTTTGAGAAAAATGCTTAAATGGCAGTTTGACCCAGGATTAATGTGCCAGTGTTATGGCTAACTTGGTCTTGAGGAGTCTGAATGAAAAAGTAAATCTTGTCATGTCTGACAATAGATTTTGAGAAAAGGGGTTAAAAAAGGGTTGAGTTCATCACGATACGCATCAGAACTGTCTCTACTCGTCCCGATCATTTCAATCTGGCCTCTCCAGCTTCAGAACATGCCTGTTTCTGGACTGTGGGAGGAAAGCGGAGCACCTGGAAGAAACCCACGCACACATGGATGGGGCACGGACCGAGCAAGATGATTTTGAAAAAAGCCAATCAACTCACTTCCTCTAGAATCTCTCCAAACATAAATTTACTTTCTATCAAACACCTCCATCGCTCTGTCATTTACCAAACGAAGACTTGAGAAATTAAGACTGACTGCAGCTCATACGGTTAGCGTTTAGACTCCACTTTTTTTTTTTTTTTCACCGAGTCGTGAGGAAGAAGAAAACAGCTGTGAAACAGATTAAGTGAAGTGGAGTCTGTTGATATGAATCACACATTGAATCACGCCGTGTAACGAGAGGTCAAAAGAAGTCCATGTTTTCAGTGGACGGAATCGAGTATGACTTGACGATAAAGAGCATCTCTCACCTTCTACCTTCATGAGTGAGACGGCGCAGCAATGACTCCACGAGCTTCTGATCGACCACAAATAAACGATATCTAAATAAAACAAAGTATCTCATATCCCTGTGGATGTTTTGCTTCTGCTCTTCCAGCTCGGTTTTCGACTGCAGCAGGAATGTTTCTTCCAGTGAAGAAGTTCTGTAAACATTTAGCAGCCAAAAGAGCCAAGAACAAAAAATACAGGAAAGAATTTGGTTGGAGGTAACATCCTTCAAGATGAATGCAAACAAAACACTACATGAATGATAATGTTGCTCTGAACCCGGGGAAACTTTTTTTTTGTTTTTTGTTTTTAAGCATTTCCCTGCCATCCTGGATGTACTGGAGCTGTTTTCACAGACTGAGCAGCACTGCTGTAACAACGTGGGATGCGCATAAAGCAGTGAGTCGTCTACATATCGGGACATCTTTACGTTCGTCACGGAGGAATCGTGTCACGTTAAAAAAAAATAAAAAAATACTCCATCTGACTTTTTGACCCGTCGGATGAGGACACAACACTGCTTTGCGCTGGATTTCACACACAGTGACACATCAAACAGTTCGGTTTAACTTCCCTCCACGTCGTAGCCAACACCCGTTTCACTGAAAACCGCTCACCAATTAACTCCTGATCGCCTGGCTGAAAGAGTTTTGGCTTTTTTTTTTTTTTTTTTTTTTTAAGGGACTCGGGTTCTCAATGTCATCCATTTAGCAAAAACACAACACCATTCACACGTACAGGATCAATATCCTCCCTCTGAAAGAGCGCGGTTCTGTGAAAACAGACGAGTGCACTTAAGGAATGGTAACCAGGTGTAGGGGAGGAAATACCTGGAGCATTCCTCGCTCCAGGAATGTTTTTATTAGCTTTTTTTTTAACAAATGTCGCCATTTCGAGGTGTGTACACTATAAAGTGCACGGCATGGCTGGATCACTCAATCAAGCAGAGCGTGGCTTCAATGGGGAACCTGTGTCCAAGCCGGGGTTATGTTATTTGAACAGCTGGCACAGTTTAGTTCGGCATGTTCAAATGTGCACAGGTCTGAGGCCGCCGTAGCGCACGGGCCAAAAAAAAAAAAACAGAACTCCCCCAGTTTTCAGCGGCGGCGCAGACTGGACTTCATACCGTGTCATCACGCTCCGAGTGCTGATCACGCTGCTGACTTGACCTGTTGACACCAGGTGAGCTGGAAATCTGGGCCAGCAGAGCAGAAAATACAAAATAGCCTGAAATACTGACCTGAATGTGCACATTTATACACGACAGACGCAGTCGGTCCCTCTGAGGCCTCTAAGGACGCTTCAAGTGAAAACATGCTGCCTAAGAAAAGTTTTGCCTTTACACGGCAATGCCAGAAACGCTGGGAAAGATTGTCCGCTACTAGCGGATGCTGCTGTTTGTGATTTGTGACGTTTTGAAACGTTTTGCATTGTATTTAACATATTTGCAAAAGCTGTTCAAACCTGCTCAGGCTTTAGCAGAGATACTGCTGTTATTGTGGTGAGAGGCATTTCCTCTTCTGGCTCCCCACGACCCACATTATGACATATCTGTGTGGCGTACCCCATCTGTGGCTCCTCATTTTGACACAGCTTTGACGTTTCTTTTACAGATCAGCTCCTAGATTTTAATTTCTTTTCCAGCCATCATTCGATGATATTTTCTGATAGTTTTATCCACCAACGCCTCGAACATGGTCACATTTCATTTTGTGCTTGTGGAGGCCGAGCGCTCCACCCAGTCACGCCGCGCTCCACCCAATCAGTCCATGCTGAACTCATTTCACTGCGCTTGATGTCACTGATGACGTTATTCTTGTTATTCTTAGTTGATGCAAGTCGAATCTGCAATCTCTTTGTGTGAGCATGAGATCCAACACGCTTTATCCAGGAAATTAATGAATCACACCCTCGGACTTCAGCTCAGCTTTACAAACGTACATTTTTTTTACACACGAGTCATGTTCGTGAATCGAAAAAATTCTGTTCGTTTTAGTTCAAATTACAAAAACATAAACTGGATTACTGTAGCTATTCTTCTATATTTTAAATAATCACTGGTCTCTGTCGGCTCATCCATCCATCCATCTAAAGGGTTAATGGTACTCAAGCTGCTCGCTGGACGCAGGTCCATCACAGGACTAACGCATAGAGACAATCCCACCCACCGCAAATTTACAGTCGCAAATTAACCCAACGCTCATGTTTTTGGACTGTGGGGTGGAGCGAGACCACCCAGACGAAGCCCACATGCACACAGGGAGAACATGCACCCACAGCCCGGGGCCGTCTTCCTGTGAGGCGAGATAGCCGACCGCCATAACCGTATCTAATTCAACGCTTAGCAGAAATACCTATACTTTTGCAATAAAAAAAAAAAAAAAAAAAAAAAAAGTCTGAAGTGCTGTGAAACATTCCCCCAGTATTTCCTAACGTGCGTTGAGCCTGGCCTTTGTTTTGACTTGCCAATCGTCCCGAAGGTGGTCTGAAAACGTTCCAGCGCTTTCTGAGTGGTCCACTCCAGGTCCCTGAGAGGGTGCCTATTCTCATTCATCAAATAAAAAGCACCTTTCTTTGCACTTTGGAGAGAGAAAAAAAAAACAACGTTTTCACAGTCGGTGCAGCTATGTGCGTGCGTGTGTGTGTGTGTGTGTGTGTGTGGCGTGATGAGTGGGACTGGTATGATTCCTGGTGTTAACAGCTAATAAACGGGGGCCCATCCCCTCAGTGCTCTACTGGCTCAATTATATCCACATGTAGCCATTATGTTAGCATGGGTGAGCTGCGTATTTTTAAAAGGTGGGTTTCCATAACACTTGCTGAAAGCTGCACTGGTTGTCAGGACACATGTTTGGGCTCTGTGGAAGCCAGACGCTGGCTGTTTTAATGCAGAGGTGCTGGGGGACGCAGCGGGGGGGGAACCCATGCTCGCTCTTTGTTTTCAACAGTATTGCCTCTGTGAAGTGTGTGGAGGGCGATTTGCCGGCTTATTACCTGCACAGATTCTTTTTTTGAGTGAGCTATTCAGATATTTTAGCACTATTGTCTGCATGTCCTAAACACCCTGACTTACAAAGAAGTTCGTTAAAAACACCGAGCTGCTGCCGTTTGCTTGAATTCATTCACTAACGTTTTGTTGGAAGGTTCAGCTTCAGCTCGCACCGCTTAAAAGAGGTGTTGATTCTGTTTTGTGGGCATCTGTGGTGCTGGTACATGGCTTTATACTACTCTGAGTTATGTTTTTGACATCCAGGCTAACTTTGGAGCAAAGTCTTCAGTTTTGTCTGAGTTCCTGTCTTGAATTCTTGAAAAACAATGGCGGTTATGTTGCGATGGAGCGATAACAATCAGGAGGAGAAATGCATCCTCTCTGATCTCCAATAATGTAAACGGCAAGGCAGTGTCATGCAGCTCGGCATTCAAATTCAGCGCCTTTCATTCAGTCCTGACAGCTGTGTTTGGTGGCAGTTATCTCTGGCCGCGGCTCCCGGCTTCGGTTTAGTTATGCTAATTCCTGGCAGGAACCTTGGCGAGCGCGCGTGTCCGCGACTCTACCTGCGCTGGGTTCCTCTAAACAAAAGTTTGAGGTTTTTCCGAAACTGGAGCGGGACCAGAGCCAGCTCTGTGCCTGTCAAGCCGTTGGCGCGTGCCAGCCGGTTCTGCTAAACATACCTCTACGCCCCCCACCCCCCCTCCCGCCACCCTCTTGCCTGCCTCCCCCTTCTTTTTCCAGCGGGGAGGGAGGAGGGGATGGAGAGCCTCAATGCTATCTTTCTTTGATTCTGTTTGAAACTGGCTGCATGTGAGCAGGAAAAGGAGCCAAACGTGCTTCCTGAGTATTCTGAAGGGGGAAACGCTGTAATAAGCGAGGGGCGGGTGGTTAAAAATAACCGGGCTATATAAGCTGCGAGCAGGATCCCACTCACTCTCAAACTCTCCCTGACTCTCGCTCAGTCAGGACGTTCCGTGCAGGCCGGCCGCCGCCGCTCGCACGTACACACTGTTTTTCCATGTGAGCCGGCGGCGGCGGCGGCGGCGCATACGCCACACGAGGCAAAGCTCACACTTCCAAATCTTCACCGCAGTGATGAAGCACTTACAGATCTGACACAGCCATGATGCATGTCTGCATTAATGCCGCACGCTCCAACAGCGCAGTAACAAGTCCGGAGAGGCAACACGAGGTTGCATCATGGAAAACATGAGGCTTACATCTGTAGCATGAGACACTCGTCCCCTGACAGCCGATGTTTCAACAGAATTATTCAAACTTTAAGCATATTGGCTTTATTACAGACGGGTTGGACGTGGACTTATGGCTTTTAGAAGTAAGTAATCAAAAGAATGAAGCAAAAACACACTAATCACTTTGATTTACATGGACACTTCAAAACCAAGTCTCCCTTTTTTGCTTCATTTCAGATCAAATCAGTTTCTGCATGTGGGATCAATACTAAGAAAGAAAACCTGAAATGAAACTTGGACTTTAAGAAAAGCAGAAGAGAATACTTCAAATTCCCGACATCATTCATGAAGCCATCCATGGGAAAGTTGTCGTAAGGACAGGTGCATCAAGAAAACAGAATAGTGTAAAGAATTTCACGGCAAACAGCACGTCAACAGCTTCAGGACCTGCTAACAACTTGACAACTTGTTGATAAACAGGCAAACCAAAGCGAGCAGATAAGACAGCAGCACCAACAGCGAACACCTCACGGTTGTGAAACGACGCGCTTGTTGCCCAATGGTAAAACGATTGTGTAAATGGCGATTCAGGGAAGGAGATTTTGAAGATGCGTCTTTGGAAATCGTGCTAATCCACACACGCGCCGCTTGTTTCGTACGGCGAGTTTAGTGGTTCCTCTTCAAACACGCGGATTGTGAGTGGGACTAAGGTCAAGAGCATGGGCGAGACGGGGAGAGAAAAATGAGAATTGACACTGAGGACATATTTATTGGCTTCTTTGCAGTTCAGCTTCACGGGATCCTCCACTGAAATGTGTTTTTTCGCGGGCTCTTGCAGTCAGAACAGTGTCCCACCCATCATATGTAAGTCCCCAGAACATTTTCCCCTCACTGGGTATGTACACTTCTCCACAGGAAGTGACGGATCAGAGTGAAATACAAACCTGTCTCTTAAACGTCATGCGAATTACCGAGTGCTCCCACCAGACCTGCCAACTGCCTATTTTTTTTTTTTTTAGTTTTTTTCTGCCTTTCTTATGCCCTTGCAGAGCAGTCGACATGATTCTGGCCTCCTCCAGCAGAAATGTTTCAGTCATGTCTGACTGGCCGACATTTGATTCCACCAGGTGCAGAGTTGTTTACCGAAGGCTTTTTAAAGTTGGCTTTAAATTTTCCTGCTAACCAGGAAACGGTCGTATCATGATAGTCGATGGACAAACAAGACGGGCTGAAAATATGACAAGTTTCCACTGTCAGCGCTGTCGGCGGGGCAGGCATGTTTGGTTTGTAGTATTTCAGGGTCTTACAGCATGTTGGGATCAAGTTATTCAGGGTATTTCCAAAAAGAGGTTAGAAAGAAGACCAAAGAAGCTCTGGTTCTGTTTAGATCAACTGATGAGAAAAAAAAACCTTTCTGTTTGGAAATGCAGACACAGTAACACACTTTTTGTTTGCAGGTGAAGGTTCCTGGTTCAGTTTAGCTTGTTGCAGGGTCCAAAAACATGTGTGGGAACTGTTTGGTTATTGTAAACTTCATGTACATGTGAAAGCGAGTGTGTTTGTCCTGTGATGTACTGGTGACGTGCCCAGGGTGTAACCTGCCTGAGCTCATAGTCAGCTGGGATCGGCTCCGGCATCCCATGATTCCGAGTTTTATAGAAAGATATAAAAGACGGCTGGACTGATTGGTGCTGGAGAGTCAGACTTTCTCACATCAGGATCGATGCTGGATGCTTTTTTTTCCCTCAACTTCCAGTATCAGCAGAAGGTTAAAAACACCAGATCCTGTCTGTTCCTTCACACATGAGGCCCTTTAAGCTCTGGGAAATTCAAAAATCACATGAAGTTTGATTTTTATTGTCTTTATCACATCTGAAATGGTCACATGTTTCTCTTTACTGGCCGTTATTACATTACTGTTTGCGTCTAGCACCTTGGCTAGCAGAGCAACCAAAACTGGTGTTTCACAGTGGAAAAAAAAAGATGATTCATAAAAATATATAGTTTTAATTCACTGAATGACAAACTTAGGAAATGCAATCATGATTTCCAGACAAAGAATGGGAAAGAAAAGGTGTCACACAACAACAGCGGATCATAAAAATCCTATTGAAAACTGTTTTTTTATCAAAAGAAAATAAATTCCCCACCCTTCACGAAACACACTAATGTCAAGGAAAGAATATTTTTCTGATCAAATGATCAAAAGAAAATGTTTATATTTATTTATCAGAAGTTTTTCATCAAAGAAATGTGCATCTTGTCTGATGTCATTAACATACTGAGAGAAACAGTCAGTTGATCGCTTCCAAGATGGTGTCGAATATCACCAAAACCTTCCAAAATTAGGAAAAAACAGTGTTGCAGTAAATTATGAGGATATGACTGTCAGTGGGTTCAGCAGTGGACAAAGTTCCCTAAATTTCATCTTTGTCGCATTAGGAAGGCGTTGAAGGCAGCTGAGTAACAGGGGAAGTGAGACGGCGCTCACTCTCACTGCAGCAGCCGGGCCGAGCACAGCGCCGGGGTCACGGCCAGGGGTCAGCGGTTCGGACACCAGGCCCGGCTGCTCGCCGGCCGCTCCAAACACGTTTCCTCGCCGGCCGTGCCACTCTCCTACTGTGTGACGCACTTTCCACAGAACACACAGTGCCGATCAGAGATCAGGATGTGGAAAGCTCCCAGCTGCAGTCGGAGGGCTTTACTGGCGATGGGGGACGTGACAGCGTGATGAGCGGCGATGTGCCATGCCAACCCCTCCCCCGAAAAAAAAAAAAAAAAAAAGATTAACCAGGAACTGACCTGTTTTCACACGGCTCAGATCATCAACATCTTTTCACAGTGCCTGATGCAGAAAAGAGGAAGAGTTCCTATTTAGTGGTTTGAATTTGATCTCGAGATGCGTCAGTACAGTAATAGTGAAAAGTTTTTCTAACGGGCAAATATTGAGCACTTATAAAAACGTGAGAGTGTGTTGAGAGCTGGAGAATCAGATCGCAATCAGACGTTCTAGTTCAGACGAACAAAGAGAATCTTCAGGTCTGGGAAAACACTGACTAAATAAAAGTCTATAAAGTGAGTCATTGTTTTCGATACACGTCTGATAAGGAGCAAACTCAGAGAAGCAGACAGTCACCAAGTAACCTCAACCGCCTGTTTCCAAGAAGGAAAAACCCTCAGCAGGCCACAGGGAGAACATGGTACTCCCCCCTTTTGCTGGATCTTTCTCTGAATCCAAAGAGGAAACCAGTGAAACGGCCAGAAACCTGTTGAACGCCAGCGGCCTGTTATCAGTGTGGTCGTTTGAACCAAAACTACACCAGAAACTCAAATTGTGATCGAGCGCATCGACCACAAGGCTTTGTTAAAATAAAGGCAGAATAGAACTCAAATTTACATTGAAATACAGGGTGGCAATGATACTGAATAATTTCAGTTGCTTCCTGGTGCAAATGGGCTTAATTTACCCGTGAATCCCATAATTGACATCCAGGATGGCCCCAGCTCCCTGCAGCCTCACAGACAGACAGATGGATAGATGGTCCTCCTGTAGGGAGAAGGCTTGTTATTAATATCTCGACAAAATATGATGAATTTATTGTTTACAAGTCCACATACAGCTTTTGTGGCGAAATGGCTAAAGGAGCAGCGGTGGTAAAACTGGTCCGTCTGAAGCATCAATAACCACAACTCAAATAAAGATTATTCAGGACTGGAGAGCAGATAAAACAATGCATAACAGTAAGATATTCATCTTCAAAACTCAATTTCTTGATGTTTTTAGACATGTTTTTGCTTCTTCTTTTCTTTTAATCTTTTTAATTCTTTTCGAGTGATTTTATATATTTCCAGGAGCATAAAGTGGCTCAAAGTCCAGAGTGATACAGAAGCTCGGCTTCATGACCTCAGAGGAAATCCTCTGAAATGCTTTGCGAGCATTCCTGTCCAGAAAACAATGCAGCGCATCGACATGTCCGAAACCAGATCTCCCTACTGAAACCGCGACAAGCACTCGGCTCGACTTGTAATGTAAATGCGGCCCCCTGTTTACGCCCCCCCACCCACACCCCCCCTGCCCGCTATATGCATGTGAATGGGATGTTACCTTCAAGTCACGAGCGCCGGGGACGCACTAAAGAGCCGTGAGACTGTTTAAAGAAGACACCGGCGCCTGTTTGGACAAGCCTGCTGTGAGGGAATAAAACCTAAAATGTTCATTACAGGTAATAATGAGCCCCAGAGCGAAACGCAGCAAACAGGTGGATGCGGCACACGCTGCTGTCATTTTTACTCCATTAATCACTTCACATCAAAGTGAATAAAGACTTGGTTTGGGTTCGGAACACTGATTTATTATAAGGGATTCAAAAAAAATACTGTAACCACGAAGAGGAATGAGGGGGGGAGCAATGCCACATCAAAAAATCCAGTTGAATTTGATGTTTTTTTGGACATTTGGGATTCAGATTCTCTCAGATGTGTGTGCCACGAATCTCCTCTCATTAAATTCTTGTTTCTTTAACCCAGTGCTCCGAATCTAATTATATTTTATTACTATCCCTCATAAAAAAAAAAAGAAGACATATCTCTTTGGTGTCGCCGTGATTAAGAGCGGGGAGCTGCCGGAGCGGCTCGGCTTCCAGCAGTTTCTGTCATTAGACTTGTTCTTTTCAGTGAATTACGTAAGTACGGATGGTTGCTATTGCCCGTGTGTTTATTTGATTTTTTTTTTTTTTTGGGGGGGGCCGGGCTGAGCGTGGAGGGGAGTGTCCCGCGCTTAAAGGCTGCTGCGCGCTCCCCGGCCAGTCTGAGCTACACTGAGCCTGCGGACCTGAAGCAGTGGGCTTTATAAAGAGCTAAATTTACCAAATTTACGTTGTTTCCTGAGCTCTCACAATTGGTCAGGCGGGCCCGGGCTAGAGGGTTATAAGGTTTGGAGGACCTCCTACCCCTCTAAAAAGTTTGTTCATGTACTCGGGGCGCAGCTTGTGGAGAGAGGCGACAGTGAGCTGAGGCGCACGGACGGACTCGGCGCGGCTGCCGCTCGACACGACGCGACTTTGACGAGAGACGGTTGTGACATTTAAAAGAAAAAACAAAAAAACAAGCAAAAAAAAAAAAAAAAAAACAAACCAAAACGATGGCCTTAACTGGAGTGATGCTACCGTCTTTTTCGACATTCTCAAACCAAAGAGAAAAAACCTGGGAAAATGTAAGTTGTCCGATCCTGGCATTGTTTTCTGAAAAGTTTAATGGGAAACGTGATTTCTTGCATTTTCACTAGAAATGCACCACTTTTTCGCGCTGTTTTACCTGGAGTGCAAAATCAGTTGAGGAGAGTTTTGCGCATTGTTTTGTATCTTCATTCATGTCTTAATGTCTCGTGTCTCCTCACTCCTGCAGAGATGGAAAGGGGAGATGGACAAACTGGTTTCCACCAACTGCTCCATGCTTGAGATGGTACAGAACCTGGACAGTCACGGCAAAAAGGACGACGAGGATCTCAGTAATTACTTGGATCTGGATTTTATACTCTCGAACACGACCGGGTCGGACAGCGCGGCGGACTTCGTCGGCACCACCGATCCCAGCATGTACTCGACTGGAAACTCGGTGCCATCGTACCCGGCAGACGACCACCGCTCCCCGCCGCCCCCATACGGCGCCAGTCTTATGACAGAGCTCCTGCGCTCAGAAGGAACCTGCAACTATGGCATTACGCGCAACCCTGGCATTCAGGGGAGGTTTTATGTCAACACGGCGCCTTTCCCCCGCCCGGACAACATCAAAGTGGAGCCACCCATGGACAGTTACGGCCCGGTCATGGGCATGGTGCCACAGAGCTGCAGCAAGATCAAGCAGGAGGGCAACGTCTCGTGCATGATGTCCTTCGAGCAGCCGCGGGTGGCCATCTCCCCCCGGGCTGCCAGCAGCATGACCCCCCCGCTCAGCCCCGACGACCAGGGCGCGTCGGACTGCCAGACGCAGCTGTGCCAGCAGCCCATGAACTTCCAGCAGAAGTATCACGCGCCGGCGGCTTTCCAGCACCACCCTCAGGCTCACCAGATGCAGATGCCTTACCACGCTCCGCACCCGGGCTTCGGCATGTATGACGAGAGCCTCAGCCTGCAGCCGGGCGCGCAGCGCGTGATGCTCACGCCGCCCTCGTCGCCGCTCGAGCTGCTGGAGTCCAAACCAAAGAGGGGTCGGCGCACGTGGCCGCGGAAGCGCACGGCCACGCACACCTGCACCTTCGCCGGGTGCGGGAAGACGTACACCAAGAGCTCTCACCTGAAGGCACATCTCCGAACTCACACCGGTAAGTTTTCACCCACGGAAGCTGCCGCGGGCTCGTGCGTAATTACGCACGCTGTCTCCAGTCGCCTCGACTTTCTGCGCAAGCCGTTAACGAATTGCATGTGTTCTTCTTGCAGGCGAGAAGCCGTACCACTGCAGCTGGGAAGGCTGTGGATGGAAATTCGCCCGTTCGGACGAACTGACGCGCCATTTCCGAAAACACACCGGACACAGGCCCTTCCAGTGCCACCTGTGCGAGCGTGCCTTCTCCAGGTCTGACCACCTGGCGCTTCACATGAAGAGGCACATGTGAAGGAGCCCAAACAAGGACTTGGGGGTTTCATGGGTGGGGTTGTGTTATTTTTATTTCAATTCCATTGTATTTTTTTTTTTTTTATTTAAAATGTTCTCCAACATGACCAAAGTCTTTTTTTATATAATATTGAAAAAAAAGAAGTTTTAGTGTTATTTTTCTTAATAATGTAGCTGGTACTACTTTGGTTCTATGAAAGCTTTAGAAAAGCTTTGTTTGCTTTACAGCAGGCAGACCAAGAAGGGGCTGGCCCTGTATATACTACTCTTCCTTGACAGAACTGGAATGCTGTGTTTGACACAAAAGTGCCTTTCTATGACTGTGCTACTGTAAAACTCTTTGTGTGACAGAACTACGTGGCCAAAAAACTGTACATGTTCTTGTTGACAGGAGTGAAATGCACATACAGTTGCCTAACATGTGCAAAGACAATGTTTTATTTAAAACTGCCTCAGTGTCTGAACGGCCGTTTCCCAACTCTTTTGGACGCTTTCTCCCATTTGGAACTGTTATTTTCTCGGTGTGAAACTCTTGGATCCAGCCCCTCTGTACACTATCAGGGCTTGATGTCCTGTGCATTATTTTTTACTTAAATTTATATAAATAAGTACATGGATTTTATACTGTAAAATGTGTATTTATTGTAAATATTAAAAAGAATGGAACTCAACGCCGGGCGTGGGAAGTCATTTTCATGTGCTTAGTCATTTTAGGTACATGTTGTTCACACATTCAGCTTAATTGACCACATCCACCCAGCTGCAAGTTTCTTAACTGGGCTTTAAAAAAGAAAGGAAAAAAACCAAAACAAAAAAAAAAGAAGCAACGGTTGCAGCAGATCTGCACATCAGCTCCACTAAATATGTTATCCATCTCTCAAGTTTTATCCTCAGATTTTAAAACACTTGATTTCCACTGTGATGTTTTGCAGCTGCAAGACAGAGGAGGGCAGCCACTTGTGGGCTTAGCCTATAAATACAAACACTCCATTTCCATAATTACAGAGTGAGCCAGGAGACGTCTGGACAGAGGGGCACAGCAAACCCTCATCAGGGAGCCCTTAGACTCCATTTCTGATGGGTAGAAATTATAGTAGGACATCAAAGGGCCTTAATACTACAATTACACAGAGTCACTGTGCACTACAGTTTCAAAGTAGCCCAGTCCGTGCACATGATGCCTGCACGGTGTCACTGAGCATTTGTTTCTCCCGCATCAAAGGCTGCATTGAGCACACGTATCAAATCCAGATGGCATGTCAGAAAATACAGACAACCATTTTTTTCTTCATTTAACTTCAGAAAATTTGTAGTCCTCTTTATTTTCACCTCAAACTTTGAAAGTGTTGACAAAGGTTAAAAAAAAACAAAAAAAAACAGGAAGTGCACACCAGGTCAAAAATATCTTCCCTGGTAGATGCAAATGTATCACTCTCATTTCACCTTTTTTGTTCCAATATCTCTGCAGAACAGGGACAGACAAAAATAACCCATCCTGAACTCAGCTACCAAATATTCCCACACACAAAAAAAAGCTGAGAAATGGTATAAAAAATGCTATATTCATCTTTTTTTAAATCAGACATCTTGTATACCTGCTCAGTCCAAGACGTCGGAATGAAATTGGAGCTCATGCACAGGGAGAACATGCAAACTCCACACAGAAAGGCCTCGAGCACTGCTGAGATTATTCTGCAGTCAAACAAAAACACCGATTCACTTCTTTCTTTCTTTGTAACATTAAAGACAGGAGACTTACCATGTTCCAGGAATGTTAAAAAAACAAAAAAACACATTTTATTGAACTACAGCTTGTTAGTTTTTAGAGCACAAAACTCATGATTTTATTATAATCACATACATACTGTGCAGTGTAACATGTTACAGTATTGATATGTTGATAAATAAGTCGCCGTCATTCTGCACACGTCCAGGAAGCTCTGGAAAATAGAGTTCATATCATATGTGCCAAATAAACCTGATTAGTGTTGAACAATTACATAAATGCAATATTTTAAGGCGTGTGAAGAAATGCCCTCCGACTGGATCATAAGACAAAAGTCCACAGGAACTATATATTAAAAAAAAAAAAAGGAAAAAAGAAATAAGATCCAACAGTTGATTTAAGTTAAAAGAGGAAAAAGCTGGAAGCACACAGAGCTGTGCACCACTGGGAGAGTAAAAGAGGGGGGAGCAGAGTGTAACAGCACCAGTGTAAATGTAGGTTTACATGTTTTTCTCCATTTTTAGAGGCTTCACTTGTGCAACAGTCCAAGTGGGTGTTAAGAGAAGGCTACCAATCATGAAGCAAACACAAGCTGCTGACATCAGAGGGTGGTAAACGGCACCCTGGGAGGACGCAGCTCCAGCTCGGAGGGAGGAAGACCTGAATGATTATCGCGAGCAACGTCGGGCTTCCACTGTTGTCCGAAATCCCTTTCCATCCATGCACCGCAAACGGCAGAAACAGTACATAATAAGGCATAAACGTCAAAAGCACTTGTTACATTTTTTGAGATAAGAATCTAAATCATGCTACTGATGATCGGATCGCTGAGCTCCAGTCCTTTATGACAGGTTTGTTTCTACAGACAGGCTCCAAATCTCGTACGTTAAAACATCACCTAGAAATATCTACAGCGCGTGTTTGTTTAAAAAAAAAAAAAAAAAAAGACAAAAAAAAAACACAGACACATTTATTATGACACAAACTCAATCTTACGCCAACACAGTAGTTAGCCTGCGCAGTTGGACTTTCATTTTGTATTTCTGGGAGTAATTGAAGACTATATATAAAAAGTTTTGCAGTGCATTTTGCTCCATACACTCCTGACTCACTGCTCGTGTTTATAAATTAAACTGTAAAACATTCTTAAAAGTTCTCCACTCCAACAATCATGCTTTAGGATAAGGCAGGTTGATTAGATAACAAGTAGCTGGATAAAGGTTGCAGTAAAGTAAAGCCTGCAGGTTTGGGCTGCGCTGAATCACCATGTTCTTGCAGGATGAAGCGCAGGCTCAAATTAAGTGGCTCCGTATTGTCCTTGATTATAGTTGCCGTGTAGTTTTGGGAGCAATCAACCTTGACCGGTTGCTAAATGCGGAGTCGTGTGCCACGGGGTCCAGTCGGCGCTTTTCGGAGACGCCGCTCGCTTGACGCAAATTGGAAACAGGGGGCTGGCTGGTCGCGTCGGGGCCGGCGTGGTGAAGGGAGAGGACGGGAGGCTGCGTGCGGAGCGTTGGGGTGGGGGGGGGGGGGTGGCGGCCCGGCTCAGGCGTTGGGCATGTCGGCTCGGCTGAGAGCGATGGCCAGCTCCAGGTCCTGCTGCTCCTGGAGCCGCAGCCTCCTCAGCCTCTCCTGCTCCTCGCGCTCGCTCTCCCGCTTGGCCCACTCCAGCTGCTGACTCTCACTTCCAAACTGGAGCCGAGACACAAAACATCAGATGTGAACCGAGAAAAAAAAAATAGAGTGACAGTAAGAAAAACACGGCTTCCAATCACTGGGTGATGTGAAATCAAGAGTTTCTAATTAAAAAAGCTGAATTAAACAGGTGAAATGAGTTAAATTGAAAATACGGGTATCATCAGAAAACAGCTAAGAAAGCAAGAGCAGAAGTTTGGGGAAAAAAAAAAAAACGTAATCATGATACACATCAAGGCTCCAGTAGCATGAATTACTGGTCAAGTGTTTCCCCACATTGCTTGAATCGACGTCGCCGAGGGATCTTTAAGGAAAATAAGCATGCTCATGAATCACAGGATTGGGATTGTGCAGTGCGAGCGGCGTTTGTCACATGCAGGAGACTGACCACCACACCCCTCCGTACAGTCTTACCTCCACAGGTTCGGATCCTGGCAGAAAAACGAAAAATTACAACACGGGAGCTCGACACAGAGGACAATCACAAATCCGGTTTCACAGCACTCGCACTTGCACGAGGGCAACATTAAATTCAAAACCAAACGCACGGAAGCTGCCATGCATCACCTCTCCGCCGGAGAGCACACTCAGCCGGCGGCCTCGACGAGACGGCAGAGCGGCGGAAGACGGGAGACAAAGAGGCAGATTTACTCCGTGGTGTCCTGCTCGGAGGCATGTCACGCTCTGACAGCCAGTAAGCCTGGAGCTTACACCTGAGGGGTTGAGAAAGAGGCTGCCGGAGCGCTACCTGACCAGGCAGGCTCGCTAACTTACTAAATTGCCCGTAAATCCCCGCTTCCTGTCAAAAGCTGAAGCCAGAAATGACGGAACGCATGCAGAGCCCTTCATGAGGCGGACGGAGGCGACTACGACTGCGTAGAGACGGACACTGCGGGCGTCGGACATGCGGTCGAAAAAAGACCTCAGACAAGTTGTTAGTCTGCAGCGAGAGCGGACGGTCCGGCGGGTTGCCCGCGGACGCCGCCACCGTCTGAGAGCCGACGCCCGGAAGCCTTCAGCCCGGCGGCGAGAGCAGCAGCTCATGCACACAGAAGCTACTGGACCCGGCGAGAAAGCTGCCAGCGCGCTACACTTACAGAGCCAAAGTCTGCAAAACCCACAGGACAGTCTCTGGACGCTTTGGAAACAAAGGGGTCTGTGGAGCAGACGCTCTGGGGCGGCTCGGCTGCGCTCAAACCCGGCGCACCTAGTGGAGGACACGTGAATACGTCAATAAATCACCGGTTCCACTCCGGAGACAGGCGGCGTAAAGATGCTGACACCTAAAGAGTCTGATGGGAAAACAAGTTCACACTTCAAAAAGGCTCCAACGTGTATTGAGCGCCGCTAAATAGTCACAGGAAGCCGCCAGCTGTAGGCTGGTGTATGCAGAGCAGCCAGGCAGTGGAAAGCAATATTGGTTCAAAAAAAGGTGTCAACCGCATTTTTTGAGTAAAGCTCAGTGATGCATTGAAGCCTAAACATGCACAGGGTTGCTTTTTTTTTTCGAAGATGTAATTGTGGAGATGGTGATCCGCCCTTGACAGTAAGCTTTGAGTGCATTTCCCATCATGACGGCATCAGATATTTATCTCAATGCAGCAGAGAAAAAAACACTCCAACCTAGAAAGATAATTTACTCTACTAGTTTTATCTTAAAAAAAAAATAAAGACAAAGACAAGTGATAATCACTTAAAAATTTAACTAAACAGCACAAATCTAATATGCACCCCTGAAATGTAAAAGAATTGGGTTGTGCAACCATCCCTGTGAAGCAGATACTCAAAGACCAACCCATGACTTCTCACTTCCCCATCGCAGGCGAGGCATATCTCTAGAACGAGCGCGGCGGCCAACTGTGGCCACTCATCTCTACCCATTGTGTGTGGTAAAGCAAAGGGGAAGACCAACTTTCTCAGGCTGTGGCTTCTGCTAAAAAGGCTGAGAGCAAGTTCACAGCGGAAGGGCATGTGCTGGGCATGGTTCTTGGGAAACGTGTGACTTCACACACATGCACAAAACAACAGAAGAAAAAAAAAGAGAGAGAGAGCGAGAGAACACAAACAAGGCTCCATGTGAAGAAATGGAAAAAAAAAAAAAAAAAAGAAAAGTCTCATCGCACTGAAAACAGGTTTAACGTCTCCGTGCACCCATCAGGGTCTGTAGTACCACCCCGTCTGTTTACAACAAAAGAAGAAACTACTCTCTCTATATTCTCACAGCTTAATGGGGAAGTTGGGTTTTTTTCCCCCCTGAATGCCATTAAAGCATGAAATAAGACGTTCAGCTGTAATCACCTCCGTGTGTCATCTTGCTAAGTTCTAGAAAGTTGTGGTGACAACAATGGCACACTGATTAGCGCTGCTCTGAAGCTCGATTTCATGCCGATTACGAGCAATTAATGTCAAGTTGCAGGCAACAGACACACGTTCAAAGAAATGCACAGAAAATAAGAAGTTACCGTAGGGCGGCGCAGGCCGGTTAGGCACACTCTTCTTTGATGGAAGCGAAGGATTGTCCGACTTCTGTTCAACACACACACACACACACGAGGGAAAAGAACAGAAACCCTCTCAGCTATCAGGCAGAATGATGACCCAGGCATAAATGTCAGCCAGGATATAAAGCTTCTGGACCCACAAGAGAGGCCCCTTTTTCTGTAAATGTGATTGACTGTAAGAAAAATAAGAAGTCTCTCATGATGCGAGTGAAATTCACCGGCGCAGCTCCTCAATGGTTTATGTGGAAAATTATGCTTTATGGTGCAACTGATTCATAACTTTCGGGAGCCTCCGGGGCTTACCTTCGACATTTGACTGAAGTCAGCGAATCCGCCGCCCTTGCTTCCGAAGGGGTCCGCTTTCCCAAACAAATCTGCGACAGGAGGACACTGAATTGCGTTTGGAACATTTGAATGCGCCTTGCGGAAAAGAGCCAGAAGCTATAATTGATGTTCAGGCCCAAAACCGCACATTTACAGTCATCTCTGCATCTTGCTTGTTTCTGACAAAAAAAAAAAAAAAAAAAAAGGGCTGCATGCTATTTTCAGAGGAGGGAATGTGGAACGACTGTTCTATTTTCCCTGACATTTCGCAGGAGAAAAAAAAAAAAAAAACCCTGTAAAGCGGAGGTTTTGTTAAACGTGACGTATGCATCTGATGGGCTAATGAAAAGCGTCAGTCGGCGTACTGTGAACCAGAACTGTGCCGGGGCTGTTCGCGAAGCCCGGCGGCACGGCCGCTTAACGAAGAAAAACAGCAAAAACGTGCGGACGGTTACAGCGCAAAAACAAAACGCGGCAACACAATCTGTTTGTTGTGAGCCGCGCCGCCACAAAGGGGTCCATTCATGTGCGGCGCGCCGTGTTTTCCTTCACGCACAGTTACCGGGCTCAGGTCGACAGTCGCCTCTGTGTTCTTTCTTGAGCGCGTGTGTGACGCAGCGGAGCGATCGGCCAGCGGCCGGCCGCTAACTTAAACCAACTTCCGGCCCGAGAGCGAGCGAGCGAGGCTCGGCGGTTCAATGGCAAGCAGATATAAAGACGGGACAGAGGCAGGAGCTGCAGGGTTTTTGAAGGAGTGGCAGTGTGTTCTCGTGGAGAGGGCCCAGCAGTCACAGAGTTTCTGTTATGTTTGGCTCCTGCAGGCCTCCTGTTTTTCCAGGGTAAGGGGGGGCTGGGGGGGGGGGGGGGTATTTTTAGTTGGCCAGCAGTTAAATGCGTAGGTACTCGCCTAAAAATAGCTCCACGCCACAGGAAAAAGTGAAGCCGCGGCGAGTAAAAATTGTTTGCCCCTGATGCCCCTCGAAGTAAAACCTGGATCTCGCACACGTCACCTGCAGGAGGCGAGAGGGCCGCTTTCACACCGGGCTCAGAACTGGAGCTTCTCTCAGGCTCAGTTCTCTCTGATTGAGTCACCTTCTGGACGGAAACGAGACGAATTACGACTCTCTTCAAAGTGAGGTGGCACAATGTGTCAAATGGTTGCTAGTTCGAGTCCCGCTGCTGAGCCAGAGACTGTCAAGACTGTGGTGACCCCAGAAACCCGGCAAAACCACGATAAGACGATAAAAAAAAAAAAAAAAAGAGAGAAGATCTGTCAATCTGCTTCAACTCACTATGTTTGTTTTGCAAATGAGGAAATAATAATCTCGCTATTTTAAGACAGCAGCTGTGTCTTCAGCTCTTCTGTTTAGAATACCTTGACATTTGACATTAAATCTCGAAGGGTTAACAAATTCAGAAACGAAATTGTATTCTAGTGTTTCATCTTCAAGCTTCTTTACTGATCTGATATTTCTCTCTCCTTTAATGACTCACACTGGCTGGAATGATTCTTCAAGGCTTCAAGTGAGAGACGCTTTTTGTTGCCTTATTTTAACTGCAGTCTTTGTGTGTGCGTGCAGCTCTGTGGGGAATTACTGTCTTTTTTTTTTAATCTTATCATGTATTGCATGTTTTGGTACGCTGTATTTGCAAGAAAATTGCAAAGTGAACAAAGACAGTCTTTTTAAAAAAAATGATATACAATCATGAGAACAAAACCTAAAACATTCAAGTCTTCCCAAATGTCACTGCAGGACTGGCTTTCTTTAAAGTGAACGACGAAACCTAAAACTCTCCATTTATTGTGCTTTTCTGACTAAACATTGGCCATTGTTTCCAAAGTTCACTAAATACTGTGCAGAGTTTATGTTAATAGGGGAATTTACCAAATATAACGTGATCATAATCCTTGAAAATAAAAAGCATTGTTGAAAATTATGTCTGTATTCAAGATGTTTTAAAGCAAATAGCAGAGACGGGAACTGTTATTGTGGCTAGAAGACTTTCCTCAGTTGGCCCCTGCTGGTTTTATTATATTTTCTCTTATGTTCTTAAGTCTTGCCATCTTTTCTTCTACACTTCTTGATGTTTTCCCCCACTAAAGACGGATCTTCTTCTTTTTGCTGTGACTGCTGTTTGTTTACTCGCTCCACCGACACTTTTGGCTCCATGTTGTAAAAATGCCATTTTGTGGCCACTTAGCTCTTTATCCAATCTTTCCACTGCAGATTCACGTTGTAACGCATGCAAACCCCTCATTCAAATACTCATACAGTAGTTTATCATATTTTCATTCTGAATTGACCACCTGCTGACACGCACAAACACAAGCGTGCATCTCGCTGCTCTTTATGTGTAATCTCAGTGTATCAAAAACCCTTACAAACATACCTGAATTCTGTTTAGTGCTGTTGGATGAGAAAGGGTCACTGCTGAAGGCACTGGGCTGAGGGGAAGAAAAGGAGAGGGGGGGGAAAAAAAAGGACAAAAGTGGGCATTTCGAATAAAGACACGCATACAGCGGCCACGTCGGCGTAACCACAAGAAATGTGTGTTTGGTTTGCTCAGCCGGTTATATAGAACCATGAAGGCGTGTGAGGGCTCGTCTCTATCGGCACCAGCAACAATAAGTCGTTCAGCATTGAAAAGAGAAATTCATTTTAATGACAGCGCTTCGAACTCGCTCGCAGTCACAAAAGTAGCACGATTAGAATTCCGAACAAGTATCGGCGCTGCGCTGACAAAACAACGGCTTGATACCTTGACTGGCGGCGTGGGTTTTCTGCCAAAGGGGTCTGCGGATCCAAACAAGTCTGACTTGTCGGTCTTCTTATAGAAGTCTTCTGATGAGGTGCCTTTGAAGGGATCGCTTTCTTTGAAGGGGTCGCCTCCAAATGGATCTGCGGAGAGAGCGAGACCGACGGCTACACCACCAGACAAGAAAGACCTGCTCAGACGGACTCAGGCATCAGCTGACGCGGAGCCCCACGGCAGTACACAAGTATAACAAAAAGATAATGACAGCCGTTTTCACAGAGGTCGCCACAACAAGTACCGTCGCTGGCACCGTAGATTTGGCTGGTTTATACGTTAAATGCTTTTTCCACCACAACTGGGATTCGAACCCGGATTTCCCATCGTTGCGGGGAAGACTCGACCAATGTGGCGATGACGAATAAGAACCACGAGGGGAAACAAACCTTGGAACAGATCCGATTTGAAGGGGTCTTCTGTCTTGAAGGGGTCGACTGGAGCCTCCTTAACACTGTTGTTGTTAAACATGGCTATCCTTGATTTGAAAGAGTCATCCTGGAGAATCGCGCACACATAAGAACAACGCATTTAGCCACAGACAGACAAGTCATTAGCAGCTTTACTACGACGCCACACAGGTCACTGAAACATCGTAAACTGTCCTCACCGCAGCTCTGAAGCCTCCGTTCTCCTTATGAGCGAAGCCCTCACTTAAGTCTGGCAGGGCGCTGAAATTCCCCCCGTTCATGTCACTCAGAGCGTTGTTGTACTCCTCGATGGTTTTGCTCATCTCTTTTTGGCTGTCCTGGATCAGAGACAGCTTACCGCGAGCCTGAGGACACACGGCACCGTTTCCTGTAAAGTATTATTCTCAGCCGATAAAACACACCAACCAGACATGATTTAGTATTTTCTCTGTTGTTTTCAGAGTCAGGAAATTCCCCCACAGAGATTTATATCGGCTATCAGTAAAAAGAAGCTCCAATTATCAGGTGAAGAGTTCAGAACTGACCTGATATTTAACAATATAAACTGAATCACTTTAATGAATATTGGTAAAATAACCAAGGAGATGCTACAGCTTTATTTCTGTTTGACATCAGATCTGTATAACAAGCAGCTCCTCACTCAGCAATCAATAAAAAAATACATTTTGTTCTTGTTCTTATTGATAATCGTGCTGATTTAAATAATATGGAGAATGATAGAAACAGTGTCGGCATCGTGTGATCTCCAGCGGTTCATTTCATCCTCCTGTAAACCTGGCGTTCTCCCACCTGGTTGATCTCCTCCTGGGTGGTTTTGAGTGATTTAATGATGCTGTCCAGCTGGACGCGGCCCGAGAGCAGGCTCTGCTCCAGCTGGGCCTCCTCCTCCTGCAGCCGGCTCAGGTCGGCCTTGGTGCGGCTCAGGTCGTCTTCCTGGCTGCGGAGGTCGGTCTCCTGAGAGCGGATCTGGCTCTGAAGGGACGAGATCTGAAAAAAAAAAAGAGAAAAAAGCTCTATGTTTTATCTTTATGATTGCTCATTTAGAGCAGCAATACCTTAAAGTTTGCTCACAGGAAAACGTCACAACACTCCCTTTAAAGTCACATGAATTTTAAAGAAAAAAAATGATGAATCCGGACTCATGTTTGAGGTTATTCGTCACTCTCTCACCATCTGGGACTCCTCTTGGCACTTCTGCTTCACGTCGTTCAGCATTCCCTCCAGCTTGGAGCGCTGCTGGTCCATCTCCTCCAAACGCTCTTGGGCATCCTGCTTCTGTGACTCCAGGTCCTGCAGATTGCTGCTCTCCCTGTCCAAGTCATTCTGCATGTCCTGTGTGAGGCAGGGGGGGGCAACACGAGCACACGCGCACGTTTATTCCCTGGTTCGTGTCCCACTTGTGTCATTTGGCAATGGATTCCAAAAAACCAAATTCAAATGAAGGAATTTAGCTTCAACTTACCAGAACGTCGCTGTTTTTTTGTCTGATGGTTTCCTCCTTTTCCTTTATCTCCTGCTCGAGGATGAATTTCTCTCTGCAGGCAAACAATGTGGTCGAGGAGAAAAAAAGCAAGGATACAATCAATTATTGCATATTGAAAATGGAAATTCATGTTAAATTCAACATAATTCTTAAAAAAAACTAAATCAAACTGTCCTGTCGAGGTGAACTTATTTACCCAGTAATCCAAATAATGTCAGTTTGTTTGGAAGTTTCTTAACAGTGAGAATCAGAGTGACAGCTGCGATCTGTAAGTTTTGCAATATCTGGAAAACACTTTGATCCTGAACGCCACTTTGCTGTAACCTCCTCTCTCTTTTCTCGGAGGAAGGGAAACAAAGCCATCCTCCTGCGACTCGGGGAGTCAAGGCTCACCTCTGCAGCTGAGCTATTTCCTGGCTGAGGTCATCCAGCTCTTTGATGCCTGTCAGCTCCACCGACCCCGTGGAGCTGGTACTGTCCTGAGGCCAGACACAGAGAGGGGGGACGAGTGAGAGCGGGAGAAGGAGAGGGGGAGAGAGAGAGAGAGAGAGAGAGAGAGAGAGAGAGAGAGAGAGAGAGAGAGAGAGAGAGAGAAGCACGGGGCGATGGGAGTGAGGAGTGTCATCAACCGAGGATTCAGAAAGGGTGCATGAAAAGACACTGATCTAACGGACACACGAGAAGAGACGGAGGGGTGTGAGTGTTAGAGCGAGAGAGAGAGAGAGAGAGAGAGAAAGAAAGAGAGAGAGAGGGGTGCTCCCCGCTGCTGTGTCTGACAAAACAAAAAAGTCACAGGAAGGAAACAAAAACATCTCGCACAGCGAGGGGAAGGAGCACGGCGGCCAGACGTTGCGTGAATGACAAGAAACGCACGAAGACGAGACAAAAGGATCCAGCGGTACAGGAACATTTGGCTGGTGGCTCAGTTCATTCGACAGGCCTACAGCAGATCAGGAAGTCTCAGAGGATTATCAGCTTTCCATGTGTAAATACCCCGAGCAGCATCGAACCAATGATCCGCTCAACTTTCTCATGACTGCAGAAACTCAATAGTTTTGATATCCTTTGTTTTAGGAGTTTTGATTGTCTAGCCAAGTAGCTAACAATCTTTTCTTTTTCTTTTTTTTTCGCCTCAGAACTCATCCACATGACCCCGATAGCAGGCTGCGGACCCCCACTCCGGTCTCCGACTCTCTGAGTGAAGCCAGACGCTGGTGGACTCGCTTATTCCCACCGACACACAAAGGCAGGAGCTTTTGAAATAAAAGCAACGGGCCGTTTATTATGGTTTTCTTTGACGTGTGCAAATATTATTTTGACATCCTGAGAGCAGGCAAAGCCTCGGGCCTCCCCAACTTGATCGCTTCTACCCCTACGGCTCAGGTTGGGAACCACTGGTCTGATATAAAGCTCCCTTTAAAAGTGAAATATTTTCACCGATCTAAAATGAATAGATGAGACGGCGGGATTAGAAAGAGAAACACACGGTTTTAAGTAAACACACTGAAGATTATCGGCTGTGACCGGCCACAGATGATGAACATGCTGCATGCAGACACACACACACACACGCACACACACACTCTTGTTAAAAGTGCATGCTCCTTATTCTACCTTTTCAAACTGAGACAGTGAAGAGGAAGAAAAGAGCAACGGCGCCACCTTGTGGTGGAAATCACCACTACTCACTCTGCGTATATTAGCTAGTGCCACAAGTTCCGGTCTCACAGAAGACATGAGGCCGGCATAGTTCTGCTAGACGGAATATAAAGAAAAGAAGCTCAAACAGGCAAAGGGAAGAAAAACTGATTTGGAATAAACAAAAGCAAGAAAGCAGAATTTACCACATAAACTGGTATTGTAGAAAATAAACAAGAAACATTCTGGAAGAATTTCAATCAATAGTAAAGATATTGCAGGATGAACTGGGAGCTGCAGAGGGTAAACGCTACAAACTCACAAGCCCCGACGCTGCTGTCCTTTCTGATGGGGGGATCAGATCTGGAGGAAGGGTGGAGGGAGGGTCGATGCCTTTCTTGACCTTCTGCTGAATGAGATACATGGCCACAGAGAACTGCTCCCGGGACAGCTTCCCGGTCTGCTTGGTGTCAGCGAGGCCCCTGTGGAGACGAGCAGTGTTTTCGCCCATGATTGTGCAAATATTATCAAGTTCACTGGAAGAGGCAACAAGGTGTAGGTCCGAAATCCTGCTGTGACTTTATATGACAGCTAACAGGGCTTTGTTGCATCACTGTTGCAAGAGCCAATCCCTGAATACAGTTTTAATTATCAAAATAAGAATTTAAAGACATTGCATAAGAGTAGTTTAAAAGCATCGGCCATAAGAACCACTTCTAAGAAATACAAAGTATTTTTGAAGGGAAAAAAGAAAGTGAAATGGCATCCTTTCCACTCTTGTTAATGAAAAAAAATCAAACAAAATAAATATAATTTAAAAGTAGAGGACTACCTCACACATTGACAGCTATATAGTAAAATACAATCCCTTAAATTAATGGTATATTTTGTAATGAATCAGCATCCAAAACAGGTTCTTAGAAAGAGAAGGTGGATACAGTTTCCGGTGGAAACATAACCTTAAAGTCCAGTGTATGCGTACAACCCTGACGAGCCAATGTATCACCAGAAAAGGCGTGCACTTATGGAATGAATTAGACAACACCTTAAAAACATCTAGTAGTGAATCACGATTCAAAAAACTATACAAAATATATGTACTTAAAGAATATGCTAAAGAGAAATGAGTGAACTAATCCCCAAAATAAGTAAATCGATCCATGGACAGACACTTCTGCACTACAGTGTGTACGAGGCTGGGATGGAAATTGTGGGTTCTGGTTCTATGAGTAGGTTCATGTGCATGTAAAATGTAAATCTATTTTCAGTTGCAGTTCTCACGTAAGTCGTAGTACACGCAGCAGCACTATGAGACTGTAATGTCCGGGGTGGGCATATATAAGCAATAGCTTCAGCCTACTCCTTCTGAGTTATTTGACTTTTGAGTTATTTGACTTCTTTCTTGTTTTCTTTTCTTGTTTTCTACTTTTTGTATCTTATTTGTTTTAGATTGTACGAGTTGGTTTAACCAAATGTTCAAATGCTCAAATAAACCTAAACAAACAAACAAACAAACAAACAATTGTGCCTTCTTGACACCATTTTTACATGGTGACCAGATGTTTGGATACGATTTCACTTCAACGCTAAAATCAGAACATTCCCCCACAAAAAAAGGTCATCATTTTGAGTCACTGAAGTCCTGAATATCAACCAGATAATGTTAAATTAGTCTGAATATGGACTGAGGAATCCCGTTTCATCCCCTTTTCAACAAAGTAATTATCTCAAGTGTTCACTAGATGGTGCTAAAGAGCTTTGTGTACAAAGAATACAACAACAGCCTGCAAATATTGAGAGAGACACATTTAACTGATTTAATATAAAAGGTGATAGACTACAAAATGTATTCACTGCAATTAAATAAAAACACAAAAAACTAAAAAATATCTGAACAATTCTGAATTGTGCTGTGAAAGAACAGAAATACTGATGAGACAAGAATATTTCAACAATCCTGACTGGACTCAAGTCCAGCACTGTTTAATTTCTGGCTTGTTTCCCACTGAACAGGCTTTATGAATCTCCAGATGTACCTATTGTTTTGTATTTATGTCTCTGTATTTTAGGGGAATTGGGGACAAAGCGATTAAAAAGGAAATCGAGCTCTTACCATATCTGAGCGAGCATGGTCTGGCTGAGAGACGACTGCATGAAGATCTCGATGACCTCGCCGCCCGTGACGAGGCCGTCGTTGTCGCTGTCGGTTTTCCTGAAGATTTCGTCGTATCGCTCTCTGTCGGCCACCGGGACGGCCCAGTTCACCGAAGGCTAGAGGGAGCAATCCTCATGTTAGGATTTCAGAGGATGGATCATGCAACACAGCATAAGGAAGCCGTGTGTCTGGCTCGGGGAGACACGGCGCATGTTTTTGGACCGTAGGAGGAAATCTACACACACGAGGAGAACATGCAAACTCCACACAGAACACCACAAAGACAATTTGACTTTAAGGACACTGAATGGTATAATAAATAATTTGAAATGAAAGAACATCTTGATGCATCCTGACAGTCATGTCAGGTGATGAGAAGCATTGTTTCTCTCTTCCCTTACAGAGGAACCAGTTTTTCCAAGAGTCACAGGTGAAAAATCCCTGCAGCTATATCCCGGTAGAGAGCAGCCTCTGCACGACACTCAGAACAATGTGGTAAAACAAGTCCACCCACGAGCAAATGAAAGTCTTGAAAAGAAATGCTCCAGAGACTCACCCCTTGTGAAACTCACTTAGGGAGGAGGAAAGGGAAAAAACTGCTCAGATTCAAACCCAGGAAGTTTTTGTTGATGCGTTTGGGGGTTTAAAATGTATTCCTCATTTACATAAACATGTGTAAGGTGGATATTTTCTCCAAACTGCCTGTGTGTGCGTGTGAATGTGTGTGACTGTTCATGGTGAGATATGAGCTCCAGCTCCTCACAATCCTGAGATCAGTGCAGACAACTTGGATGCAGTTATTGTTCATATATTGTGGTATCATACTTTAATATCAGCGAGAAACACTTATTTTTCTAGTTGCGTGTGCAGCTAAATGAAAATAAAGTATCATCCGATTTCCATCAACTGTTTTCCCTTCAATCAACTAAAACTGACAGCTGAAAACTGCATAAATAAAGTTCTCTCATCAATCACAGCTGACATTTGTCCACCCACATGCTATGACCAATCAGCATTTAACAAGTAATTTTAAAAGCTGATTTCACTTCAAGAAGTGAGAAACTTCAGCTAACTGTCTGCAAGTTAGAGTTGAAGGTTCAGTCACATTATTTTAAGATTGTCCATTTTTAGCGGGCCAAGCTATAACTGATCATTTGTGATGCATCTTGAAAGCATTATGCTGCCACCACCATGCTTTGGGGTGGAGAAGGACTTGCATTTGAATACATATTTTTTAGTCAAATGGCTCAAAAGCCCCATTCTGATCCCATTAAATTAAAAATACCTTCTTTCAGTGGATCTTGAAATCTCCTGGATGCCTCAGAACAAGTTCGAGTACATTCATAACCCAGAATATCAGTGGCATAGTTCAGAAAACCCTTTAAACGATGCCATTTCAAACTGTTCACTATTAATTTGTCCAGAATCTTTTTTTTTTTTTTTTTTAATGTTGACTCAAAAGACTGCTCTTTTGGGTGAATACTTGCCAAATAAATAACATCGGTCATCACTTTTCAAATTAAAAAGTTACAAGTCCAAAAGGTGTAAAAATTAATTTATAGACACCTGAACCAATGTAGCTTTTATATTTCTAAATTGTGACACCATACTCGCAGCAACATATCAGGCCTGCATGTTTTCAAAAATCAATTCCAATCATGACAGCAGATGTATAAAACTTGAAATAAGGGAAAATAAAGGGACATTTTTCATCTGTTACAAAGTAACCAAGGATTCTGAGGACATTTGAAAACCAGAAGCAACTTCAGAGGATTTTTCTTTAAAGCATTTTGGGTAATGAACTCATGTTCACATTCAACAAGTTCAGACAGAACCATTTGTTAAATGTGTTCAGATTCTAAATCAAAGTTTCATAAAATTCTCTTCAGTATTAAAATAACACACAAAAAATTTCAAGGTTTTGGACATAAAGAATCTGTTGTCAGGTGTAATGTAAATAAGCAAATCAAGGCAGGTCAGTATACTGATTGTTCAATGTCAACCAGCCCAACAAAGGACACTTGGTCCCCTATGTACAGATCCTGATGCCATAACAACCAATAGCTAGAGAGAAAGGACATACATACCTGTGAGGGGGACTTGAAGGAGTGTTGTGGAGAAAGGCTGACAGCGCTGGGGATGAGGGGAGTGGTGCTACTCAGAGGAGGAGTGCTACGGAGGGTCTCTTTGAGCGGAGTCGAGCCCGGCGTAAGACCGGACAAGGCAGGGAGCACGGCCACGGCACCTGGAAGACCAACCGCAGACTTTTTCCTTTTGGAAGGGGGGATGAGGGATGTGGGTAAGGTGGTTGGGACAGGATCCTTCTCCATGGCGCGATAGACAAGATGCATGGCCTAGGAAACAAGAAATCAGATTTTAAAACATACCAGGACTGCTCTGGATCATCAGTAACATTTTTAAGTAGACTAAACGTCTCGTCTCACCACTATGAACTCCTCTTTGTCCAAGTATCCATCTTTGTCCACATCACTTAGGTCCCAAATCTACAAAAACATCAGGAGGAGGACAGAAATATGGGCTTGTGGTTTTGAAGTAACACAGGCTTTTTTGTGTGTGTGCGTTACAACATCCAACATTACCTTTCCTAATACATCCAGAGGTAGCTTGGAGTTGATCAAAACTGGCCTGACTTTTTCACCGGGGAGAAGGCCATTGACCGGAGACAGACTCTCAAAAATTCCCTCAAACTTTCCTTTTTCATCAGGCTGTGAAGGAATAAGACGAAAACAGATTTGGTGAGTTTAATGCGTTCAACACATATGTCTGAGAGAGTGCTTAAAAATAATATCTGCTCACCCGTATTGCCCATTGTGAGTCAGATGCTGGTGCTGAAACGGTTAATAATGGGCTGCTCGTATCTCTCTGTTCAAAAAACAAATAATGCATCAAACAGGTGTTAACAAGTAGATGGTCAATAAATGTGTATATAGATGAAAAACATGTCGAGCAATTTCTTAAGAAAGCTGACAAGCAGTTTTTATGCATATCAGCAGATTATCATACTGTTCCAAACCACGAACATCCCAGGAGTCACGTGAAACTTACAAATTTGGGCGCTGCTAAGTTTTGGTTGAGGTTATTAAGGCTGATGTCATTTCCACCCTGCGCTGAAGCAACCAGTCTCAAAGCTACGAAGAAACCCTGCAAAAGAGGAAGAGAGACGCATGAAATGCATGAAATCCAACGTCTTCTGCATACATCAGCACTGTGATTGATGGGAAAGACAGAATCTGTTACCCGTTTATCCAAGTAGCCTCTTCGTTCTGAATCTGCCAAATCCCAAATCTAAACAGAAAATGGGACATAAAGCACTTTAGATGGTATGGACAGAGAATACGCCTGATCTTTACATTCTGGTGTGTTTTTAACTCACCTTCCCCAGCGTGCTGTCAGACAAACCTGACCTCTTAAGGAACTGAGCTGCATCGCCAGCTGATATTTTTCCTGTGTTTCCTGGATCGAGCTACAAACAAACAATACATTACTGTCTTGCTCCAGCATTTTATTTTTTTGTGCATGCAGAAAATCAGAAAGATGCAGTCAAAATGTATAACTTACCTGCCTATACAAGTTTTCATATACTGGGTTTCCACTCGATAGCTAAAGGAAACAATAAATATTATACCAGTTAATGTATATGCCACATGTAGAGCATCCTCTAAAACTTTCTTCCTCAGATAACTCTAGGATTGAGTATGTTTAAAGCTACTGGTACAAGTATGTCGGTATCTGGTTTGAAAATAAACTTACATTTGAAACCCACAAAATTTTCTGCTCATGAGGGTAAAGAACTGCACTGCCTTTCTTTACTGAAACAAATCCTCCTTTACTTAAGGTGAGGGTCCAAAGCAATGTAATCGACAGATCGGCCTCAAAAACTCCCCTTCACAAGCTGGACGCTGTTTATCCTCTATATCTACAGTCTCTTATTCACAACACAAATTGCAATCTGCTCATACTCAAAGCCTGCACCACCAGTGGTCGCTCTTCATTTAATTTTTCTCCTGCAAATGACTGGAATCATCTGCAACAGACCTTTAAGCTTTCTGCATTGCTTTGTTGTTTTTCGTTGTGCTTCCTTGCTGCCTCTTGGCTAGGTCACCGTTAATAATTAGAACTGGCTCTCAATTGCCCTACCTGTTCAAATAAAGACGAAGAAAAATAGAAAATAAAAAATTGAATTAAACAAATAGTACAATTTTTTTTTACTATTTGTTTAGTTTAATTTTTTATTTAAAAAAAAAAACCGAGATAAGCTGGGCATCATACCCAGCCTTGTTCGTTATGTCACGCTCACTAATTTATTTCCTGTTCAAGTTATTAGCCAGTCACATTTTCAACGCAACAGCAACATTTTTAAGCTTCCGTCACAAAAAGGAGTTGGGAATATTCCGTAAAAATAAAGAGAAACTTCGCTATCCTCACTTAACCTAGCTAACCATGGGAAGTTTATGGGCAGCGAAAGCTCGTTAACGCGCTCCCCTGAGCGATGTCCACCACAGTTTATAACGCCGCCGATTAATGAACGAACGCGGCGACTGTCAGTGTCGCTGGAATACGACCCGTAATAAAAACAGACACTTTTCTCGGACGATTCTAAGTTGTTACCTGACTGAGCGTCATGAGCGCCGCCATATTTCCTGGTGTTGCGGGAGCGCGCACACGCCCGGAAAGCAGAGAGCGGGCACGAGCGGCGACAGAGCGGAGGGAAGCGTGGGGGGGTCCGGTGGGCGTGGCCTCCGGCTGTCAGTCATTACACAGGGACGGGTTACTGCTACCATAGAATAGAATAGAATAGAATAGAATAGAATAGAATAGAATAGAATAGAATAGAAAAGAATAGAAATATAAAGAGTACAAATGTGAAAGTATAAACAGGATTTCATCTGAGATGGATTTTTGATGATTTCATCTGAAGATTAAAACATCAATTACCATGTCAGAGATTATTTAATGATATGATGATTAAAAATAGTTTAATAATTTGGATGTTAGTGCCGTCACTGATCAGTAGATATCAGTTCAGACAGGTGTTTGAGCAGGGTATGATTGGTGTTTGAGGATGGCAGCGATCCATCTCAGGAATCTACAGCGCATGATTTTCTCCATTCAGGGCAGAGGTCAGCCGATGATTTTCTGACCTGTGTTTACTACCCTCTGGAGGGCATTCCCGTATCAATTCCACTAAAGTTTAACTTTCTGAATGAAAAAAAACAGAAGTTATGAGATTGAGGGAGACCAACTGCTTCACCGGTGCATAATGCAAAAACAAGGACATTGCAGGTAGTAATTCACACAAAACATGCAGTACTTTCCTTGTTTTATACACAGTCTGCATGCAGGAGTATCTAAGCTTTCATGGTGGCATGATCTGATTGGCCACCTGATGTTATCTTGCAAAGTATGATTGGTTTTTAGTATTGTCAATCATTACATGAAGTAGCCAACCATAATTTTAGGAGGAATGAACAGTCAACCACAGATTTGATTTGAGCAGAGATTGTAGAAGATGTGTTTCAATGAGATTACCTTGAAGAGAAATTTGTATTTTATATGTAATGAAACTAGTTAAAACACGTATTTGCATCTGTTGGAAAACAGATTAAAGTCAACAGTTGACCTCTATGTCAATCTATGTCATCAAGTATTTTATTTTCAATTAGATATTCCATTAAATTAGGGTTCCTATGAAACACTGATTTTCACTGCTATTTTCTTCCTAAACAAAACAAATTCAAACAGAAAAACTCAGAATAACATTAACAGTAACTATTCTGTTTTACTTACAGCCTCCATCACGACGACTAAATAGTGCAATGATTCACAAAACAGCTTTCACTGCATTTTAGGGCACGATCTCTATCATTTTTCCAGAATCCTCAACTGATGAATGAATTTAAATTTGAAACTGATACAGAAAGTTGTGGTGTTTGCACATTAATGCTGCTACTAACCCGAAGGATGCACAGATGTGTAGTGGTTAGCGTGCTGGTTTTGCAGTGTCCAGTTTGGGTCTGGTTTGGGGTTTGAGGGTTTTCCGTAGGGCGTTTGCATGTCATTTTGTCTGTGGGTTCTCAAAGGGTTGTCGAGTTGCATCTGAAGCCAATTTGTGGCTCTGAATTACCTGTCAGTGAGAACGGAGCGACTGTCTGCTGCGGACTTGCAACCTATCCAATGTGTCATGAATATTCATCTTGGATCGGTGCACCTGATCCATTAGAAATCGGACTCCATAGTGTAAAAGGTCAATCAATGATTGAAGCTGCAGCTGTTTTTATTTTTGAAGTGGGATGCCAAATGCAATCAATTCCTGCAAAGCAAATCAACCCACAGGTTCTGCTGAAGTAGCATTGCACGTTGAACCTGATGGTGAAACATATTTAACACACAGCATTTGTTTTGCAGAAACCTCTCAGTTTCAGGACGGACTACTTTCATCAACAAGCATCAAGGCTCTAACTTGAAAAGCATCCAACAGCTGGGTTTCACACCATGTTTCCAGAAATATTGCCCCCCCCCCCCCCCCCCTCAGCCTGTTGCAGTGAAGCTTCAGCAGAGCTTGTTGAATCATTTGAATAAGGTGTGTCAGAGAGCAGAAAGAAACCAAACCACCACACCAGGATGGACGAACATTATACACTCAGGTTCTCTGAATAATGAACCACATGCTGCAAACTGATGCACCACCTATTGAACACAGAAACTGTACTTTAACTCGTATTGCATTGTTTTCAGGTGCACATTCCTCAATGAAACATTTCTCTACAACTGCAAAATCACAAATACTGGTTGGTTTCAGGAAAAAATATAATTTCACACAGCTGATGTGTTTTTTTACATAACCTGATGTTCTTTAAGGGTTGCAACAGCGATAGATGGCACCACAAATACGTCACCCTTAGAGTAATCAAACAGAACATTTATTACAAATGGTATGAAACCGTTAAATCTGACAGCTCTCAGATCACACTTATGGTTCATCTTCTCATTATTCATATCTTTACTGCGTTGCACGTTGTTTATTCTCAGTGCGTCTGCTGTATTCATCTGCGACATTCATAAATGGAGTAAATATGAAAACATTCAATTCAAGAGGTTTGATTTTATGATGTGGAACATTATCTGAATTCCACTTAACAAAAGAGAGATTGAGTCCTTTGTGAAGTCTCAGAAATGTGGCACTGTGTTCAAACGCTGTACTGATTTTCATTTTGTTTGTCCAAAGTCACATCAGAAAACAACTAAAAATCACAAACCTCAGAGGAACGACTTGAATCCCTTCTAAACACACCACTTCTAGATTATTTCTAACATTTATGGAAAACGCTCAGTTAAAGATTGTATTAAAATGTCAGTCCCATCAAACCTTTTATGTGAAGACCAAAAATGAACCACATGAGCCTATTGTTTCATTTTACATGTGACAAATTATAATGGGCTAATAGAATATTCTATATTTTGCTGTAACTAATCCACTGAGCTCATTAAAAATATATACTTTTATGTTATATGACAAGCTTTTTTTGAAGTTGTGGAAATTTTTTTGTAGAGAATAAATGCACTTTACCCATCAGAATCTGAAAATTTTGAATAAACCCATTAAATGTACCATTACAAGACATTAGGTTTTTGCAATAAAAAAAACAAATCAGTGAAAAATGCTGTCACAACTCTGTGCTGCATCTCAATGTTTTTTTAGCTTGCTCCTTCCTGAGGATGTCTGGTCTGTAACGCACCTCTAAAATGAATTAAATATATGTAAAGCTCAGCGGAAACCTGATCACGATCCATTCCTGTGAAGCAACTGGATACTTTATAGCTCCACAATACAAGTAGAAGTTGTAAATGTTGATCCAGAGTTCTTGATCTTCCTCAGCTTGAAGTCCATATTAGTCAGTCATTTATATTTCACTCCCTGTATCACTGAGAACCCTGTAAAATACTCTGAACTGAAAAAAATGAAATCTCATTTCTAGGGTGAGTTCAGGCAGCACACAATATAACCACACGGTGGACTTATGTTTTTATTAAAAGTTTGGTATCAATATCACTCTGTCCAATTAAAATACCTGTGACCCTCTCGAATCACAACAGGGGTTCTCCAGATTTCTGATTGTATGGACAAGTCATTCGTGACTGAATCATTTCAGATATTCCTTTAAAGTGTATGGAAATGAAAAAAAAAAAAAAAAAAGTCAGTGCCACAGAAAACCAAAATAAGTTACATACATTAATCTGGATTTATGTCATTTTGATTCACATGTTTTGTGTTCAGGACCTTGAGGAAAAACTCTCAATCACAATCAATGGACTTAAAGCTGAATGGATATTCATCATTTCCCCCCCCATGTGTCATTTTTAGCATTAGCTTCAAAAGGTCTACCATCTAAACACTAACAGACAACCACTTTCCAAAGAGAAGCAGAAAAAATAGCACATGTGAAGAGAGAAAGGGGAAAAAACAAACAAACCAAAAAACAGCAGATGACAGCTGTGTAATTACAATATGAGGAATGAACTTTAGTCAGAGGAAAACTGCAGAATCAATCCAGTAGTTCTGGGGTAACAATGACCAAAATGAAAGACACCATGTCCACGAACACCCCCCTTTCCCCTAATTACTACATGAGATTCCCGTGTCGGGTCGTGTCCAGATCTCAGGGAAAGGATGCACAGCAGCCACAATACCCCTGGGAAGTGCAGGACAGAGTTTCTGAAGGTGGGGCAGGAAAGCAAACTCTCTGGCCACGCCTCCTCAAAGCTCATCTTTGGGTTTGTCTTCCTCCAAAGTTTGTGCTTCCTCAGTGTCTTCTTTCGCATCTTCCTCCTCTTCTTCTTCCTCCTCTTCCTCATCTAGATCTTCGTCTTCGTCACCTGTGTCCTGCTCTTTGTTCTTCTCCTCCTCCTCTTTTCGTTTCAAGTCGTCCTGCTCCTGTTTCATTTTCCTCTCTGGCTCCTGTAGGGGGAAGAGTCACATGACCACGGTATTGTAAAGCAGTATTTGACAGATGATGGGGTCATGGCCTTTTTCTAAATAATCGTCACGTGATTCACAGTAATGATTAATCAACACACCTTTGTCACACCCCAGGTCTCCTTTCCAACGTCTTCCGCTTCCTTCACATCGTCGGTAATCAGGAAGTTGTCAAAGATGGTGCCAGATTTCACCTGTGATAAAGTAACAACATTCTGTAAATGAAGAAGGGAAACTGCAGAAACACCACGGCTCAAAGAAGACAATTTTATCCCTCACCTGCCAGAGATCAAGACCCAAAACGCCAATGCTGTCGAACTTGTAGATGGTGGAATCGGCACTGTACTCGGGATTGTCAATCTCAGGATGCACCCACTGGCCCTTGTAGTTGGGGTTGTCGATCTGTTTAGGTTTCCACTCTCCCTGTAACACAGCAGGTAGCAATAAAGTCAAACAGTGCACAAATAAAGGGTTGATAACAGCTCTATGTGTGGCTGTCAAACTGTAGTTCACCTTGTACTCGGGGTTGGGGATCATCGGTGGCTCCCACTCTCCATCCATATCCTCATCCCAGTCTTCGGGCTTTTTGGCATCAGGATCTGGAATGTTTTCGGGCTTGTCCCAATCCTGAAGACGAACAAGAGTTTAAGTGAGTTTTCTACTAACTGTATTTCCAATGAACTACACAGAAATAGCAGCAGAATGTCAGTACTAAAAAGCTGTTCACCTCAGGCTTGGTGTCGGTAGCATCGTCGATTTTAGCGCGGTCGTCCCAGTCCTCTGGCTTTTTGGCTTCGGGGTCCTTGATTTTCTTAGGTGGCAGGAAATCCCAGTCATCCTCCAGACTGCCTGACTCAACCTTCTCGTTGTCAATCTTCACCTCATAGGTCTGGTCTGAATTCAGGATCAGCGTGTAGAGATGGGTCAGCTCATCATCCTAAAAGAGAATTAGATTTTTGGATTAAGCCTACAGAGAGGAAGAACTTAAGTTTATATTTAAGAATAGAAAAATAACTACCTTGCATTTGATTTCTTTCTTGATGAGGTGATTCTTGCCCTTGTAGTTAAAGATGACGTGAACCTTTTTGGTGCTGTAGCCACAAATGTCAGGGCCTGAGGGAAACAAGTTCAATTAATAGCTGTATTAAGAATCAGGGACCAGGTCTGGCTGCTAATGTCCTTTATTATCTGCACACCGTGACTCACCAAACATGATGTAGTAGCTGGATTCTCCATGCATGTTAGTCTGGTCCAACTCGGAGGGGAAGACTTTGACGTAGCCGCCGCCGCAGTCGATCTTCTGCTCGTGCTTGACTGTAAACTGAATGACCAAGGATTTCCCCTCATTGCTGAAAGGATCAAAACGAGCAGAGGTAGCGTAGAAACGAGCATCTTGGCTTGTCTGAAGACCTGAAGAGAAAGCACAAAATAGCTCTTTTTAGTTACCAGAGTTGGGGAAATCAAATACTACTTTCTTTTTTTTTTAGTATCATTTACAACAAAAGGGCTGAATAGGAGATGTTCCAATGAATGGACTGTTCTTTTATTTAAACTAAAGTACAAATTAACAGGAAGATGTCATAAATATATTTTAGTGCTCTGTTTTTATGAATGGAGAGTCCAAAATACTAGGCGAAACCAGCCAATCCTGCTTAGGGGAGGTCGCTGTTTTTTTTAAAACATTCTGACTTCCTTGTTATGAGGCAATGCAGTTGAACCTTCACTTCACACTCAAGCCCTCCTGGATATTTTTGCTTACGTGTTGATACAAGCGAATCTTTGGGCAATTTCTGCAAAATACTGGATTCTGATAGTTGAAGGGGCTCTTTTTTTTAAACTTAGAAACAGAAGATTTAAACTTTTATTCGGGGTGTTTTTGGCCGTGTGAATGCAGCGAGCTTGGTGATAGTTTCTCTTTCATTTTAACTTATCATTAAGAAGTCAAATGAGGAACTAACTTTTCAGGTCAAGTGCATTGAGAGTATTACCTTAAAGGATACAACTTGAATGTCTACCAGTATTGATCAATGTGTGTGATATTTACTCAGTGGCTACACAGGATTACTAGGAACATTTACCTTTATCTTTCTCAGCATCTCCATAGAAGTTCCCAGCAGTGAGTTTCCACTCTCCATAGTCAGACTTGTATTTGGAGGTCACCCAGCGACTTTTCCACGCATCTTTGAAAGAAAAAGATATGTTAAATTAGCAGGGAATTAACACAGTAACCACATTTATCCAAGTAGAACTGACAATCCTAACAATTCTACTAATAATATGTGCCAGATGAGAGTTAAATTCTTAGTTGAATTTTTTTTTTTTCATTTTTCTAGCAACTTGGGCCGCATCTTTACAAACTTCAAAGATGACCCGGATGTGTCACAAATTAGCTTGGAGGATAACAAGTTTATGACATGATAAGAGTGGCATCTATCGCCGAATGGCTCGTTTAAAAATGTGCACAAGTGAGGAGGAAAATGTCGAGCTAACAGTCAAATGAATCAAGGCTAACCTCGTGCTCTCTACAACGTTCCTGAGCCAACAAAAAAAAAGAAACTCACCGCCGTCAGTGAACTCCTCCCGAAAATAAACGGTGGCGTGCACGCGGCACACGGCCAGCGTCACCGCCAGCACGGCCAGAACCTGCATTTTTCCCATTTCCCACCTGGACGTCGCGGGGCTCACCGAGGTCGATGCTGTGCCGAGAAACGACTGCTATCAGGAGGAAGAGGGGCGATATTTCAGAGAGGCTCCGGCGAACAGATGTCTGCCTGCCATTGGCTGGACGGAGCGCGTGTCTGGACCAATCAGAGTGGACCACGAGACACTCGTCCGCTCCACACAGCCGTTTCCTCAAGTGCGGTTCTGCAGTCTGACCAGCAGGGGCCGCCAAAGCCACCGGGACCGAGCCCGCCCACACGTGTCCCTGGTTCAGCCCACCCATCTGACCCCTGTTCACCCAGACTTTCCCAGTTTTACCTCACTGTTTGGACTAACTAGGTCACGTGTAAACAGATAAACCATTTATATGTTTATTGCTCTCAGACAGAGTAGCTTAAAGCTATCGCCTTTGTTCAGGGTGACAGGATGACAGTATGACCAAGCCCAGCTGACCTGTTTGGTTGCTTTGATATGAATTCAGTTTGAAGAAACACGCATGGACTTTGTTTCAGGAACAACAGAAAACATTCAGTTGCTCCACCTGTAAGTGCAATATGTATTTCTAGCAATCTATAACAGTGATTCTCACATGGTGGGTTACTGGCCCAATTTCAGTGGCTCGTAGCCCTTTGCCTTGGCAATAAAAAAGTTTCCTTTTTTTTTTTTAAAGAGTTTAGATAAAAATTAATCTTCTGTCAATTGTTGGCGCTCCTTATCATCTGATGACATTGATAAGCTGTAATGAGCCATATGAAAACCCTCACCTAAACAAGCTATGATCTTATCATGTGTAAAATTTGGCTGAAAGCCGTCATATAGTTTTAAGATATTCAATGTCTTCTTTGTATAGGTGAAAGTTTTATAACTAAGTTATATCTGTATATAATCAAAGACACATTCAGACGGGCTTCACAGTGAATAAACATAATTTATGATGCTATAAAAACTCAAAATATATATGGTGTTAAATAAAGACAGATGACACTGTTCTCTTCAGCATAATTCAGTTCAACAATATCAGCTTCAGCTGTAGAAATGAAGAACATTTTGACCTTGTAAAACACATTTCTAGCACTTTTGATTAGTTATGATAGTACTAATCTGTTTATCCTTGTATTTCAAATCAGCTTAAAGACACCAAGAACGTAAAAGACAATGTGACAATAAAACACAGTAAGAAAATCCAATATCACTGGGAAAAGGTGGATCTTTAGCTTGAATATAAAACTGTCCACATAACAAATCTGAGACCTAAAAGTCAGATGGCTTAATACTCAACTACCAATCTTTCCTCTGACCTTTGAGATATTCAAATGTTAATACCCTGAGAGGGCAAAGTTACTATGAGTAGGCAGATCAGGGTTTAAACAGGAAGATGAGTGAGATAAGGAAGGCAATTATCCTAATGGAACATGCTTTCCCTTTTTTAATAGATAAAATCCAACAGAAATAAAAGTAGAAAAGATACATTTTCTGTTCAAATTGCTTTCAGGGTTGTTTTCTTTCTTTCTGTCTAATAAAATGAACCGTCACTTTACACAAGGATTAAGGTCACAAGAAACAATGCGACAACTGAAGAGGCAGCTAATCAGGTTATCTATCACACACCCCGACTCCTTTCTTTAAAAGGTAGCTATCTCCTTCTTGATACAGCCGGAGCTTTGTTGAAGTGGATCAGTGTGGCAAACGTCTTTTTTGGATCCTGCAGGTCTTTGATGTCGACCGCTGGAAAACCTCAGAGTGCAGCAGCAAGATCAGGAGGCTCTCCGGCTGACCAACACAAGCTTGGATAATCTCTTCTGAGTTTACTTCATTTGATGGGAGATGTTTGTTGTTCAGGTGAGGTTAGCTGGGATGTAGACACGGAAATCTGATCCCTGCATTGTTGCCCTGTATGCAAAGCAGAACAGTCAGTGTGCTCAATAAATAAACTGCCTATTTACAAGCTGTGCAGATCTTTTCTTCCACACAAAACACAAAGAAGAACACATGCATGCATCCATGCACAAAGTAACACCTAGATGAACAAACAAACAAATAAATAAATGTGACATTATTTTATGCTACATACTACTTATCAATAAAGAGGCAAACAATAAAACTCTAGATTGGACAGAGTAGTAGTGAAGATGGGATGATGTAATTTAAACTAAAATATAGATTATGAAGCTTTCAAAATACTGTACACACAACAAAGGAAGCACAAGAGGAAAAATAAGTCTTATAACAGAAAAGTGTCTTTCCAATAATAATAATAATAATAATAATAATAATAATAATAATAATAAACTGTGTATCTTAATTAGAATAAATAGCTTTTTTGGTGAACAAACAGGTGGACGTTTGAAATATGAATTGTGCTTCCTTTACTGCAAACATACTTCGACTTTATGGTGGAGTTGGGTGTTTGAAAACCATTCAAATTTGACAATCATTCTGACCTTAAAAAAATAATAATTGGCCTTGAACATAATTTTAATAACTGAAATACTCCATATACACAAAAATAGACAACAAAACTAATATTCACGCCTTTCTTGAGGAACTATGTCATTACTTAAATGAAAAAGATGTCTTTTAACTTCACAGGTAAAACAGACCCTTTTTTTTTATTTAATCTGAGAAGGACCATGCAGGAGGGTACTCTTGTGCTTTAGCTTCTATTTTTTGGTTTATTCTAGCCTTTTGTTTAAAAAAATCTATTAATCTTTTTAACTTGTGACAGCTGTGTGTGCTATTTATTTATTTATTTATTTATTACGTTTCAATTTCGTTCAATTGAAAAAAAAAACGTGTTTCCCATTTATTCGGAGTTTTACGGTTCGACGTCACTTCCGTTTGTTTTAACCTCTGTTTTTCCAAGCAGGTTGTTTATGATCAGGTGATCCCTTTAACAAACACGGTCTGGCTAAAATGTCCGCATTAAAAAAAGAATTTTTACAGCGTTGAATCACAATCCAGCAGCCCGCAGCCGCCGAGCCTCCAGCGGACCCCCGGACTCCCTCTCGGCGGACTCAGGATGTCTTTCCCCGGCTCGTTCGGCTCGCAGCTCGCTGCCATCATGGACGTCTTAGCCAAAGCCGCTGTGGCAGAGATCACCAAGCTGGTGGAGGACGGGGGGCTGGTGCTGAGGAAGGAGATCTGTCGGAGGGACGGCGAGATCCAGGAGCTCAGGAGGAGTCTGAAAGTGATGGAGGAGGAGCTGTGCAAAGCTCAGGAGGCCATCCTCCACAAAGGTGAGAGCCTGCAAAGTTCCTCCGGCAGTGGTTAGCACTGTCACCTCACTGTGAATGGGTACCAGGTTCCAATCTGGTGTTGATGGACTGCATTATGTGGGTGGGTGGGTGAGCTGAGCTCAGATCCCTTTTCCCATTTCTGACTTCAAACAAGCTGCCAGCATGGTATACATTCTTCCAGCAGAGTCTAAAAGCCTAATTTCCTATTTAGAATCAGTATCTGTTACTCTGATCTGAACAATCACTCCACATTAGAGGGGAAAAAGCAGCCTCCAATTCAGCCCAAGATTAGGAATTTTTTTGCTGTCAGTTTCATACTCAGTTAAATTTCCTTCACAATCAGTCTCTCAGTACACATTTGTCTCCATGTGTTGAGTAGAGCCAAAACCACCAGGACTGCCGTCTTCCTCGTGATTCATGCAAACAACACAAAGTTTTACTGGAACAAGATAGAAGCAACAGGGAGCTACAGTTGCATGTAATGAACATTAAGACATTAAAAAAGCAACCTCGGTCAGGAACTCTTCAGATCAGTAGAATACCTTGAAACCGGCGTCATCATTACAGTTCTGCTGTGGGTACAAGAATAAATTTTACAGGTGAACAGTAAAGAGTATGATAACAGCCATCTGGTTGATTGTCATTCCTAACTCTCACTGTGTGGAATTCAGTCTCTTGGTTTCCTCTCTGTTGCAGATAAAGTAGATCGGGAGACAAACACCATGTATTTCGAACAAAGAAGCGCTGATTCGCTGTGGCAGCCTCCGGATGGAGCAAACGAGAGCCTCAACATCCGGCTGGTGGTGAAACCTGAGCCCACAGATGAGGCCGCCGCCATGGAAACCAAAGACGACACAGCGACGGCGGCGGACTTCGGAGCAGCCCCGGAGGACCCGCTCTGGGCCGCTTCGGTAGCGATGCCGCAGCACGTTCAGATGTTCTCCTCTCACGCCGAGCAGTATCCTGCTCCCGCGACCGCAGACGGCTCCTTCGATCCTCAGGCGATCACGGCGCAGGAGATCATAGCCGACTGCTTAAGCGTGCCGGTGAAGCTGGAGGCGGAGGGTTCCTCCGCGTGCATGGAAGGCATCACTCCAGAGTCTGCCCAGAGCGAACAGTTCAGACACGTTTCTCATCCTCAGTACAGTCAGGACAAGTGCCTGCAGTCGGCTCTGCAGCAGGCCGGCCCGTCACCGGCGATGCCACACGAACAGAGACCCGCGCTGAGTTTACACACCGAGGATTACCGCCATCATAGGAACATCCTGCGGGCGAAACGGCCAACGAATGTGTGGCGATCCAGTCACAAACTCTTCATGTGCTCTGTGTGCAACAAGGGGTTCCTGCGCTTGTCTCAGCTGGAGGAGCACAAGGCCTCTCACCAGGCCGTCAAGCCTTTCAGGTGCCTCGAATGTGGGAAGTCTTTCACCCAGAAGACCCGGCTGAAGACGCATCAGAGCGTGCACACGGGGGAGAGGCCGTTCAGCTGCAAAATCTGCGGCAAGATGTTTTCCAGGCAGGACAACTGCTTGAGACACGAGCGGTTCCACAGCGGGACGAAGCCGTACAGCTGCAAGCAGTGCGGAAAAAGCTTCACCGTGCAGGGAAATCTGAAAATACATCAGGAGATTCACCTGCAGGGGTATTGAATCTCGAGTTACAGCTAAAGGAATAAAAGGCTTCCATACTTGTTGAGGAAAATATTGTTTGATCTGGTTGCCCTGAAACTTGTAAGCAAAAGTTTGCAGGTTTGATTCCTACTGTTGACGGGTCGTCACTGGGTCCTTGAGCAAAGCGTTCATCACTCAGGTTACATCAGGAAAGAGACCTTTGTCATTTTTGGCTTATTTTCCCCACATTAAACACAGATTTTAGGATACCTCTCTAAAGTGGAAGTGGGTGACGCATTATTGTGAATTCACACAGTAATCTTCGAGGTTTTGATCATTTAATGTATATGCTATTGTGTTCTTATTGCTTTCTAAAAATATATTCTGTTTTGTTCCAGCTAGCTGCAGTCCACTTCCTGATTATTTCGTTACACTTACAAGTTATTGTATGTTGATGGAGAAACAATCTTGGTATTTCCTTTTCTTTATATGGGAAACTAATAAATATGCTCATTATTTGCATCTTTGCACTTGTCTAGATGGACTTTGGATGTGTGTGATTGTTTCTGTGTTTGCCCTGCAAAGAAGGCTGTCCTGAGAGCACCCCACTTTCACCCATAGTCAGTTTGGATTAGTTCCAACTCGAAAATTTAAAAAGCATTATACATGGAGGAATGTTTAGCTTTTCCTCAGTTGGTTATTTTGTGTTTGTTTTCATACTGTAGCTCCCAAAACAAAAGACAAAAGTATAATCACTGCCCTGTGACACAGTACTTCTCTTCCATCTTCTGTGAAAACCACTGAGGATTTGTGTCTAATGCTGAAGATCTCTCTCTAAATTTAATTAAAATCTATTTGTAGATATTTGTTATTGGCGCTGAATGATGCTCATGTTTCTGCCTTCAGGGCTCTGCCTTGAATTTCATATTTGCCCTGAAGGATTTTTTTTCTTGTTTACATGTGAATTTCCTTACTTGCTGCAAGGCTCTTTATGTTAGATAAAATTAAATCAAGATCTTTTAGAAGTTAGGACAGAGATATTTGGTATAACAGTGATTCATTAAGAAGCTTCTGGATTGCAACTAAAGAGTTGATTATTTTCTATACACTGCAATGGCTTTTGGTTCTTTTAGGATGGTTTTACAACAAATAAAGTTTCCAACCGCATATGCTGCTGATAATCATCGGTAACGTTTATAGCTGAATAACTCAAACAACAAATCAAAACCACATGTGTGCTTCAAATTGCCCACTTGGGAAAAAAATAATGTGTTTTGAATTGAATATGTACTGATTAAAATATCCATAAAATTATATTAAACAATGGGATAGAACAAAAATACATAATGAAAACAGATAAAACCCAATAGACAGAAATGCAACAACATATGGAAAAATATGAAAGAATGTGTCAAGCTGATTCATAAAACTTTAGAATGGATCAGTATAGGATGGAATGTTTTTGTTAATAGCGGAATTTTTAAATGAGTCATGTTTAGATGAGGAACATTTGCTGGGAAGTGTGTCTTTTTGTCGTTTTCGTCTCAGGAAATTGTCGATTTTAAGACCGATGAAGGCTGAAGGTACTGTAGTGTTCATGCCAGGCCGCTAGATGGAGATGTTTTAGTGTTTTGGTGATGCAGAATCAGATCCACCTTTGTTGTTGTTGTTGGTCGTGTTGCGCATGCGCAAAATGCCACTCATCCAGTGAATGTACTGCGCATGCGCCAGAGTATACGGCCTGCGAGGCTACTGCGCATGTGCACAACTCTGATTCAGAAAAGTTGCGTCTTCCTGTTGATACGGAAACATCTCGAAAACCTTGCATGAATAAGGGCTCTTAAAAACAAAAAAAACGTCCTCGAATGTGCACAAGGCTGTGCGTTTGTACCGTGGTTTTCCTGCGGTTTGCACCATTAGCTGCGGCTCGCTAAACGCAGCTGCGGTTGAAATCAACACCTAGCAACCACACCTGGCCGCTTTCGGGGGTGCAGTCCGCGGTCCTCCGGCTCAGCTTCGTGCCGCTAACGGGGCTGGGGCCACTTCAGCTTTCCCACCATGTTGAGCAGCGTCGCCCTGCGAGCTCAGATCGCCTCCGTGATTGATGCCCTGTCCAAGGCAGCCGTGGCCGAGATCGCCCAGGTCGTGGAGGATGGCATGGTGGTGCTACGACTGGAAATGTGTCAGCGGGAGAACGAGATCAAGAAGCTGAAGAGCAACATCGAGGTGCTGCACGGCGAGCTGCGGGCGACACAGCACGCAGGGAGCCTGCGACCCCACCACGGGAGGGACGGTGAGTCAAAACACACCTCAAACTACAACACAACACTGCAAATCTACCCTGTTAACATGGCAACAAGCTGTAGCACACAGGGCGGCCATTCATTCATACACTGATGGAGGTGTCGTATCATTTCCCAGGTAAATAGATAAACAAATGGCAGTTTTCTGAAGGGATTATGTTAGGATTAAATGACCATTCAATACTGATTTTGAGGTCAGCTCTTACGCACACATGAGAAGGACGTCTGTGTTGCCAGGTTGTGATAGATCCTTCACCAGAGCGTCTCTGTGAGCCTTTTTCCAGCTCCTTTGGTGTATGAAAGCTGCAGCACTCCCCCGTTCTTAAAGTGCGTCCTGTGGCTGTGCAAAGTGTTGCAAATACTACAACTTTTTAGTTATTCCCAACCAGGACATTCAGTTCAGCAGTTTAACCAAGAAAAGTGAATAGATAGAAGCAGCAGCAGGTGCACAGCACATGTTCCAAGATGTTAAATAACAGCTGGAGGATGTTTAGTCAAATTGCAATCAGAGGAAAGGATGTGGTCCTTTTGGGATTCGGGAGGTGGGCTGGATCTTTTATAACAACCAATCAGAAAGATATATGAACTGTTTGCATTTTCTCAGACATCAGTGACTTGCAGATGCTGAAGGAACTTATGCTTGATTGCATAAAAACACCATCCTGAAATGGAATTTCTGTCCTCATTTGCTCGTGAAAATCCTCTGCAATGTAATTGTTGGGCCCCTCTGACAGGTTCATCAGCTTACTGCATTCAGTTACAGAAATGTGTTGTGTCTCCACAGAAATCCAGAGTTGCATGGGTGATGAGAGGAACCTGTTGGAGAATGTGCGTCCTGAGGAGGGGAACAGCAGCGTGCACGTGACCGACGTGCAGGTGAAATGCGAACCCGGCGAAGGGGGAAGTGAGGAGACCCCGAGGCCGGCCGACAAATTGGACGGAGGTCTCACCCTGTACGAGGCAGGTCAATGGACAGCGGCAGCAGCAAATGAGACTGCCGGCGGCAGCAGCATGGATTATTTGGGTCTCGGGGAGAGCTCGCTGTCCTGTCTCCCCGAGTCCTCTCTGGCCAACGGGCTGAGCGTGTCCGGCAGCGGCTCCGGCGGGCTCCAGCAGGGCCCCTTCAGCCGAGGCCTGCTGGGCTACAACCAGCACCGGAACATGGTGCGCAGGAGGACGGCGAAGAGGCTGATTTTCAGGAAGGGCTTCTTCTGTCCGTACTGCGGCAAATACTTCGAACGCATCGGGCACCTGGAGAGACACAAAAGGATCCACACGGGGGAGAAACCCTACCGCTGCGAGATCTGCGAGAAGCGCTTCAACCAGAAGTGCACTCTGAAGGAGCACATGAATATCCACAGAAGAAGTACGTAAAGCATGGTCCAAGCCAGAGGTTATGAAGGGTTGTATCATGTCTAGTTAAAGGATACATTAGGTTGCATTTTCACAACAACATTTTAGGTGAACATGCATGGTTTTTGCAGTTTCGTTTCATAAAAGTTTCATGTTTACGTACAAAATGTTGAAAATGACATCCTTTTACACCCACTCGAGATGAAATTGGACTGTATGAACTAAAACGTGTTTGAAACCTCCTCTTCAAAACCTCCCAGTAATGAGGTGAAGCTCTGGAGAGGCTTGTTGCTCTTTCAAAAGATAAAAAGAGAGCAGACTGCGAGCTAGCTCTCTATCAGGACCCTGTGTTTATATTTAACGGGGTGGCTTCATTCACACTGCTGTTTTCTTTTTTGGGGAGGAATCTGGGCTCGGTTCACAGTTGGGGGGGTCTCGGGCGCCATTCCTGAAAGCAGAAATAATGCGGTTTAGGTGGGACGACAGTGAGTGCTGGGGGAGTTAAAATGACTCATGAAGAGCAGGAAGTCAGGAAGATTTTAAGAGAAAGATTTAAATTGACCAAATGTGAACAAAATCCTGTTGTAAATACTGAATTTCTTTGCTTCTGTCCTTAAGCAGGCATTCAGTCCAGACCAGCCGAGCTCCAAGTGGCCGAACACAAGCAGGTCCCCGAGGCGACTCCCCGCACCAGTGCAGGCGTCCCGGAGCAGGAGAGCCAGGCCGAAGCCGATGACGGTGGTCCGGCCAAGAGGGACGACCCCCTCCCAGCACCTGTGCAGATCAAATCCGAGCCCACGGAGGAAAATGTAACACAGCCGCTGTTCCACGGAGGAAACGAGCAGGCGGGGGGAGCGGTCGGCAACCTGAGCGAGAATTTCTCGGCGTTTCAGAGAGACAACCAGCAGTGGATGTCACGGCTACAAAACAACCCGGAGCTGAGCAGCACGGACTTTCTCCAGAGCGGGACGTCGTATCCCGGGATCTCTCAGCTGCTCCCACCGCCAGTCGAGGCGTCCTGCAGCACCTTCCCTTTCCCAGGAAAGCCGTACGGCGAGCTGAAAAACAACGCGATCCCCCAAGCACCTTACAGAGCGCCGGACGCCCTGATGATGCCGGGCGAAGCGAGCCTGCACCGCGGCATCGGAGAGTCCTCACTGACTCACCCCCAGCAGAGAAGTTGGTCCTTCCCCCGGATCAAGCCAAAGAAATGCTTCGTTTGCTCGTACTGCAGCAAAGTGTTCGAGCGAGCCGGCCACCTGGAGAGACACTTACGGATTCACACGGGGGAGAAGCCGTACGGCTGCCACATCTGTGGGAAGTGCTTCAACCAGAAGAGCAGCCTGAAGAGCCACATGAAGACGCACAGGAACGGTGAGAGACGGAACGCAGATCCCAGAACTTCAGCGACAGACGGAGAAGAAACAGAATCAGCATGTTATCACAAAATCAGCATAGAAAAATCTGTCTTTAATCTTTGTCTTCAACGCTGTCTTTAATCACCAGCTTGTTGCACAGACTGTCTCTTGAGACACGAATGTGTGTGAAACCTTCTCTTTATTTCTAAAATCCTAGAGGAAGTTGTTGCAAATCAACTTTGTGTCTCTTTTTATAACACCGACCTATTTGAGTCTTTTCAGTCAGGTTTCAGAGCTCATCACAGCACAGAGACGGCTCTTTAAAAGTTACTAATGATCGTCTCACAGCCTCAGACAAAGGACTGGTCTCTGTTCTGGTCCTGTTTGATCTCCGTGCTGCATTCGACACTGTTGATCATGACATCCTACTGCAGAGACTAGAATATATTATTGGGATTAAAGGGACAGGTTCAATCATGAAGTGCTGAAGGGAGAGACGCGGCTATGAATGAATGAACTGAGGGAATGAGTGGACTCATTAATAGTGGCCATGAATGTAAACATAGTGATACCTGAGAACTGATGAAGGAAGACCGTTGAAAGTCACGTCTGACTGCGTGAGATTTGGAAGACTGAGCGTGAAGGAGCTGATTTCCGACTGGTGTGTGCTCTGCTCCGTAGAACAGTGCACACCACACACAATATGAGATCAGGAGAGGAAAATCTTGTGCGACCTGTCGTTTGTTGTGTTCAGTGTGTGGTCTCTGAACCTGGGAAGGCTGGAAAAATGTACTCTTATAATCCAGTTTTCTTTCTCTCTCTCAGGTGAAACCACAGATGTGCTGGATTCTCACCGCATGATGTTTACAATGCCGGACAATCAGCAGCCGGACCCCCTGTCGGCGCCCGCCAGCCGCCTGACGGCGCTGGAGGAACAGCTGCCGGGCCATTCGTTCCTGGAAGAACCGGTGGTGGTCAAACTGGAACCAAAGGAGGCTTTTCACGGCCAGGCGGCAGCCGAGGCCAACGTGGGAGGAGCCAACCAAAGCCAGCTGTGGACGACCGGGCCAGAGAAGAGCAACGGCGTCCCCGAACAGCCCGTCTGCATGCTTCTGCATGACGTCAAGTATCATCTCAGTCCCGGCGCTCCCGGCGAGCAGCTGGGATACATCTCGCCAAGCAAGGATCTGACCTTCGTGGACGAGAAGGAAACGGACGGGGATCAGTACTCGGTGGCGGGGATGCAGCCGAGCTCCTCCGACGTGACTCTGGCGCCCGAGCCACACGACCAAAACGTCCTCCGCGAGGCGGCGGTGGACGACTACGGCGCCCTGAGCGACACGGGTCACCACGGGGGCATCTTCAGCTTTAACATGTCGGAGGTCGGCGAGCACGAGGACAGCTGCGACGCCGACGCCGCCATGCACAACAGCTTCATCTGCGCCAACTGCGGCCAGAGCTTCGGTACGTTCGACATGTTTCAGAGGCACCACTGTGAGAAAGTGGCGGAGCAGTCGCTCAGCTGTGAGATATGCGGGAAGACCTTCAGCCAAATGGGCATCTTGAAGCTGCACCTTAAACTGCACATGGATAAAAACCCTTTGTATCATCCGCCGCAGGAGAAATGATCACTGACTGGGCTTCAGCACAATTTCCACGGTACATATGAAGACATACTGTTACCTCTTTCATTTGCGGAATTGGTTAAGATGTTTTTTTTTTTTTCTGTTTCCCATAAAAATAATTAATCAGACTTTTAGGTTCCAGACAGTGAAATGCTTTCCTGCTGCTTGAATCCACTCCATTTGCCACTTGAACACAATCCTTTTTGTTAAAACAGATTGAGCGTTGTTGCGTTGTTGACTGGGAGTGTTGTTTTGAAAGGCGCTCGATCGCGATCATAATCTTATTTGAACGGATTGTCTTTACAGTGATCATGGAAACAGATCACAAGTAATTTTTCTGAAGAATTTAGCGAACTCTTGCGTTTTCGGTGCGATCTCTACGTATAAGACCACTTTTAGGAAGACTATTAAAAATGTCAATCGAAGTGATTTTGGATGATGATGAAGTATGGAAATAATCCTGTACTGTGCCTCAGATTATTAAGTTATGTTACAATTTTCTTTAAAAGGCAGGTAAGTTGGGATTTCTTTATCGTGCCAGACATCGCTGAAATCCTTCAGGGGTGCCTTTGGACACAAGGTGACACAGTGGTGGGGAAAGAGTTAAGGACTGTTATTTATTTTAGTTGTTACAAGTTAGTTAAATCTGTCTTAGTTCACTGACAGGTAATAAGTGTGGAACTAAAGCCTCCATCCTGCTGAGTGAATGAAGCACTCTTAATCAAACTGTTCAGTATTTTATTGTCTCCTGCAGACTTGAAGGGTCAATTAAGATTCTCAGAAGAAAAAAAAAAAGCTTTGTGTTTTTTGGCTTGTAACTTTTTTCGATCTGATGTGAGTGCCTACATTTTTCTCATGGGAATGTTTTCCCAACAGCACCATCCAAAACTGTGTGAGAGAATTACTTCCTCAGTTGAGTTCTCATTCAGCTATTTTATACTTTCTGTTTTTTCAGTCTGATAGCCGCCATCAGTGTAGCAAGGTTTACTGTTATTGTATTTTCATTATGTTTGGAAATATGAAAAGAAATACGACTTTTTTTTTTATTATATATGTATTTTTTAAATTGAATAAACTCACATGAATGAGGTATGGGTCTGGCTTTGTGATGATTTGATGGATGAGTCCATTATTAATCCTGCAATGGGAAAATTTTACCGCAGCAGTTTTGAAATAGTGCAAAGTTTAAAAAAGAGCAGCACCCAATGTACAAGATTCGTAAGTTTCCGTTTCCTTCAAGAAGAAGTATAAAAAAAGGTGTGGAAAGTAGAATAATAATAAAAAAAAAATCAATGGTCAAACCATGTGAAATAAAATATTTTACAAAATCTGATGTTTTTTCCCTCTAGAATAGAAAATAATTGATCCTAGCAGGAAAGTTCCTTACAGTGCTGCTCCTTCTCATCGAAGACAATGTTAAATATTAAAATATTAATTAAATACACGGCTTAGCTTACATTGACGAGGTCTGAATACAAGCTGCTTAATTTTTGATTTTTCAAAAATTATTATCTTTATTTTATTGTATATATAATATATTTCTTCTTCTTCTTCTTCTTCTTCTTAATATTATTGTTATTATTATTATTATTATTATCATTATTATTATTATTATTATTATTATTGTTATCAATTCCCGGAGCGTCCGTCACGCGGCGGCTGGATTCTCGCTGCGCCTCTTCTCCTGTATTTACGGTAAAACCGTCCGCCACACGGAAGAAAGGCTCAGCTAGCTAGAAAACACGCAGAGATGCAAACCCTCTTTCTTCACACTGCGTCGGTTCCTCTCGCCTCGCTTTGAACCTTCACGTTAGAGGAGCTTTTATGAGTTTTCCCTTCTCCTGCTGGAGTCAACATGGCGACGTGCATCCCCTTCCAGACACAGCTATCCTCCATCATGGAGGTCCTGGTGAAGGCAGCCGTGGCTGAGATCTCCAAGCTGGTCGATGACAAATGTGCGTTTCTGCACCTGGAAATCTCCCGAAAGCAGAGCGAGAACGAGATGCTGAAGAGGAAGCTGCTGATGATGGAGAGGAGGAACGCTCAGCTGCAGCTGGGTGAGCTGCTGCTTCTGCTCATGTACCACTGCATCTGTGTGTGTGTGTGTGTGTGTGTGTGTGTGTGTGTGTGTGTGTGTGTGTGTGTGTGTGTGTAGCATCACCACCCTGCCCTGCTGCACACAAATCAGAAAAAAAAAAAATCATTGATCTGTGTTTGTTTTTCCTGTAGAAAACTACATGGATCGAGGAAGTGATGGAGGCAGCAGCTGTCCACATCCTGCAGGAGACATGAAGGTCTGTGTCCCTTCAGCAAAAACAAAAACTTAATCCAACTCCATCAGTGCACATGGACCATGTGTGTACCATTATAAACAACATCATCTTTACATGGTCAAAGCACAAACACATACAGACACACGATTACACCTTTACTACTTAGTATCCCCAATTAACCTCTAATGCAGAGGTGTCAAACACATTTTAGTTCAGTCGTCTCATACAGCCTAACCTTAACCTGCCCTTAATCTTAAAAGTTTTTCTTCATTGTGGTGCACAGTATATGTGATGAAAATGTCTATATTTTCACATAACCATACAATTACTATGGAAAATGGCTACAACCTCAACATAAAGCTAATTTAAATGAAACCTTCTGGTGTGAAATATAGTGCATAAGAAAACAAAAACAAAAAAACTTCTCCTGTTGCCGTTGCATTATGCAGGTTTTTACAAACTCACCCTGACTGCGTGTCTTTGAGCACCGATATCTCAGCTTGGATCTGGCATAAATGTGTTACTGGCTGGTTTTGGCCCACAGGCCTTATGTTTGACATCCCTGATTTATGTCCCCTCAGTCTTTGACCCCTCAAGACAAATAATAATGTTTTCGATCCAGTTCCCAGAGATCGAAGATGCCACTGTTTCCTTCACCATTAAAGAGGAGAGTCCAGATGAGGCCCTGTGGATCAGCGAATCTACTGGAGCGATCGGTGAGTCACAGAACTCATCTTTACATTTTGTTGATTTTGTATTCTAGCCTGAAGTCTGCTGACACCTCTCACTTGCAGGCGCCGCCATATCGTACCCGAATCCCGCCAGTGCTCCCGAGAGCCAGCAGTTCGAGGAGAACCAGCAGTTATCCCAGTCAGAGGCATCCAGACAGAAGGCTTCAGACTTCGCCGACTCTTTCGGCTCGTCTCAGCATGCGGTCGACATCAGTGGCCTTCAGTTCACCGTCAAGACGGAGAAGGAGGAGAGCCGGCTGGCCTTCGGACAGGACCGCTGCCAACACAGCGTGGGCAAGCACACTCAGCTGGCCGCCGACTTCTCCATGGACGAACGGGAGAATCAGCTGTGGTCGTCTATCATCGAAGGCAATGAGATCGAAAGCGGCTTTCCTGACTTTTCCAGTGTTGTGGAGGAGTATTCCAACTCCTTCGGGGACCATTCAGATGCAAATGCAGTTTCTAACACTACGAAATCGGCTGGCGTCCAGCAGTCGCCCGCTCAGAGGCTGTGCAATGGGGTTTACAGCGGCGACGCCCCGCAGCCGTCCTGCTTTCAGCCCAGGCAGCAGGACGCCCTCTCGCAGCGGGAAAAGATGAAGGAGCAAATCTACCCGCAGAGGAACCCTTCGCAGGTCGCTCATCTAGGGCAGCCGGACGTAGACCCCGAGAGGGACGTCACCGGCGACCGCCCGGCGGTCACTCACTCGCACGGCGCTCTAACGCCGAGCGGCTTCCACCATCTCAACCCCCACAAGCCCTTCTCCGGCGTGGCCCGGGGCTACGCCTGCTCGCAGTGCGGCAAGACGTTCGGCCGCCTGCACCAGTACAAGCTGCACCAGCAGAGCCACAAGAGGAAGCGGGCCTTCTGGTGCACGGTGTGCGGGAAGAGCTTCCAGTGCTCGTCCCACCTGAGCATCCACCACCGCACGCACACGGGCGAGAAGCCGTTCGGCTGCGGCCAGTGCGGGAAGCGCTTCACGCAGCAGAGCAGCCTGAGGGTCCACCAGCGCACGCACAGCGGCGAGCGGCCGTACAGCTGCTCGCAGTGCGGGAAGACCTTCATCCTCATGCACCATCTGAAACGCCACCGGATCATCCACACGTACAGCTGAGGGGCCCACGTGCGCGGAGGGACACGCTCGACACTCACGAACCAAACGGAAACAGCGACAAGCCGGCAGCTTTCTTTGGTTGCGATATTTATCCTGCTGCTGACCTTTGTAATTAATCCATATTTTCCTATGCAAAATCCATCTGGATGGATTTTACAATGTTTGCTTCTTTTTTTGGAAAACAGAAAAAAAGAAAAGAAAAGCTCAACATGTGACGTTCACTTGCGAAGTCATTCACACAAGTCTGTGCTCATGGGACACTTCCGACGCTAGAAATCCAAAACGAAAAGCAACCAAGGTATTCTTCAAACCGAGCCGTCCTGTGGCAGCGACCTGCTTCCATCCAGATCCACCCATCGACTGTCCGCCCGAGCCGTGTAGAAATGAGCCTTACTCCTTCTCAGTACTGAAACCATCGAAGCACAAAGTTCCCATGACCTCCCCCGCCTCAGCCCGGACAGTGACGCGAGGGGTTTCCATTCATCTTCATCAAAGTACCTCTCAGGTCCATGTTTTAATGTAAAAAATGAAAATCCTGCTTGACTTTTGCTTGTTAATATTTTTCATAAAAAATTCCACAAAACCTTGTTTTTCTTTTTTCTTTTTTTTTTTTACAGTCTTTATTTGCTCGCAGGTGATATTGGACTTTTATCTGGTCCAATATGTCCAAAAAAAAGAAAGAGGAAGAAGAAAAACTGACGATCCAGAACAGTTTAAAAAGTATGAATGAAAATATTCACTGCGTCATATTTTCAGGTAAGCGTGCACCAGAGGGCAGCGCCACGCAGCTTTTCCTCCCGTCGCAGAGCAGACAGAAGGGAAGCTTCACACTGTAACTGCCTCAGCAGAAAGAGGAAGTACGTTCACTGTACTTCCTCTTTAATTTAAGACATAATGATAACCACCTGGCTGTGAATTCCAGAAGTTTGACCGCCGTCAAAACACCAGTCTGACAAAGTAGAGAATGTGGGACTTTCAACACTTTACAATAATAATCATAATATATTTTGGATTTTGATGCTGTAGTGTTTAGCCTAAATATCTCTGAGCTCCTGGATTCACAGGTTTTTCAGGTTGTGAAATGTAAATTGACAGCTTGGGGAACTGTATGTCCTTTTCACGAGTGTTGACAGAACGGTCCCTCCTCACAGGCTCCAGCTCTGGATTTTGTAAGTCTGGGTGAAAGAGCGGCTGTCTGGTTGGAGCAGTTCTTTACACAGAGGCTTCTTTAATGAACATGTCAAGGTGGCAGAGTGTCAAACTTCAGGCAAACTGTGACGACCTTGTGATAAGAGTAAAACATTGATACAGATGAGGAAGCTAGTTTCATATCAAACAGTAACAGTGAACAGTCTGTGAAAGAGCTTCAACAAGAAGCCTTTAAAGCTCTGAAAGGAAATTATCAATTCCACAAGAATCTCTCCCTGGCTTTCCTCTTCTGTCCGCCGTTGCTCTTCACTGTTCATGTGATAATCTTCATAATTTATCCGATTGATCACAAGCAAGCAGCTTCTTTAAACTTTCTCAGGCTGTCAACTATCAGTAGACGTTGAAAATTAAAATCCCACATCTTACAAACTTAAATTGAGTTTTATTTCTTCCATTAAATCATTTTCCTCACTTTATGCCAGAAAACATTAGATTACATTCTTTCTTTTTGTTTTGTTGAACCAGTATTTAAAGTAAATGATCCTGTGTTTTATTACATTGTGCAGCTTTCGTATCCAGAACAGCCTCCACAGCGTCCAGCGACCCTGCTGCAGGATTTACAGTATTTGTATGAAGCGCTAATCAGGCTCTTGTGCGTCGCCTGCAGCCTCTGCCGACACCTGGACCTCCTCTTTCAAACTCGCCGCTAATAAAACCTCTCACGACCTTGTAAGGCTTCAGACGGTGGCAGCTGGACGTCATGGAAAAGAGTTTTTTCTTCTTCTTCTTAGTGTGGGAGGGGGAAGAGGACATGGCGGTGCATGTGTGTTGGGTTGGAGAATGAGAAGAGGCCAGAGTTGAGGGAAGTACCCATGAGAGAACGCTGATAGTGAGATTAGAGGAGAAACATGGCTGATACGGTGGAAATATCAACCGTCCCGATTCACCGCGGTTTTTCTCACAGAGACAAGACTGGAATTTTTCCCGATGGTGAACTCACATGAGGGGTGGTTCATGAACGCTCTAAACAACACACCACATCTGTAGACGTGCGTTCTCACGCCAGAGGGACTTATCGTCTTTGATAGCCTTCCTGGCCATTGAACAGGTTTTCAAGTTCAGACGTGCCGTAAGTTTCGAAAGTGGCGGCAGGAGTTCAGCTGAGTCTAAATGAAGGAATGTGAGTCAAAGAACACAATGAAATGGCAGTGTGTGTGTGTGTGTGTGTGTGTGTGTGTGTGTGTGTGTGTGTGTGTGTGTGTGTGTGTGTGGCATCGTTCTTCCATACTGTATTCGACACACACACTGATGTGTTTATTGTTTTGTTTTTTTTAAAGATAAATCCTTTTATCTGCTGGATGCGTTGTTCCAAACTTCTTCACGTCGTGTACGTCTCCCGGCAGTCTCAAGTCTAAACCTATAGCAGCTCCAGTAGAAAACGGTCCAGAGAGGCCTGAACTGTAAACCGTAGCTAAGAGACATACGTGCACTTTAAAATCCAGCACACAAACACTTCACTTTCAAGTGGCGCAGTTTAATGTGAAGGTTGTTTTTTTTTTTTTTAGTACAGTACCTCTGAAAGTACAGGCCGACGACCGCCCGGTCCGTGAGCTGTCACGATGATAAAACATGGCGAGCACATTTTCTCCAACTCTACATACTTTGGTAACAAGCGTCCCTTTCATTCCCCCGTTACCCTTATAAACACCTATCATTAAAACAAATAAAAACACTACTTAAATATATTCAGTATAAATATTTCACTTTTTTTACACCTCTTCGTCAAAATAGTCATTACTGGTGATGAATGCCCTTTTCTTTACACGTGCTGTGAGGTTGTGACTTGTTACTGGGGAATGTGAGAGAGCTGGGTTAATAAATAAAGGGATTTCAACACAGTGATGCTTCGCTGAAACATTAGACAGCTGGAAACGTAACAACGTACTACAGCAGGAAGAATATCATTCATCTGAACACCGCAAGAAATGTAAACAAAGCTGATCGAGGAGTGTATAAAAACAAAGGCCGTCCAGCTTCAAGGATCATAAGACTAGATTTAAAGTAACAGTTTAAAAAAAAAAAGAGAGAGAGAAGCTAATAGCCTTTCTCGCGTGGGTGAAGCAGCGGGAGTCCCTCAGAAGGAGTTGTTGTTCCGCTCCAGCCGAGCCACCATGGTGGACACCAGCTTCTCCAGCTGCTCCGCCCGCTGCCGCCCCGTCTCCAGCACCTCCTCGTGGTTGGCCTTCTCCTGGCTGTCGTAGTCCATCACCGCCCGGTTGCTGATCAGCGACAGGGCGAAGCAGCGCATGCCGGCGTGGCGCGCCACGATCACCTCGTGCGCCGTGCTCATCCCTGCGGCAAACGCAACACATCGCAGGATGTCAGCTTGTGAGAAATGTGAACTGGTTAATGCAGAAAAACTGGAATTTTCCAGAAGTTATGCAAATACATTTCTTGTGAACTCATGAACATATTGGCCACAATTTTCTGTATTCTCAAAGAAACTGCTTTGTTTTTCTTCACCTTTATTTTACTTTACTTTTCATTCAGTCAGTGTCTTCACAGGATTTAACAGAATTAAAGGTCGGTGGTGTATTCAGAGAATGAAGGACTCAGTATAATTTGATGGTAAAAATACAGTTTAGATGCATTTTGAAGATTGTTTGAAGAACTTAAAAACAGCGGACTCTCATTCACGTTTAGTTTCTCGTGTTATTTGGAGATTCTGACTCTGTCTCTGGCTTCAGGCCCCTTGACCTCACTTTGCTGCCCCCCTGATGTCTTTCACCTGTGCCTGAGTGTGTGAGTGTCTTCACCTGCTGGCTGGGGTGTAAATTGCGGCTTTCCCTGCGTGTGTCCTGTTCGCTGGCTCAGTGTTTGAAAACTCACCGACGGCGTCGGCTCCTAAGCTGTGCAGCATGCGGCACTCGGCGATGGTTTCGAACGAAGGCCCCCCGAGGACGCAGTACACCCCCTCCTGCATGAATTCACAGTAGCCCAGCTCTGCGGCCACGTCCAGCGCCAGCTGCCGGAGCTCGCGGTCGTACGCGTCAGACATGCAGGGGAAGCGGACGCCGAACCTGGAAGACAGACGGACATTAAGTGTCGATCGGGTTTTTAGTCGAAAGTTGGAATTCACAGCTGAGATTCAATGAAAACTCCAGGGACAATTTTTGGGATGAGGATTTTTGCGTTTTTGCAGTTTTGCACTCAAAAGGTTTCGGATCAAATATCAGCAACCAAGTGTCATGTGACTCCTCTAGCTTGCGGCCATCTCAAACAAAGGGGGTTTCTGTTGAACCTGACTTCCAACGCTTATTGTCGCTCTGAGGCAAGAGGAGGAGGAGGAGGCAGAAAAATGTAGAGAGATTACAGAACGGAGTGCGGCGGTGCAGAGGTCTGGACCGCCTGGGTCAGCCGCACTGTGGCAACACAACAATCGTTCACTTCAAAAAGTCACACAGTGATTATGTAATTTCATTTGAAACTGATGCAAGTAAAACGTCTTTTTTTTTAAACTTGAGTTTAGAAGTGAATATAGAACAGTGATGGATGGAAACTGGCTTTGACGAATGTACGTACAAAGATGCAGGATTATGATTAAAAAAGGAAATAACACAAATGCAAGAAACCCATTTTCCAACATTTTGCATCCTTTTGCAGCTCAGGAAAATTACACAGCGGCACAAACCTGGTGTTGAAACACACTGTGAGTCACTGGAAATTCAAAAGTCAGTTGATAGAAACTTGTGCACGGCTCTCTGTCTTTAGCCCCTCCTCTCGCCGACACCCACCTCTCGTCGTTGGGTCCGGCCAGCGGGTTGTTTCCAGCGAAGCCCGGCATGTTGATGTGGTCCTTAATGACCATCACGTCTCCCACTTTGTAGTCCTGGTTGAGGCCCCCGGCCGCGTTTGTCAGGAACACCGTTTCTACGCCCAGCAGCTTGAAGACGCGCATGGGCAGCGTGATCTGGAACCCCACAAGCGCACGTTGTAACACTGTAACATGTCGTCATAGTAACTGGGTTATACCTGATGTCCAAACTGCTGATGGATGAAATAAGTGTGAAGTGTTCCACGGAAAAACTGTATGAGACATTTAGAGATGTGAAATATTCTTATATGAACTCCTTCCTAAAAGAATTGCTTCAAAATCAATCTCTGACGAAAAATGATTTTTGATTTTCTGCTTCTGAGGGGGAAGAGAAACAGCTTTCACCCTGAGATTAACTGATCTTATGAATGGAACTGATCCATGTAGTTTGATAAACTTCTGCCATTGTTTGGCGTTCAGTTGCAGACTTTCATGGACGAGGTTCCTCTCTTGATAGTATGAGGTAAACTGGGTGTAGCTCAACAATCCAGCTTTTTTCAGAAGTGGTTTATCAATTTGAGGAACTGAAGCTGATCAACAGGCAGATGACTAAAAGTGAAGGCAGGGCCACCTAAATATATCCGGGATTACAGTTCAAAATATCACAGATGCTGATCATGAATGCTTTAGTTTGCTGAGAGATGTGACCTTTCATATTGATTTCTTACATTTTGTATATTCTACGATGGATTCTGCAGTAGAGCGAGTCATATTTTGAGTCGGTGTGTGTTCCGGTGCTGTCTGCTCACCTTCTGGATGGGGTAGCCTTCGTACAGGTGGAATCTTCCCTGCATGCAAACACACGGCTTCCCTTTAAGTGTCCCAAACACCAGCTGGCCAGCATGCCCATGCACTGCAACATACAGACACACACACACACACACACACACACACGTTTAGACGTGCAGAGCATCGAGTTAACTTCCACAAAACACGCAGAGGAACAGGTGTGTTTTCTCGGACCTCTGCAGGCTGAACGTTCATACCTGTACTCCGTGGAAAGTTGGGAATGTCAGCGTACTTAAAGACCTGAGGGTCCTTGAGCATCTTCGCCAGCCCCCCCAGACCAGAACCGCATACGATTCCCACTGTCGGCCGCACCGGCGTGTGGGACCGCAGCCAATCAGCCGCCTCACGGCACTCCTCGAAGCTGTCACGGGGAAAGAGAGGGAGGCGAGAAGGTCAGTCACGTGCATGCACATCAGCAACTTGTATTATGCTCTGTTTCAGCTCATCCTGAAGGCGTGGAGAGGAGACACGTGGCTGACGTGCAGCATTCAGTCCAGGAAATGAAAAAGGCATCTCTGAATAATCAGGGTTGAATTTTAACATCAGGAACATTCCGTTCACAAAGTTTTTCCCGACTTGAGTCACATTTACACAAACACATCACATCCTGTTCTGTGTCTGGAGTCACAGCAGTGTTGTTGTGCAAACACTGAGTCAGGTGAATAAACGTGAAACTAAACCACACCTTGACATTGAGTTCGCTCAAGTTTTTCTTAAAAAGACATACGCACAATTTTGGGTCCGATTTCATTTCACTTAAAAGCCTTTTTTTTCCCCCAAAATGTATCACTGCATGTCCAACCTGTAACCTTTATATTTAGTAGAAATAAATACAAACCAGTCAGATCTGAACACCTTAGCACTGAGGGAGAACTAACTCAACTTTCCTAAAACATCAACTACATCATTCTCCTATCAGAAGCATTTCAAAGCACTGAGTATTGAAGTGATAAATACTTGTTAATCACTCACAAAAGATGAAACAACACACCTGCGGTACTATTATGTATAAAAGATTAATTATTCTGTTGGCCACCCGTTAAAAGATACAAGTCAGCACAAGCTGAACCTCAGACCTGGCAACACTTCTCTCCAGATGCCACTTCTGTTACAGCCAGGAATCAAACTGGGCTCAGATATTAGATAGAAAGGAAAACACAAACATCATTTAATAGAACACATCCATCATGTTTTAACTGCCACAGGAGGTTGTAGCTCTAATCTCATGTTTCTCTTTTCACAGCCCACAGTGTCTCCGCCTGTCTGATATTGTATGAGCAGGATGAATACAGTGTAATCTGATTCCAACCTGAAACACAATTTAGTGGCACCATGGAACAGCTCGATCATTCACAATTCTGGAGTTATCAATCAGCCTAAGATGTGTCTTTCTGAACTGTGAGGGGAATCTAGAGCATCTGGAGAAGGCCTACTCTAACATGCTGAGAACATCTGCACGGCTTGATATCACTTGGATTGTTCATATTGGAAATATAAAGGCAGTTTATCACGATATTTCAAATTGATATTTGTGTCTGCACTGAATCTATTATTCAGTGTGTAATTATGGCGTTATAATCCATCACTACCTACTATAATAGTTTTCTTCAGCCTTTTTCCTGACTACGTGCCATTTGTCAGTGATCCGCCATGCGTAAAAGCGCGCTGATGGAACCGGGGACCACACGCACTGCGGGTGATTCCCACTCATGTCGCTTGGACCACACGTGGCAGGGGGGGGGGGGTTGCACATGAAAGAGTCCCATCCTCCCTCACCTCATCTCATCTCACCTCATCTCCCCCCCAAGCCCCAGTCTCTGTGAATATCCGAGTCAACTCGAGATGAATCATTCCCCCCCCCCCCCCCCCCCCCCCCGCTGGCGGCCACCTGGAGCGGGTCAAGGGGGGCGCTTTAACGTCATATACGGGTTTTGTCGTGCCATCACCGGGTACTACACACACACACACACACACACACACACACACACACGCTTTCCCGAGTGAAGAATGAGATTAATCGAGACATGTCTCCAGGCGAGAGACCCGACACACACACTCCCCTGGTTTCTGTTATTATCACCGTTAAATTAAATCGCCGCACTGTCCTACTGCAGGTGCCGGATGGAAAACGTGTATATTTTCAAGTATTTTCATTCATCCGTTTTATTCTTTAGCTTGACAGATATAATTAAAAAAAACAAAGACAGTAAACTCACCTAGAGACGGAGTCGGACATGGAGAGCGCGTTGTGATCGGATCCAACTGGAATTTCTGTGTGTTTTAATGAGTCTATCTGCGTTGTCCGGGTTTCCGGATGGAGGCTACCCTTTTTACCCGCCCCCCTCCCTCCCGCACGCACTCCCTCACTTCACTCGGCTGCGGCACGGCAGCCACCCCCTGACGTCACAGTCCAACGGAGGCTCTGATTGGTCAGGGCGAGGGTGTCGTTCGGATGAGCGTTTTGATGAGCCGGTTGTCGCGGCAACGAACGCTGCGTTCACGAGCATCCGGGCGCCCCACGAGGAAACCGGCACACATCGTGTGATTTTAAAGTTTTAAAGATTTAGCGTTTAAATGTTTAAAAGTCGTCTCCTTCAACTTAATGATTTATATCTGTCTCTTTGATTAAAAATAATAATAATAATAATAATTGAAAACAAGCAAAAAAAAAAAAGGAAACAATGGAAAGGATGAAGGAAACTGTTTTCATCTCCACTATGTCACCCATTCAATTCATACATTAAGTTTAATTATTTATTTACATTCATTTCATGTTTACAAGAACACTTGCATGCCCAAAATTAGATTACATATAACTTTTGCTGAGTAAAAAAAAATTACATCAGATATCACACAAATTACCTAGTGTGGATGACATGAAGACAAGATGTGTACATTTATGTATTTTCTTATTTTATATGTCGTATGGTTATAATTTCAAATCCTGAATGGTATATATAAAAAAACAAACAAAAAAAACTACCATAATATGTCAAATCTGACAACATTTTCCGCCACATTAGGTATATTTGCTTCAGTGCACAACTATAAAGCTAAAATCCAAAACTGTAAGAGCAAAATCTTTATCGATCCATATCGTGGTGATTTTTCTCAAACGATCACTGACTGGAAGTCATATTTTCCAACGTGCCTTGAAGGCAGCTCAGCCACCAATCTTCACAACGTGGTGCTGCTGGTGCTGATGCAATCTGCCTGCAGCACAGCACCAGCAGCACCATGTGGTGAACTTGAGTCGCTAAAATTAAAACCAGAACTGGACTGAATTTCTACAACTGCATGGTTTCCACCGAGGTTTCACATCCAGACGTTTTTTTTCCAAAAGTAGTGAACAATTATGAGCATTGAAAAAAATGTTTATGGTTGGGTCGAAATTAGCTTCTTACAAAAAGTGATGTGAAATCTGGGAAAAATATAGCGAAACCAGTTTATATATACTGAAATCTGGTTATCATGACTAACCTTCATGACTGCTATATTAGTGAAAATGTGAGTCTAGTCTACTCTATGAAAATGGAAGCAGTGTTCATCAGAATAGTTGCAGGATTCTTGCTGCAGAGAGATTTACCATACGTGCATGGATGTTGTGTCTGTGGTGAAATGCAGCTCTGTGTGTCTACCTGCTGCGACCACAGAGCGGCCAGTGTTCTGGTTACTGGCTGTTATGTAACAGCATCTGATTTGTATTCACACGGTTGTCGCTCTTTTCACTATGTGCTCCCCTCCCAGTCTATATGAGAGTCACCAGAGCTCTATATGTTTGCATAGCTAAAGCACAGAAGATCTAAATGTTTGTGTCATGGCTCGGTTTAATCTGAACATTACCTCAGGAGCTTGTTTCCTTTATGAATATCTTGATTTTCAATGATCACTTTGAGTGAGAATGTTTACTTTTAGCTCTGTTTTTTGTTTTTACTTCCTTCAATATCCAGTTTATTGTGCTTCCCTCTGAGAAAACATTTGTATTTCTGTGAAACACTGCCTTTATGTTGTTACATTTCAGCGTTACCAGAGGTTTTTCCACACTTTCTATCTGTGTCTCATTGTGTCTCAGGTGTGCTCACGTATGCCAAACCTTTTTGGCATAACCTGCTTAACAATGGAACAAAGAGGATCTGATTTTGCGCGCGCGCGTGTGTGAGTGTGTGTGTGCGTGTGAGCATTTGTGTGTTCTGCAGGTCTGGTGAGTTAGTTGGTCCTGTTTCTTCTGGAAGAATTGTGTGTGTGCGGCATCTTCACAAGTTTAGACATTCTGCAGGCTGAAGAAAGTCACACAACAATAAATACAATCTCATCTTTTCACCGGAGGACTCCACGCTGAGCTGTGTTGCTCTGTGGTTTTAACATTTACGGTTTTCACGGGGAGTCTTGAGAGCTTCAATTTACCATCACATGAAAAGGAAAGTGGTAATTTCCACAAAGCAGTTAGTGTTTAGTAACCCTGCTTCATGGATATCCCCTAATTCATGTAAGATTTGGAGCCTTTTCCAGTTTGATAAAGCTGGAAAGAAGAAAGCAAAGGAGCATTCAAAATTGAAATCAATCAATGAATAAAAAGGTTGATTTGTTGAAACTGAAAAGTAAAGTGTCCTTGTGGGTTAGGTTAGGTGAAGAGACGTGAAGAGCCAAATACGAGCCAAATACAAAATATAATCATTTTTGCCTGAAGGGGGCGCTGTTCTCTTATGAAGATTTTAACTCACTTTTCACCAGCTTCCATGCTGGGATTGCCCGGGGCATTTCTGTCCCTGAGTGCTTTGCAATAAAATCCTCACCACTGCAGCTGGAAACAGGATCATGCTGCAGGATATGAGGCGTGGCAGCAACAAGCGTGCTTGCATGTAAGTAAATGATGTATTTCCCCCTCTAATCTGGAACACAAATATCTCTCACTCCTGGGGAATCACTGAAATGTTTTTGGAACATTTCAACTCCATGCTGTGATATAAAGTATATTTCAAGTTAAACAAATCGTGAAGTCTGTTGATTTACTTTCAGGATGGAATAGAGTATGACAGAAATATTTTATTAAAGCCAGAGGTCAATTACTTGAAGCATTGCCCCACACAGAATCAAACACACGAAATACATAAAAAAGAAAATTAAATGTAAGACAGGATGAAAAGGAAATAAGTAAAAGAGCGACTGTGCCGAAGTTTCCTGGTGAGATTCAGATAAAAACTATCACTTATACTTGTAAGCATCATTTGTGTGGTCCACTAACATAATGTAAACAAAAAACGCAAAAAAACAATAAACCTAAACATGCATGCACTCTCAACAAAAAAAGTTTTCCAGATGATATATATATATATATATATATATATATATATATATATATATATATATATATATATATATACAATACAATACACAGCAATTTCCTGCATATGTACCTTTCACTATAAACTGATCATAGAGTGAATCTAACCATAGCCTGATTGACAAACATGTATTGTAATTAAAAAAAAAAAATAATAATAATAATATTAATAATAAAAATTGAGCTCACTGATGAGAATCCAAAGTCCAGTACACAATAGTGTTGAATGTCCCCACAAGCATAGAAGAACAAGAACATACACACGCATACACGCACACAAAAAACCCAAACACTGCTGTTTGTTGCCACCTGCTGGAGAAATCTGAACTTGCAATGATGGCAGAATTGACTTCTTCAGTCACAGTTTGCAGAAAATTCCCCAAAAAATACACCCAAATAAAAAACATTTCTCTGTGGTTGTATTGCAGACTGAAACATGTGAAACCCTTCATGTATTTTCTGTGCAGTTAGAGAATGAAAGAAATTCTGATTTAATAACTGCTTGACATTCTTCTTTGGTAAACAGTGCAAAATGGCGAATCAACAAAAGAAACAATGATAAGTCCTCGAACGGTGAAACAACCTCATCAGCATTTGATGGAAAGTCGCAGCAGGTGTCTCAACTCCCTTCGACCTTTTGTCAGTGTTTTCACCCCGAAAGGGACACAGAAACCAGCACAGGAAGGAAGTGAAGCCTCGAGCAAAGAAGCAAATAAATATGCAGGAGACAGAAAATAGCGAGCGGGACACAAAAGGCTGGAGCAAAAGAGCGAGAGAGAAAAGGGGGTTTCTCTAGGAGTGAATGAAACGGAGGCAAGTCCACCAACACCATCACAGACATGGGCCAAAAGGACTGACTGACCCCGACACGCACACGCACACACAAACAACATCTACTTCCACCCATTGGAAACTCCTGGATACTGGGTGGACGCATGAACCCCTATATAAACAGTGTTTATCACACAAACCTTCAATTTAACATCAGTCAAATTCTAATCTTCCGTCTTGCTTGATGGGAAACTAGAATCACACACACTCACACACCTGTTTCCTGTTCTGCTTTTGCACGTAACCAAGTGGTGAACAGTCACACATCAGACACCGTGTCAACGCAAGGCCGACCACATGCTGACGAATCATCTACAGCAGCTCATCACCTGACACAGTCAGACACGGTGATGTTTCCACATCACCAAAAAAGGAGGGGGGAAATCACACCAGAGTCACAGGTTGAAACAACCTCTCATGATGAAATGATTCCTTCAGCTTGCACATTTCTTCCAAACTAACAATAATCTCATAACAGCAGTCACAGAAGCCTACATGCTCACCGCACACAGTGTGTCATTCGTTTTATATATGGAACAGCTCAGCATGGAAAAAGATGTGACAATGAACCTGTTTTAGACTCTAGCAGGTCTTCCTCCATGATTTCCCTGTGTTTGGTTCAGTCCATGTTCCCATCAACTCTGAGCATCCGCACAGCATGATGCTGCCTCCACCGTGTTTCACAGTGTGTATGTTCAGGGTGAGATGCAGAGCTAGTTTCCTTCCATAGTGTTTAGAAATCAGTCTAAAAACTTCAGTCTTCACCTCCTTTGAGCAGAGCATCTTTTGAGTTTTTGGAAAACTGCAAACCTGACTTCTTCTGGTTGTGTTTCAGGCTGTGTTTCCCGCCTGAGCTGTGGATCTCTGTAGCTCCTCCTCAGTTTACATGAGCCTCTCGGCTCCTTCTCCAACCAATACCTGTCAGCTCAGGTTGAGGACAACGTGATGGTCGGTTTCCAGTTCCAGACTCTTTCCAGTGTTTGACGATGGGATCCATGAGATTACAAATTTTATTTTATTTTTTTCCATTTAACTGTGTTTTAAACTTCAGCACAATTTTCTCCTTGCTATGTTTGATGCATTTCCTGGCAATTAGATTACACCGCTGGACTCAGTTCACTAATCAGGAGACTTATTACGGTACTTGGTTGCATTGGGGGGGACAGAGATAAGGGGGATGAATATTTTTGCATTAGGTCCTTTCAGACTGGAGGGATCTCCATTTATGGAATATGACTGATAATATTGTGAAACTACAACTTTTTAACAGTGAATCAGCTTCATAAAATGAAGTCTCAGATGTGTTGTTGTACCCCGCATGAAGGAACTCACACAGATGCAGTATGATTAAAGCAGGATGTTCACTTTTGGGGGGGTTTAGCTGATTTAACAGCGTTCAGGTCGGGATATTTCTGCCTCTGCTGCCTAGGTTATGAACCTATGTGTTTTATATTTGTGTGTCACAAGAAGTAAAACTCCTGCAAAAGCTAAAACAAGCTGCGAGAGTTTCTGTTTGGTTCTGTCTGAAGGAGGAGCTCTTCATTTAAAACAGTTACGTGTGACATAGCATCAGTTTTTTTCCTTCCCCACAGACCACATGCTCACAAAAAACCCCTGAGAAGTTGTTCACACACATTTTATAATTAGAGACACAGACCATTAGATAACGTTTAACTGAGACAATCTATAACAGTTCTGGTGAAGGCAGGTTACACGTGGACGGGTTTACCGTCCATCAGGGTTAAAAAAGGGAAATGTTGTCTCTGACCGTTCTAACCACGCACTGTGGGGGCGTTGTTTTTTTTTTTAAAACATTCACACATACTTTACCACCAATGGAAATAACTGCAATGCAAGGGTTAGAGTCAAGCCGTTCTACAAACTGCACCACGGCTGCACTGGTTAGGTGCACAACCAAAGGAATAAATGAACACATGAAAAGTGAAGTGCCAACTTCTCTTCCTCTTCCTGTTAATTGGTCGGTATGATAGGTTCAGTTAAGTTCCTTATGCCCTCAGTGCATTCCAAAGTGTTCATTTTTCTCCTTTTCAGGCAAGTAGGCTTTTTTTTTTTACACACCTTTTTTGTTTTACACCAGCTGATATAAAGATCATCCACCACTTGGTGACTTTTCTGACAAAGACAGGAAGACACTGTTGAAATATGTCAAAAAGACGTGTTGAAAAAAGCCCGCTGGTCAGAACTGAAGCTGGTATGATGTGCCAACACCCGCACACGTGCACAGTCTCACAACCAGCCCCTTTCACATGCAGGGATACCATTCGTTGGCTGCTCTCAACTTCAGAATGGAGACAGATGTCAAGTCTTGATTCATCCTAAGTAGCAAGAAACATCGATCACAATGCGCTGTGACAACTTGAAGACCGTCCAAAAGAAGAGAAAAGATTCCCTGAACTCTGTACCAGGTGAACTCATGGGGTCCTCGTGGACTCTCCCCCTCTTTCAATTAATTACTGCTTTGTCACCCTCTCCTGGGGCAGAAGAATATGTTGTATTCGCCTCACGGACGTCCCTTTCTTAAGCGTCCGAGCCTCACAGGACGCTCAGTACGAACGCTCTTGGACACAGCAAACGCCGGCCACAGAAGTTATGAATAGGGGGCTCTGTGATTTCCCCGAAAAGAGTGGTTCTGTGTGTGTGTGTGTGTGTGTGTGTGTGTGTGTGTCTGTGTGTGTGTTCAGCAGGGGGTGGTTTGTTTGTGGCCTGCTGGTGTGTGTGCATGCATCTCTTGCATGTGAGGCCCAAACATGTGCACGTGTCTATTTGTGTGAATTTTATTTGTGCATTTAGTCTTGGACATTAAACAGAAGAAAATGAAATGTGTAAATAAAAACAACAACAACAACAACAACAACAAAAACATGAAGAACAACACCAGTGAAAAAAAAATCAATACTTTGAGTCCGATACGTTCACGGTTCCAATGAACGCTGTCTTCGTATTGTTTTTGAAGCCTGTTGTGTTTTGATTCCGAACTGAGACTGCAGCGTCGATCAATTACTGCAGCAATTACACAGACGTGAGCGGGGCACAAGAGAAATTCAGGGGTGAGGGCGAGTGGAAGTGAGGGAGAGGCCTTTTATAAAGCCAAGTCCGTGCCACTCGGGGAAGAATTTGCAGGCGGACGGAGCGGGCTTCGGATCACAGGAGGCTGGCGAGCCAATGACTGTCTCCATAACTCTCCTCAGTGGTGTATCAGTGTTGCGGGACGCAGCCCGCTGAGGTTACTCCTGCAGAATTACAGTCCCATTTGTGCGCCGGGCCTCGAGCATGCGTATGGCAACAAAGCAGACATGTGGTGGCAGGGCTGAGGGTCTGGTCTCTCAATTCCTCTCTGCACGAATCAATTAGGCTGCAGTCTGCGCTGGAAAGGTAAGCAAATTAATTTCTTGGGAAAATGCAACACTAAATACTCAGGAGACAAATTAAAAAATTAGGAATAGCAGAAAGAAACAAATTTGTTTGTGTCTATAGGATACTTTTTCAAACTTTGTTAGTCTATCATGTTAATTGTAACAAATCATGAAACATGTGTTTTTGAATGAATGTTGAAGCATTATCATAAACTTATGTGTTTTTTTCATTAACCTGAACTCTCCTTGAAGCTCACACTGTTTTCATTGTGGAGATGCTGATTATTTTCAGGCTCCTGCAGATCTGTGGAATACAAACACCTGGCAACAAGTGGCATCCAACAACTCTAACATGCACAAAAACAGCTACGAAAAACACCAACTTTTGTTTTACAGATTTTTCTTTTTGCAGTTTAAGGTGGAAGTTTGAGTTTGTAGTCCTTTTGAAACACCCGATCCTGAGTGTCAGACGATACACCTCCACACACACACTGCAGCGACACATGAAGGCTTGAGTCAGGATGAAAGCGAAAACTTTAATTTGAGGTTTTTTTTCCTGTTGAACATATGTAACATATGTATTTTCCAAAGAGTATTATCAAAACACAAAAAGTTAAGGAGGAAAAAAAGAAGGTAATAAAGAAGAAGATAATAAAAAGAGGTAAAAAGGATTTTGATTTCGGCAACATTTAAGAAAAACAACTGATGGAAGTTATATCGACGATCCCATCTGGGTGCTGAGTTACTTAAATCAGGGAGAAAAGGAACCGATGCCAAGATTGTTCTCCTGTTGTCTTAATGTTTCCTCTACATCTGCATCGTTACTAGAATCAAGTGCTTAACTGTGGAGTTTGTGAAAAGCAGCATTTTATTGGGGGGTTTAAATTTGCTGCCGGATTCGTACAAAGTGATTAAAGTCAGAAGCAGAAGAATTATCCCAAACAGACGGAAAGAAACAGAGAGGCAGGTGAAACAAAGTGAGAGGGGAGAGAAGGGAAACGTGTGTGTGGGTGAGTGAGGCGGAGGTGGAGGCGGATTACTCTTCACTCCAGAATACTAACGAGGGCCTTTTGTTACCGATCTTCTCCTCTTTTCCTCCCTCTCTTACACTCTTGTTTTCCCCTTCGTTCATTTCTACTTCTTTCTTACGGCTTTAGTTTTCCGCCACATCGATTTCGTTCTATTCTCATCATTTCGTTGCTGATCTGTCCTCATCCCACCCTGGAGCCGGACTTTGCTTTGTGGCCAGATGAACGCACCGACGTCCGCACAGTGTTAAACGTTACAGAAATACATTAAAATAACACATACATATACATGAAATCACACACAGACGGCCGCAATCACATAAAAAAAACATGTAATTGCAATCTCTCACACACATACACACGTGCACACACACACACACACACACATACACACACGGATGGGCACAGAGTCGTTTTTGTCAATGGTGCCTTTTGTTTCTTTTATCTCAGCTCTCAACAAAGCATTCCTGTGTACACAGAGTAGAGAGAGAGAGAGAGAGAGAGAGAGAAGGAAGGGGAGAGAAAGAGAGGAAAGTAGAAAGAGAGAGGGACAGAGAGGGTGGAGGAAGGGGGTGTCAGGAAAACATCCAGCGCTCCTTTTGTGCGCTGAAAGGAAAAGTTTTGATTCCCCTTTTGGACTACGGCTCACTGAGGCTGCAGGGCGGTACTGTAAAGTTGTGGGGTTGCCATGGAGATGGAGTACATCCTACTGGAGAGGTGGGTCAGAAATATTTCCGGCTTTTTACTCCAATTTACCCCCATTTGCTCTATTAGTTATCTGATACACCACTACAGTGGAATTTGTGTTGTTTTTCTCCCCTCTGGGACATTTGTGTGTGTGTGTGTGTGTGTGTGTGTGTGTGTGTGTGTGTGTGTGTGTGTGTGTGTGTGTGTGTGTGTGTGTGTGTGTGTGTGTGTGTGACTGGGTGAGATGCTGATACAGAACTGCAGACACTGACCTTTTCAATGCTGTCATTGTAATTATGGAGCTTTGGAGGGGCTCACTCTTGCATAATCACAAAAGTGTGATTTAATTAAAGCTGATTGGTTATATAATCCACGAGGAGCATCGCAGAAGAGCTATTTTAATGACCCTCAAATGGCCAAAATTATGTAGACAACATGCATTTTTTTTCCTTCTCTGCTTTTCACAGCTTGTATTATGTTTTTTAGATCCACAAACCAGAAATACAGACTGATAATTTTGTTTGAATGCAATTAATTTCCTCAAAATGGTGATTATTTATTGATTTTTATGATCACATTCAAAGCTGCAACCTCAGTGGACAGTGACAAAATTTCAATATCATGAAACATGCAGCAATTTCCTTGCCCGACTGTAACAGATCCGTCACTTTCAATTTGAAATATATCCCATAACATAGGCACGTATTTCCCCCCGCCCCCCTCCCACAAAATGCTTTCCTAGGAATCGTCCTTGTCTGAAACCCTGAACTCGGTCCTGCAACATTTACGGAAAGTTTCAGGAGTCTGCCCATTCCAACTTGCAAGTTCAAGTTCAATTCATTGCTCAGTGGCTTAAAGTGAGTGGATGAACTGAAATGAAAGGCCTCTGCAGGAAAAGAAAACATTAACTCTTTTAAAATTGACAGCACTTTACTCAAGCATTTGAGATTCTGACAACTTTTTACTGTTGAACGATTAAAGTTCTGACTTCGTTGTCAACAGTAAACACCCTCATGTTTGTTTGACCCTTCCTGACACACATGCATTTGACATATTTAGTTTACATATATAAAAAAAGATGAATTGAATTTAATTATTCGTTGTGATATATGAATGAAAAGAAAAATTTCAAAGTTCAAAATGAATGAAAAACTTGAAGTTTTTTTTTTTAATTAAGCTATCTGAGATCTTAACTCTGATGGCTGCTACATGATTGAAATTGAATGCTTTTGTTAATTTTTGTAATATTGTAAAATATTGAAAAACAGGCTTCAAATTACAGAATTTTATGTAACATTAACACCTTAAACTGGCGTCCACGTGGCTATGGCCTGAACTGCTCATAGCGTTTTACACGTGACGTATACTGATGTGTGAGAAAGTCACACAGAGAGACCTTGTGAGAATCCAGAGTATAAAGCTGTAAAAAAAAAAAAAAAAAAAAAAAAAAAAAAACACCTGAGAAAAAGATTGTAGGATCTGAGTGTCAGGCTGAAAAACGAGCAGCGCGCACAGGAAGCCAAATTGGCCCTCGGCTATCAGACTCTTACTGCCGTCTCCAGTTTCCAGTCAGAAGTTCACTCTTTGTCCACTAAAGGCCTCTCCGGTCAGATCAACACCACGCTTTAAATGGATATATATAAAAAAAAAACCTCTATCGAGATAAACGTCTGCGTTTCAGACAAAGATTTTTTACCTTAATTGACTCATTCAGCTCTGTCCTCTCTCTGTCCTCACAAACGAGTCTCTGTGTGGATGTTTGTTGGGTTAATGCACCTCCGTCCTAATTCAACTCGTCTTTCTTTTCTCTGTCCTCTCCCTTATCTCCCCCTCTCTTGTGGGCCATCCTGTCCTTTCCTTTGGCCTGCCTGATTTACCCAACGTAAGTGAGCGTGTCGAATTATGTGAGAAACACAGAAACAGCCTGTCCGTGTCGATCCGGGGATGGGGCTGCATCCAAATGTCCTGACAAGCGTTCACATGTGTAAAAGAATTAAAAGCATCAGTGTTTTTGACATTAGTGCAGCCAAAAGAGTTTGGTTATTTCAGGGGTTTTTTTGGTCAGACGTCACAGTTCTTATTGAAACTCTTTGATAACAAGGCAGCTGCTGTTCTGGTGCGCTCTGCTGTTTCCCCTTTCTGAAAATTCTACTCCGGGATTTTTTTTGTTTTTCTTTCCTTTGTTCTGTCAAAATGATAAAATTAGCTGAAACTACTCTATTTCCAGGTACTCCCCCTTTCACAGCATTGCATTACTGCTGTGAAGTCTGCATGACTCACAACATCAAGTGACACACACACACACACACACACACACACACACACACACACACACACACACACACACACACTTTTTAAAAGGTCATTCCTGATCAACACTTTACAAACACCTGGTAGAAAACAGTTCACATAACACAACTGTACCTATATGTAAATATTCATGAATCGCAAGACAAATGATGAGTAACACACACTCATTGTTACTTGTAGTATCGTCAGAATAAAATGTAGTTTTAATGTCAGGGATGTCCCCAGTTAGAATCACTCCATTACTGACAGTGACGGTCAGTTCTGTGTTGTGCTTGAAGTAATTTTCTTTCGTCAGTGTTCAGAACGGTTGACTCGAAATGGCATTTCAAGGGAAGTTCCATCACAGTGAGCGTTGTGTGGTTTCACTTTAGCAGGAAATCCAGATGTACAATCAGGTCATGGTGATAGTGGTTGTTTCGGCTGATTCTTCTTCTGAGAAAAGTTTCAGAACTTCTTAAATAAACCTGCATGAAGCGGCGTAATACTTATTAAATAGTGACTCCCAGATTCCAAAGTTGCCTGTCAGCAACACCGATCTGTCAACCCTCTGCTACATTGCTTTTTATTCTACAAGGTAAACAATAAAACATATATCTCCCAGAGTAATGACATGAAGAGTTGAATTATTCTTCTCTGTATGCACCAATTATGCATTCGAGTGGTAATATGCACATATAGGCTTACACATATAATTTTGAGCTTCTGACTGAATGTCTAAGCTGATTCTGAGGTCCACTTTTCCTTGTTGTTCTTTATCCTCAACTCCACCGTCCTCACCGTCTCATGGAATTACTCTAACTTGCTCCGTTTGGATCCTGCGGCTCTAAAAAGCAACTGAATCCATTTCCTATGATTGATAACAGACGGTGCCTCACAGGCATTGAGTATGCTGCTCTCTGTCCGGTCTAGTACATCAACAGACTTTTGTATCGTCATCCTTTGTCAAATTCAGCCTTGTTTTCTGAAATGTCCAAGCTCCGACAAAATTTCAAACCCAATCACAACCCTGATTTTCTAAATCAGGCCCATAAATGTGCTTTGTTGCTGGAGGGGAACCTTTTACTGATTTATCAAACAGTTGATGATAAAGTGAGGACCTGATGGTTTCCTTTGCTTGCTGTTTGCCAGATGACCTCGGCCACTCCGCCCTCCTCTCGTAGCTCATCGCCTCAGAAGGTTTGCCACTCCCAGACACAGACCGATGTCCTCAAACCTTTACTTGGAGGCGGGATATCCAGCATTGGGGGGACTCTGAGGAAGAGGAAACGGGTCCTGTCCAAAGATGGGCGAAGCAACGTGCGCATCGAGCACGTCAGCGGGAGAGGCGCTCTCTACATGCGGGATCTCTGGACGACGTTCCTGGACATGCAGTGGCGCTACAAGTTCTTCGTGTTCACGGCCACTTTTGCAGGGACCTGGTTCCTGTTCGGGGTGCTGTGGTACCTGGTGGCGCTGGTGCACGGAGACCTGCTGGGTGAGGGCGTGCCCACCACAATAAACCCTTAACACGTGATCATTTCCGCTCGGATGATTCACTTGCTTTCACACAAGATTTCACAGGAAGGATAGATACTTTCGGTGCAACGTTTTACGCTTCTCAGGCTGAAAAATGCAAATCATGAGTGGTAAATGTGGTGAGAGAAGACACGTTGACAAGTCATTAGGAAACTTTTTGTGTTGATATCTATAATCCCATATCTATAATCCCAATGAGAGTGTAAATTCTGGCGTAAATTATTCTCATTCTGACAAAATTTGCTATAAAACTGTTGTCCCTTCATTTGTTCGACACAATCACACAAAGAAATGACTCTGTTTCTGTACCTGCTATGCTAATATGTTCTGAAGTGCCTGAAATGAGCTTATCTTTCCTTCTCAACCTCGTTGCTCCAGAGTTTGATCCTCCTTCAAACCACACTCCCTGCGTGATGCAGATGCAGTCCCTGACGGGAGCCTTCCTCTTCTCCCTGGAGTCCCAGACCACCATTGGTTATGGCTTTCGCTGCATCACTGAGGAATGTCCTGCGGCGATAATCCTCCTCATAGTGCAACTGGTCATCACAATGATCATGGAAATCTTCATCACCGGGACCTTTTTGGCCAAGGTAGCTTACACACACACACACACACACACACACACACACACACACACACACACACACAAAATGAAGCTATTCAGATGTGATGTCATTTAGTATGAGAAGAGGTGATACGATATAACAGAAAAAATGTGGGATTTGTATTCTTTTTAAAGCAGTTTCAAATTAATCCATGATTTGCAGTCCATATTCTCCTGGACTTGGCAGTTTTAGTGAGAGTCACTACAATAACAATCTGACTTGATCCTCTGTTCATACGAATTTCTGCGTACTCCCATTGTTAATGTTTATAGTGTATTGTCTGTGTGTCTGGTTTTCTTCCAAAAACAAACAGCAGCACCAACTCGTGTGATGGCACGCTAACTACATCGTTTTCAGTGTTTCTGCCAATGCAGTGGAGACTTACATCGCTTTCAAAACTTCCCTGTGCAAGCACGAAACTGTTCTGAAACATGAACAACGTGCTTTCACTTGAAAAGTCGTTGTGTAAACGGGTTCTGATTGAGCTTCTCCTCGTCAGATTGCAAGGCCAAAGAAAAGAGGTGAGACGGTGAAGTTTAGCCAGCACGCTGTGGTGTCGACGCACGAGGGCCGACCCTGCCTGATGATCAGGGTGGCCAACATGCGCAAGAGTCTTCTGATCGGTTGTCAGGTAACTTTGCATGCTGCTATCAAGAAAAATAAGAAAAGAGGTAGTAAAACCTCTGCTCTGCGTCCATGTGCAGACTGGATAAAGCAGTTCATACATTGTTTTCTTCAGGTGACTGGAAAGCTGCTCCAGACATCGCTGACCAAGGAAGGCGAGACGGTTCGTCTGGATCAGAGAAATGTCCCTTTTGAAGTCGACGCTTCCAGCGACAGCCCGTTTCTCATACTGCCCCTCACCTACTACCACGTCATTGACGACAGCAGTCCTTTACGAGCCTGGGCAGCCAAGGGTGAGTTTGGCATGAAGCCACCACTCAACATAACCAGTGGTCAGAAATTCAGCATTCTTCTCCATGCGTTGTTGTTGACTGTCAGCAGGTGGCGGTTGGACAGATCCAGAACTGGCGGACTTTGAGCTGCTGGTGATCATGAGCGCCACGATAGAGCCAACCTCTGCCACTTGCCAAGTTCGCACCTCCTACCTGCCCGACGAGATCCTCTGGGGCTACGAGTTTCCCCCCGTCGTCTCCCTCTCTCCGTCAGGAAAGTATGTAGCGGACTTTGCCTTTTTTGACAAAGTGGCCAAGACCAAGACCACGCCCATCTTCAAACCGCCCAGTCCCCAGCACACGTGCCAGAGCAATGGGAGCGGGCCCGTGCCGGAGGTGTCTGATCCCGAGAAGATCCGACTGGAGCAGAGTTACAGGGAACAGAGAGGGGAGGATCGAGGTCGAGTCAGGGAAACGCCTCTCAGCGTTCGGATCAGCAACGTGTGAATCAACGGACAACTTCAGAAGGGAGATTTTTAAAGAACGCGACACAAGTTAAATCTCAATAACAAGTCAGTGAAACATAATATCAAAACCAATAAAAAACTGTCTTCTTTGACTGTTTCAAACTCACATCAGGATGTTGGGGGGTCAAATATGGAAGACTGTGGACTACTGTTTGGTCAAATTCAAGTTTTTGTTGTCATATGTTTGTTGGGACGTGCCCTGCTCTGACATGTATGCAAGTGATGTTATAACACATTTTCTAACTGCATCTATAGTGAATGTGGTGATAGTCTATTCATCTCACGTACACTGACATCCCATTTACAAAAACGTTTCAATTCAAAATGTTTTTGCATTTTTGTGCAGTTTTCAGAAATGCTTCACATTTACACAGCGACGTTTTGAAAACTATGCTTATTTGCACAGAAGTTTTCATGTTGAGCCACTAGTGGGAGCTGTTTTTCGTTTTTGTAATGCTGTAATCGTGGTGTGTGTGCGCGCAGCAGCGTTTCTGCTGTCTTCATGGAGAAAGAGCCTGAGCAATGTTATCCCCTTCACAAGCTGTTTTCAGCTGCTCTGAGCACGGTTGTTGTTGAAACAGACACCAATGAAAGTTTTGCGTTTTCACCTGCAGATCAGATTTATTCACATTGGAAACACAGTGGAGACGATGGGAACCTTAGTGAAACAACACCACTGTATATTTAAACATTTCCATGGTGGAGGAGAAGCAGGTTGGGGGGTGTGAATGGAGATCATGACTGGGTGAGCAGAGGACATCCACCCAGTTCACGATTCATGTAATATGACACATCCACACGAACTACCACTCTTGCTTTCCGCTATTAAACTGTTAAAAACTCTCAAGGCTGAGAGTTTTGGCAGTTCCTCAGCTGCTCAACCCCCCATGCTTAACTTCCTTTCAGCGGTTCGATAGCGGTTTACTTCTGCAACAGGAAACCGTCGGAGTGCGAATGACAATGCATCCGGAATGTTTCGTCTTAACTTTGGAAATACTGTCATGAATGTCATGTAGCACTCAGATATGAATGTAGACAAACTCCAGACTGAACACGGTCTTCCAGGAGTTTTATATGCTGTTTCTCTAAATGGTTTATATATGTTCGATTGCCCATTTCAGAACAAATTTTTCGCCCTTATGATGTAGAAATGGCACCTTGAACAAATTAGAAGCAAAAAAAAAACAAACATAAAACCATACACTGGAAATCATGTAACTTGAAGCTCGTTTCATTTGGGCTTTAAGTGAGCTGACAAATGAAATGATGCCTCTGGATAATCGAGACAGCTACTGTATATGCATGGACGTATAAGTCCATTCAGTCTTTTGCAGTTTGCACTTTTAAAGTGAGAAATAGAAGTTTTCTGTTTATATTTGAGGTACTAACACTGTTAACAGCACTTTTTTGTTTGTAAAAGCTTCATGAACTTTTTGTTAGGCTTGTGTCTAGACGACAGAGGTAGTGTAAGGTGTGTAAGATGTTTGCGGCTGAGGGGAGTGTACAGAGGTGGGAATGTGAAAGTAGGAAAGTGACGTTTGAAAAGTCACATGGAATGAAACAAGGCTGGCCGAGATGGATATGAATATGGTGGAGATGTAATGTATTTGTTTCTTTATTAACATGGAGATTCAGTAGTGTTATGGCAGCCAGAGAGTTGATTAAAAAACAAAAAAGTGCTTTAATAAAGCTGATTATTGAATGTCACATGGTATTTAATGGCTTTGTAAACTCTTTTTGTCCATGCTTGGTAAACAAAATGATCATTTTACCACAAACCAGAAAGCTTTAGATTAATTTAAGCCCTGCTTACTGTGCTGTGTTTAAAACCAGATCATGGCAGAAATGTGGTGAATCTGTGTTTAGTCCTTTTTTGGTCACAATACTTACTGGAAACATGCCCTGTACTGTTGGAAAGCTGTTTAAATGTTCACCACATTTGTAAACTAAATACTCTCTCCTCTCTTTTTAAAACCTCAGTTACAGTATTTCTCGACCTTCGAAGAAAACGCACTCAGCTGCAGAGGGAGGAGACAGATCAGAAGGGAAACAGCTACATGACAGTAAAACACATGACAAAAAGCGTGTTGTGTTTCTACCACAGTGACAAATACAGCCCTCCAAATGTCACTTCACATATACCAGTGACAGAATATCCTCCCTCACTGGAAATCGCAATGAGAATAAAATTAAGGGGCACAATGCCAAAAAACCCCACTGCAACAGATTTCTATTGAAAAAAAAAAAAAAAAAAAAAAAAGAGACATTGTAGGAAGTTTCAAGAGGCGAAGAAACTCTGACAACAACTTCCTCTTGTTTCGAGCTCAAATGAATCATGGAGGGTCACGTACTTCTTTTCATGGGTTTCCTGCTGAGAATCTGTCAATCTCAAGGTAAAATATAAAATATTACATTTTTCCTCCGCAGAAGTGCTCCACTGTGACACTCTGTCACTGTGTTATCAATGGAAATTAGAAAAAAATGAAACTGATGTCAGTTTGAGATGGAAATGTTTTGTTAGAGGGGCGACAGTAGCTCAGTTTGGGGCGACAGTAGCTCAGTTGGTAGAGCGGGTCGTCTTATAACCGGAAGGTTGGCAGTTCGATCCCCGCTCCCGCAGGCGTAAAACTGTCGTTGTGTCGTTAGGCAAGACACTTCACCGACCTTGCCTATTATGAAAGTTGTGAGAGTTGGTGGTTGGTGGTGGTTGGTGGTGGTCGGAGGGGCCGATGGCGCAGATTGGCAGCCTCGCTTCCGTCAGTCTGCCCCAGGACAGCTGTGGCTACAGCTTACCACCACCCAGTATGGAGAGAATGAATAATGCAATGTAAAGTGTCTTTGAGTGTCCTGAAAAGCGCTATATAAAACCAATGCATTATTATTATTATTATTTTCTCTCACCACGTAAACTCAATCTAAACACAGACAGTCACTTTGATTGTCAATGTAGAATTTTGTCCGAAATGTTTGCCCAAAACATCATAAAATTGAGATAGAGAATTTTCATGGAAAGCATTTTGGAGAAATAATTATGGCTGCAAAAATCATATCTGAGCTCAGATAAAAGTTTTTCTTTTTTTTTTTTACAAAGTTTTTAAAAACAGGTCTTGCGATATTTTACAATATGATGGGGCCACAGAGTGTTGTAATGGTTACATTTCTCACCTGAGAGTGAGATTGTTTCCGGTTTGATTGTCTGCATGTTCACGATGCTTGATCCAATCACTCCAACATCAGATGAACACAGGAATTCAATTCAGCTTCATTTACACAGCGCCAAATACAACACGGTCATTTCTGGGCATGTTAGGAATATTAGTGAGACAGCTCCTGTCAAATCATTCTCATGCAAACAAGGTCTCATTCTCCTGCAATTATTTCTACATAAATACATGCAAATGAATGAGGATGCAGTTCAGCATGTTTTATCTGGGATCTTATCAGGTTGAGCTGAAAGATACATGTAAGGAATGACCTGCAGGGTCAGAGGAGGCTGCACAAAGTTTGATTTCTTGATCTGTTCTAAATCCTACGGAGGTCAGATATTGTAACATTATGAATGAATCATTAAAGAAGAAATTGTCATGTTAATGTTAGTAAACAACTTTATTAACAGTGTTTTGCTTTAATTAATTTTTAATGCTCTTTCAGGATCTGAAGATAAATTTGTGAAACTTGGAGAAGACTTACTTCTGGATTTGAACACATCTGTTAAACTCAGCGAAAGCTTTGATTTCTTGTGGAAATTTAAAAACCATCAACTCGAGAAAGAAGTTAAAGTAGCAAAGGTTACTCATGATAATAAACCATTTTTATTTGGCAAGTTTAAGGAAAATTCAGAGATTTTCCAGAACTACTCACTGCTGTTGAGGAAAGTGAAACACAATAACACTGGAACCTACACTGGACTTGTGAGTGGAGAAGAGGACGACGCTGTTGCTGTTTACAACATTATAGTCCAAGGTAGGTGTTTGATGGATGAATGTTTTATTTCATTTGATGCAGCATAGAGACCTGATTCAGAATCCTTCACATGACGTTGTTTCCGCTCTCTCCAGATGAAGTGCCCAACATCACCCTGACGGTGAACGCCACCTCCGACCCCGACTGTAACCTCGCTGTGACCTGCAGTGCAGCGGACCCTCACATTCGCAGCACTTTCATATGTGACATGCAAAACTGCTCCGTCGTGGACGAACTGCAGCCAGGAGACAACAACATTCCCTCCATGAAAGTCTACCGGCTGCAACATTTCATCGTTTGTAATTATAGCAATCAAGTGAGCTCCAAACAGCACAAGCTGGACACCACATCCTACTGTGGAACAAAGGGTGAGAAGAAAATAAAAGATGTCTGGCACAATGAGAAGATATTGATATTTAAATTTAATGTGATGGTCACTGTAAAAGTCAGATTACCTTCACGTAAGCTGTGTTAAACATGACAATCACAGGGAATGAGTGTTTTTCACACAAACAGTAACAGCATGGCAAATGTGAACTCATTTTTCACCAGACAAAAATGAATAAAAGGAGTCAACAATGGTGACAGTGGAGAGGAAAAGATCCCTTTAAGATTCAGTATAACTGACAAAGAAGTTGACATGTGAAGGCTGAAAGGAACCAGAAACTTCACACTTTCATGACATTTTAAGGTCCTATATTATAGTTTTTCAACAATTTCAGTATCAGATGTCAAACAACACTGTATTCAAAATGTTTTGCCCCAAATCCAGCCCTCATCCTAAATTTCAGGTCATCTAATGTCCTCTGTACACTCAGTTGTGTCCGTCCACGCTTACACCGTGTGTGTTGCCCCCCAATAGAGGAAGTCGTTTCTGCTTCCTTTTTTCTTTGTTTATTCAGCTGTGTGCTTATGATGTGCTCTTTATTACACATATATAGTTTTATGGTTTTAACATGAGTTTCCACAGAGATGCTTGTGTTTGAGCTTGAGATCTGGCAGCCATGGCTTTTACTGGAGTTACCGGGCACTGATGTTTACAGTGGATTTATGGCTCTGGCTTGGAGTTAAGCTGTTGTTCAACCACAATCTGACCCAGAAGGAGACGTCAGCTGAAAGTATTCCGTGTCTGAATATGTTAGTTAGTCTGGTTACATGTGTTGTTACAGTAAGTACCAAATAACTAAGCTGCTGTTAACTGTAAGGAGAACTGTTATGGTTTTTCATATTATGAAGAATTTATTCAGTCTGTCAGTCCGGCGGCGCTCCACGAGGAGATGGAGCGGTTGTTTCCACGCATGACGTCATGAAGGGAAAATCTCTGAATCGCCTGTTAAGCACACGTTGACAATCTTTCCGTTTCATTACAGATTCAAATGGATCGATCACATTTGTGATCATTGGTGTCGTCTGTGCTGCCATCTGCATCTTGACAGGGGCTCTGACTGTTGCCCTCATTTGTAGAAAATGTAAGTCTTTCCATGAAATTACCATGATTTTTTCATTTGCAAATAATACATTTTCAAAAGGCTTCCCAGGAGTTTTCAGAGGAGGTTTAGACCCTGTTTACAAACAGAACTAACTGGTATCTGGTTCCGATGAAGTAAAGGTGAACTTCTTCCTCCAACAACAGGAAACGATTTAGTGATTTTTGATGATTGACTGACAATCAATAGGGGCAGAGGTTAAAGGTGGCCAACATACCACCGCCTACCTAAGTCTGGACTTCATTTTTCAATTTTTATCCTCTGTCATTTTTCGAATGAATACTAAGGATGCACTGTTGTTGTAGGAAATCATCAAATTTGCATGATTTTAAGTAAGTGGACAAAAAATCAAACAGAAAGTAAAATCATCTAATCTTCTTAATTTCACCAGATTGACATGTTGTAAACAAACCTCCATCTTCACAGCATTAGTCCATTTAATACAGAGTAACATATCTACTGATTAGCCTGAATCAATTTGTTTTTACACTTGTTACAACTTTGTTCAAATTATGTGCGTCTGCAATTTGGATCAATTCTTATTCATCGGACTCACATCTCAACACACACTGAAGTGTTGGACATCCTTGTTTTAACAAAATCCCAACCACTGGAGTGTTTCCTGTCTGTAAACATGACAAATATCTTCCCTTCATCGTGGACAAAGTTTAACAGAACATGAAAATCTGACTGCAAAGAAGAACTTTGCTGCTTTTCAAGGGTGTAGATCTACTGGATCAATGTGAAAGATACACAGTGGTTTTGAATAAGCCTCTCAAATAGTTATGCTTATCTACTATTTATAGGAATTAAAATATGCGGTTATATACAGCACAATAGGATATATAGACTGTAGCCTCCTGGTACAGAAATGGAATATGTAAAGTGCAAGTTTCTGAGTTTATTGCAAAAACTCTTTGAATACTTATATATTTCACATTTACCTTTGATGTAAATATATTCTGTCCTGTCTTTGATTGTCTCACAGGTCGAAGAGCAGCAGGTGTAACAGAATATACATTTCCTGAAGTAAGTCAGAAGAATATAATTTCAATGTATTTCTCAAAAAAAAAAAAAAAAAAAAAAACCCTTCCTACCCTCTATTTGCTTTTTGTTTTTTTTTTTTGTTTTTTTTTTTTTAATAACACGATTCTTTGATTTAATCCCAGGGTGTCAATCCTGGACAAAACTCTGGAGATGGAGCTTCAGGTTGCTCTCCAACATCCACCTACGCCACGGTGCAGTTTCCTCTGGCGCCGACCACGACCGACACGCCCAGAAACAAGTGCCAGCCAGAGACACTTTACGCTGAGGTTAACAGAGCACAGAAGAACATATCTGAAGCGAATGAAGCGACTGCTTGAACTGAGAAGGACGGTCACAGCAGGACACTGACATCTTCAGCTCAAGACTGAACACTGAACACTTTAACTTGAAGAACGGCACCTCAAGTCCTTGTTGCTTTTTCACTTTTGTGACTTTTATGGCTCCTCTTTTTGGAAAAGTGTAAAACTGATCAGTTTCAAGTGAAAAGAATCTCTAAATGCATAGATTTTTAAAGAGAAAAACTTTCTTGGACACTTTAATGTACTGTGAGCTGTGATATTTGCAAATAAGCGAAATTCAATGTGATGTTTAACTTATTCTCTTTTCCATATTTTAAGCGCAAGTTTTTTGTATTTCTCAGCCACGCTAGTCCAAAATAAAACAAAAAAAAAAAAAAGAAGTGTATCTGTTAATGACAAAAATTTGCCAAGTTTCTCAATGTATTTCACTTAATTTTATTCAACCAGATAATCCCATTGAGATTAAAATGAGTCTCTGGAGCAACCAAACAAAGATCCCTGCACTTTTAGAACCACTGCATTAAACTAAATGACACAGAAAATATGCAGGGAGATCCCGACTCTTCTGGAAAATAAGTGCAATTCCAGTTTAGTATATTTTAGAGTGTGAAAGTATCTAGCAAGTACAGGTGCTTTACTTTTTTTTTAATCGTAGTGAATAAAAAACATCTTAGACCAACAGGGTTTTTGGTATTCTTGTTTTCTTTTTTTTTTTTAAATAACAATCTTATTCTCTGAATTCTGTTAATCTTCTGATGTTATGGTGCAGTTTTTAAAGTTCTCGTTGTCTCTGGCTTCAGCCTTCTTGCCTTTCCCTCCTCATGTGTGGTTGCAGCTCCTGCACTGGTGTGTTTCACCTCTACCTGGTGACACTGGTGTGTTTCGGGTGTCTCCTGTGTCTTCTGGTTGACACTTCGTCCTGCATTTCTGTGTTTTTTACGGTGCTCTCAGCCTTCCTGAGTTTGTTGGTCAAATGAAAACATTGCCAGCACCGGTCTGACTAATGCACTGTGATGGACTGCTGACCTGTCCAGGTGAGTACTGCTCTTGTCCACTGTAAGATGGCTACGGCACCCCATGACCCCGTGACCCTGCACACGATGAAGATATAGAAGATTTACGGATGAACCGATAAATAAATAAATTAATTCAGTGGACATCACTGGACACTCATAGACCTTCATGTAGGTCTGTTTCTTATAATGCATGTTATTAAGAACCAAAGTGTAATATGTATATTTGAAAAAAAAATCACACATCATGTCTCATTTTCAGGTCAGTTTACTCCCTGGTTGTTCCTGTCTACTTTCAACTGACTCCTCCCCAGTGGGTGTCTCCCGTTTCTGAGTGAGAATAGACTCACTTCTTGTTGTTTTACCTTCATATGTAGACATCCAGTGTTCCTGTATTTTCCGGGTGACTCCTCATGTACCGACCATTTTTATTCACAGTGACTGGAGTTTTGGATTTACCCTTTGAATACTTTAACTTCAGAGCTCATTTTTTAAAATAATCAATGGAACTGGACTGTTTGTATTGGAGTCTATCGAGCATTTTAACTTCTCAACACCTCAAGGCTTTAATACTATTGCTGATAATAATGAAAGTTATTTTACCAGTGATTAAGTGATTTACCAGTGGTTGTTCTTGAATTTCACACCCCTTGATTTGGAACAGCAGTTATGTTGAGGCGGGGCCGAGGATATCGCTCTCTGTCTCTCACCCACAATGAGGAAACAATCTTCACAGTTGGAACATCTGTCACAATGCTGCAGGCTGCACTTTTCTGGCTTTTGTTGCTTCAAGGTAATGTCATTTCCGAAAACTTTTCAGGTTCTAAAAGTAGACAATAAGGACAGTTAGAAAATGTCAGTATCTCAGTTCTGGTCTCAGTTCAAAGCTAAAATATAATGAGAAAAGTTAATGATTAATTCTACAGCAGCAACCCGTGGCGGAGCCGCTGCCTATAGTCCCTGTAACATCTGTACATATTTGGACCTATGTCGCTGGCATTTCAGCTTTCTTGACCTTTCGAAGAAAGCTTGAGGTTGGCAACATGGTTTTGTTCATTTATTTGGTTGGTCTTGTCTTTTTTTTTTTAAGATAAAGTACTAATGGTTCATAAATTCATGGAGCAAAAGTTTCCCGCTTTAAATTGTTGAATATAGTCACAGTATTTTTTTCGTGATTACCACGGTTTAACTCTGTGATCGAGCTTTCTGTCTGGCGAGGTCTCAGGTTTTTAGATGGGTTATCCTGTAACTTTAGTACCTTCACACTAACCAGCCACGATATAAAGTACAGCTTTGTCGATCTTCCCCTTTCCTTCTGAACTCTTTTAATCTGTATTCTTCATGCCATGTATTAAACAAGGGACGAATTTCCCCATGTGGTCTTTACTGTCTGTTGAAACCATTTGGACTGAAACTCAAATGAAAGAAAAATCAACATGGTGTGCAGAGTGTGCCTTTGTCCTTTGATGGGTTGGTTAAAGAAACTAAATCAATTTCACAGAACTGGAATCAACAATATAACATGTTCAAAATTACCTGCAATCTTCATCTCCTGTTTTACAGTCCAGTCCAGTGTTCCTCCTGTGTTCGTCCAGAGAGGCAAAGACGTACTTCTGGATGTCGACAATGTGACTGAAGACTTTAATTTATTTGTATGGAAATTTGAGAAAGAGAATTCGATTTTAGTCACGTTTTATCCTGGCGGCAATTCAAAAATCTCTAAAGCTTACACTGGAAGGATTGATCACCCTGACAACAAGAAATACTCTGTGATACTGAAGAACCTACAAGAGACAGACAGTAGAGTTTATACTGGACGACTGACAACAGACGATGGCGACTCCACATTAGTCCAACACAACATCATAGTTCAGGGTGAGTTTTGTTACATTTCAGACACTGAACAAGAACATCTGCTTTCACATTTCTAACACTTCTCTCTGTCCCTCCAGATGTTGTGTCTCCCGTCCAGCTGGAGGTGAACTCTGTATCAAACAGCTCACACTCCTGTAACGTCACTCTGACCTGCAGCACGGCCGACTCTCACATCAGCAGCACTTTCAGATGTATCGATCAAAAATGTGATCAGGATGGAGGGAATCAATCAGAGATCACAAACTCCAGTTCTACTCTGCAAGTCTACTTGTGGAATGTTACAGTGATCTGTAAACACAGAAACCAGGTCAGCTCGACTGAGGACAGGACGGATTTTCAACATGTCTGCTCCCAACTGACCGGTAGGTCTGGAAGAGACAGCACCAAATGTGAACACACTGTTTGGATCTTGTGAAGTTTGAAGAAGGGAAAGTTTTTGTGAAAATAGACAAATTCTCAACTTTAAAGGAACAACACACTATAAACATTCACAGTGGGAGAACACAGACAATCATATGGACAGACCACCAAGTTGGAGTGCATAGTCTTGTTTCATGTTTCAATTAGCAGACGCTTTTGTCCAAAGCGACGTGCAACAGTGGGGGCATTTCAGGGTGCAGTGTCTTCCCCAAGGACACTTCGACATGCAGACAGGGGGGAGATTGGAATCGAACTCACAACCTCCCGATTGCAGGACGACTGCTCTCCCAAATGAACCACAGCCACCACTATGTTGTGTTATGTAGGGTATCAACTCAAAAAGCAGCAAGTCCTTTAGAATGTGGACTGGAAGTTATGTCGCTCTGGAGGCAGTGGTGTTGTTACTGTCCATCTACTTGTGCATGTGTGCAGAGGAACTATTAAATCAGAGCGTTTTCAAAAAGCTCTAACATGGAAACCGTTGTTAAAAAAAGTGCCTTTTCTTTGGATCTGAGCAGCATTGTCACGTAAACGGAGCTGTACCGATTAGGCTACTTAAAATTGAACTTGGACGCAGTTTATTATAATATGCTGAGAAAAAAAGAAAAAAAATTGCAAAATAAATATTCTCAATTTTGATTCTGATCAGAAGTCTTCATTTTGGTAATTTTAGTCCTTTTTTTAATAGACTCAACCATGCACAAATTGAAATCAATTTCTACTGAGATGTTCTTTATAAATGTGAGCGCAAATTCAGTTTTGACAGTTTCTTCCTCTCATGTGGCGACTCATCGCTGCACAAAACTCACTGAAGTTTCACACTGAACGAAGATACAAACTTTTTGTTTGGATGAAAAACGAATAAAAAATTCTAGTCTGCGGCCTGAACATGTCTGTGGAGAAGTATGCACTATAAATGTTGACAATTATGATTAAAAAATGTTAGTATTTGAATCTACATACTGGGACACCTGTTTTTTTTTTATCTCCACTGACATGGTATCAATGGAAATGTTTTATTAAAGTACGACTTTCCTCATTTGATGTTTGTTTTTTCTTAACAGATGCTGAACAGAACAGGAATCATGAGAACACTGGGATTGCTGTTGGAGTTTCTGTGCCTCTTTACATCGTAGCTGCTGTTGGATTTTTGGGAGCTTATTTGTATCGTAAGAGAAGTAAGTTCAAGCCTATCGTGTCAGCAGTTCAAGCAGCAATTCATTGTATTGATTCTAAAGCCTATATTTCAGGGAGTTTCCGTAAGCTGTGAAAACATATGAGTTTAAAAATTGTTGTCTATTTGTCCTATTATTTTTAATATCACATCTTAGCATTGTTAATATCAGACATTTTTCTCAAGTTTCTCCTCTATGAAGTTTGAACTGCTCAGACAGGTCAGAATAAAAAACACCAAGATGTTGATAGAAGATAACTTTGAAGGCAAGCTGAATTCTCGCGGTATTTGTTCTCACACACCACGAGAATCCATCTTGTACCGCTCGCGCCTATGTGCTCGGGATCGAACATTTTTCGGTCGGACCAATCACACGTCGTTTAGGGCGGGACATGAAGCTTTGACGGAGGCAGGAAGCGATGGACGGCTAATAATTTTAGCATGGCTAGCGAAAACAATGGATGTCCCGACAGCGATTAAATCTTTTTTTGGATGAATCCTCTATTGCGTCTTTGAAAATCGATCAGCAAGAGGTTTTTTCTTTGCAGTGATTGGCTGAAACCAAACATGGTTAGGCGGGTGCACTGTGTCCTTCAGTCCAATGAAATTCTACAGCAAGTCCCTCCTTCGCCGAATGGATTTGCGAGTGAAATCCCAGATTGACATGTGAAGCAATTCGTTGCTGCACATGTCAATCTGGCTTTTTCCAGGTCAGACAGAAGATGCAGAAATGCTATTGTGGGAATTAAAGGGTCAATAAAGTCAAACAAGAACTTTTTATAGTAACTCATCTTGTATGTCCTGTTTCAGCTGCAGATCATGGTGTGACTCAAGATAACACAGTCTACGCAGTTCCAATGGTAAGCTTCAGGTTTTTACAATCTAAACTACATTGCACTTGTCTTTGGGTGGCTTTTGAGCAAACCTTTTCAGCATTCCAGCAGCTGTGTTTGTCTCTGTTCTTTATTGCTGCTGTGTGCTCCTGCTGTCACTTCCTCATGTGCTGCTCATGCTGCTTGCCTGTGCTCAAACATCCTACTTTGGATTATTTCGGAATTTGGAACGTTATCAGAAAGTAGGTGTCCTGTCAATCTGCCTGTTGCTATGTGCCGCCTTATGGTGAGTTTGGCTTTTCAAGCTGTGTAATAATAATAATATAATAATAAACTTTATTTGTATAGCACCTTTCGCAGATAAAATCACAAAGTGCTTCACAGTGCAAAAAAATGTTTCTGCTTGTGATGTGCACACTGTAGTGCTCGATAGACAGGTAAGTTCACAGGTTCGAATCCCACAGCTGAAAGGTTACCAGTGTGGCTCGCTGAGCAAGGCACTACAGGTGCTGCACAACGGCAGCTCACCACTCCCAGAATCTTAGTTTTTTGTTAAATGTCAAATACAAACATTGAAAATGACTCCAGAGAGACTTTGTGTTTTTAAGCTGTAGAGAAGGACACAGGTAAGATCAGTTTAACCACTTAACCAAAGCCTCATGCAGAGGAAGTATAGTTATGGTTTGCAAAGAAAATGCGACAAACCTGCAGTCACTTTCAGCTGTGCTTGTGGAAGTCATGTTTTATATGTGGCACTTGTGTAAGGTTTGGTTCACTTGTGTGAAGATTAGGCAAATATGAACTAAGCAGGAATAGATAACCTGCAATTTGCCTTGCTTTTTCAAATGTGAAGACTGTGGAACAGGTTGTGTGTGTTTGTGGCTTTGCTGTCTGTGTTTCTGAAGTGGAAAACATACTCATGTTCTCTGTTGAGGTAAATGTTCAAATACTTGCCTTGAAAATGTTTCTACTAAATTATAATTTAAAGTCCGAGTTAACCAAAATCAGCCATTTTCTTCTAAACACCTTAAATAAGTCATAAATGTGTTTCTTTACAACATATAAAAGCCATTCCTCCATTTATGATTTAATTTTGCAGGTAGACTTCACAGACTTTTTTCACCGCTTCTGTGTTCAGGATTTAATGGGCGGGTCAGAAATGAGGGCCGCGTTACGTAACGCGGCACTCATTGGCATAAACCCGCCCCCCGGATGCTGAGGATATAAAAACATCTAGAGCATTAGCATCGGTGGTGTTCCCGCTAGCTTTCGAGTCTCGGATAGCATCTCGTACGACAGTTTGCAGCTAGCTAACCAGTCAGCGAGCCAGCTAACCAGGCATGTCACCTCCACGTCGCTCGTGCATCTTCCCTGCGTGCCACAGTGTGCAGGGTAACGATGCCGTGAGCTAAATACATCCGCACGGCCCGCCTCGCGGGTTGCCCTCGTCCCCGGGGGGCGTCGGCTCACCCCGGGCCGGGTCAGGGAGACCTTCTCCCCGGGGGTCGCGGGGGTTCCTCCGCGGCGCGGTGTCCGACGCCGCCGCGGAAGGCGGGTCGGTTTCGGAGGGGGTCGGGTCGGCGGCGGTGACTCTGGACGCGCGCCGGGCCCTTCCCGCGGATCTCCCCCGCCGCGGACCCACGGCTCCCCCGCCCGGAGCCGCGGGTCGACTCGGCTGGCACCTAGCAGCTGGCTTAGAACTGGTGCGGACCGGAGGAATCCCACTGGTTAATTAAAACAAATAAATGACCACTCTGATGGAGACTGTGAGGAACGAGGCTGAGCCCCTCAGCATCTGACTCAGAGTGAGCGTCACTGTGGGCGTCACTCCAGCGCTTCCAACTGACACGCCCCCAGCGTTTCACAGCAGAGAGAAGTGCTGGTTTTTACATGATTTTGAGACCTTATCTTATATACTTGGCAATTTTTTCAATCAATCAAATTTGGCTCAGTGGTTAATGACACATGTTTATGCAGTGTAACAAACTCATAACACAAATTTATTTCTGCTTAACTCGGACTTTAAAGCAGGTCCTGGAATTTATTATGAAACATTAATTGCATTTGAAACAGTCACAGGAAGTCTTGGTGTTCAGTCAACATTGATGCAAAGTGAGTTTTGACCTCTCCTGAACTGTTACCGTTCGCTGCTTTCATCATTTCACTGCAACTCAGAATCCTCATTTTGGAGGTTAGAAGAAGAATTAAGCCAGTTCTCAGAATAAGAGGGGGAGAAAATAGCCTCTGACGAATAAATACTCACGAAAACACACCTTAAAATCGTCATGAGTTTAGTAACAAAATACAAATACTTTATTACTTGCCCTGTCTTTAAAACCATGTCCCAAAGAACCAAAGAAAATTATTCATGTGTTAATTTGAGCCAGAAAGATTGTCTCAGTACACAGATGAACTGTTAACTACCCTGACATTTCGTGACACAACACATTGATCCAATGAATGATGCATGCAGAATATGAGGTGAAAATAACTTTTCCATTGTTTATATTCTAGGTTGAAACTCCAGAAAGTCCAGCTGCGGCTCCAGATACTGATGAGACTTCAGGTCTTTCTCCAGTTTCCACCTACAGTGAGGTGGGGCCTCACAGCGGGTCGTCAGCTGCTGCTGAGACCAACGGCAAGCCTGTTATTGAGAGTGTGTATGCACAGGTACAGAAGCATCCTGGACCATGAAAAATCTTCTATAGATATATTAGATTTTTATGAGTTGAGGGCAAACCACATTAACCCCACATGCACACTTCATGTTCAGTTTTAATGCACCACAGTTGGGGATTTATAGAGCAGTGGGGGGTTGGCAGCTGGAGGAGTGGGCGGACCCCCCCCCCCCCCCCCCCCCCCCCTCCAGGTGGGCCCCTCCCCCCTCTGATCTTGCAGGAGACTCAGGAGCTTGTCCTTGCCTCCTCCTGTCCCCTGAGTTCAGGAGATTTTGAAAATCTTCCTTCCACCTGAGGATGAGGTTAGAGGATGTCCTTCCTCGCTGAGCACAGCTCAGATCAGGTGAAACAACGACACAGTCGATGTTTGTTTTGGATGATGCATGTGAAGGACAGAAGTCTAACAACAACTCGCTGCTTGGCTTCAGATCGGTCCGGCCATTCCTCCTCATCACCCCCTCCCTGGTTCCGCAGTCGTTCGCAGAAGTTTTGTATCTGCTGGGAAACATTGATGGTTGTTTTTTTTTCTTTTTACTGTGCAAGAGTCCATATCAGGAAACTTCTACATCTCAGCCGTTTCTCTTCCTGTATCTAACTTAGAGTATAGAGAAGTGAAGTTGGACATTGAGGGGGGTGGAGCTTGTGTCAGCTTTCCGGAATATAAGAGAAGTTTAAAACCACTCCCCTTCACTCTTCTCACAGTAACAGAAAGAAACACCGTGTGCTGAAGCTGTCCCACATCTTATCTGATAAAATATGCACTGTGTAGAAATTCAAACATCAAGTTTTGAACATGCAGAATATGTTGTTTGAATTTTAATATACAACATTTCAACACAAAGGCAGCATGATTGTTACATTTTGGCCTGGCATTAACAACTGTTCAAAAAAAGGTGTGAATTATTCTCTAATAACAGAGAGTTAATTTGACAGCAGATGTCTTCAAAAAATGTTTTGTCAACTTAGTTTTTTTACATAATTATTTTGGAACTGCTTGTTATTTTTTAGTGAATGTGATTCTGAGTTTTTGTTTATTTCCTGCGTGTTTCTGCAGACGTGTCATGCTGTAGTTATGCAACGGGCTCCGTTATCGAAACAGACGATACAAGGCTTTAACCAATAAGAACACAAGTTTAACAACAACTTATAAATCTAACATTTATCCATCAGGGTCTCTGTGACTGAAACAGATAAAACCTCCACCAACCTTAGAGAAAATTAAAGCCGCAAGCGGCATTGGACGGGACCGAGCCCTCTGGCAAGGTGGCCTGACTGAGGTCGTCCTTGTACATTGATGACCGAAGTCCAGGTCACTGGGAACCTTGCTCCTCCATAGACTTCCAGCACCCTGTCACCGAACATGGAGTTGTTAGCATCTCCCATCCACTAACATGTAGCTGTTAGCATGTCTTTTCCACTAACATGCAGCAGTTAGCATCTCATATCCACTAACATGGAGTTGTTAGCATGTCCCATCCACTAACATATAGCTGTTAGCATCTGTCACCCACTAACATGGAGTTATTAGCATCTCCAATCCATTAACATGTAGATATTAGCATCTGTCATACACTAACATGAAGGTGTTAGCATCTCTCATCCGCTGACATGTAGCTGTTAGCATCTCTCATACACTAACATTTAGCTGTTAGCACTGAAGTCTCAGTCATTGGGAACCTTGCCAGTACATAAACATTCATTTTCATGACTTGACCTCATTTTCTGTTGTAATTGGGCTTTTAATTTAAAGGAATTTGGGGCTTTTATTTTGGAAAGGCAGTACACACTGTTGTAATAATGACTAACCCCTTGGTACTCCATAAACATACATGTTCATGACTCTACATCATTTTCTGTTGTAAACGGGATTTTTTTATAAAGGATTTTTTTGCTTTTATTTTGGAAAGGTAGTACATGCAACTCCGGTTTTTTGACACCTGGACATTATTTATAGGTGTGTACTAGGGCTGTCACGATATCAAATTTTCTCCTTACAATTATCATGGGCAAAAAATATCACGATAACGATATTATCACGATATCAGCAAAAATTTAACTAATAATGGTACAAACATTCAGATTCATATTTAATTTTATTTTTGTTTGTTTTCTCTCTTTTCCCAGATGAATTACATTCAGAATACCTGTCAAATGAGGTGTTGAAACAATATGAGAACAGTAACTGTACAGCTGCATACCAAAAGTGTAGTTACACTCAACTAATTAAAATGTGATGAACTGATTAACAGAGGATCCACAGCAGAGGCGTCATTTACGTCGGGTTGGTGGGTTCTGAAAACCCTCGGGCGCTGTTGGGGTGAAATCCTGTCCCACCACCACACTGCCGAGAATTGTTGTTTGTTTGTTTGTTTAAATCGGAGGCGGAATGAGCAGCAGCTGCTTCTCTCCAGCCAGAGGCGCCGCTACTGGCTAGGGCCCCGAGCTGAAGGGGGTCCTGAGGAACAGCTGACATCAGTCAATTTCAATGACAAATTTAAGGCACTACGCTAGACGCTGCAACGACAACGTGTCGAAAATCCCCCGCATGGGGCCCTTTTCCGAGTACTCACCGGTTAGTTGCTAGAAGGAGGCCGGCGGAGAAGACGGCGGATATCAGTGACACAACTTGAAACCCCCCGGACACATTACAATGACACGTCTGGAACCCACCTAATGGGGCCCCACTACTACCCGGCTAGCTTCAACGTGCAGTCAGTGTTGCTAAACACACTTTTTTTGGGTTGGATAGAGCGTCTCGCTGTCGCGGTCGGCCACCGCCAACATGTTTAGTTCACTCGTGACGCTCGCTAACTGGGAGCCATGCTAGGAGCTAGCTAGGACCACGCAGCTAGGAGCCGTGCCGCTACCGCTGCTGCTGTGTTTACATGTGAGGGGAGGGGGAGAGACTGGGTGGCTGCAGGAGGGAGACGGAGCAGGGCGGAAGAACAGGAGCGGATTTTGAAAATACACTTCAACACGTTTCAAGCGGCACTAGATCCTCTTTACGATATTATCATGTGCGCATTTTGAACACGATATTGAAATTTCATTTTTTAATATCACGATTATCGTCAATACCGGTTTACCGCGACAGCCCCAGTGTGTACATGCTCATTTATTCACTCAGACAAACATGGTGCAGCTCGGAGTCCTTCAGAAGTTATTTAGATCCAACCGATTCAGCAGGGGCCACAGCAATGGAGCTTCCCGCACTGCAGCTCCATTGCCGTGGCCCCCGCTGAATCGGTTGGACCTGAATAACTTCTGAAGGACTCCGAGAGTGACTTTATACATCGCTGAAACTCTGAAAGAAGGATGAATTTGTTGTAAAGAAGCTTGAATACTGTTTTAGGCCTTCAGAGACCTATATGACATGACTGAAAAATAGCATCATATGTACCCTTTAATGACAGCTGCTGTCGACTGCACTGCATGCCCATATATGGTCAGTAGTGGACTTCCTGTTGGATTTAGGTTTTTGGTGTCAATGGGTGATTTTCAGATCTCGATGAGGTGAACACATGAGCAATTGGTTTTATCTCTCTACGACATTCCTACGGGCTGCGATGAGACAAACGCATCCACATCAATTTGGTCTCTCTGCGACATTCCTAATGGTTGCAATGGCTATTTTACTGTTTCTAGGTGGCGCTAGAGAGCAGATGGCGTTATGGGGTTAATTTTTTTATTTTATCAAGTGGTCCACCGGTCCCGATGTCCGTGCCAAATTTGGTGAGTTTTTGTGCACGTTTAGGGGGTCAAATTAGTGCTCAAGTGCGTCAGTAAAATAATAATAGGGGAAACAAACGGACGAAGAACAATAGAGGCCTTGCCCTCGGGCAAGGTGGCCTCAGTTGAGGCCACCTCGCCCGCGGGCTCGGTCCCTAAATATTAGTTTAATCAAAACCAATTTTCAGGATGAGGGGACAGAGTTTAACCTGGGTGAGGCTTGAGAATGTGATGGAAACGAAAGCTGCTATGAATGTCCTTTAATATTTCAACTAGAAAATGCTTTAACTGTTCCTCTGGTGTCGTGCCGTGGTCCAGTCTCAGGAGTGAATCACTTCTTCATTTGGCCAGTGGTGCTCTGGAGGTTACAGAAATCCATTTGGAGGTTTACAGGTTCAAATGTGGCTTTTTGCTGCTTTTTGAGTTTCATTGACTTTTCATGACACAGTGAGGCCTGATGACTTTACGGAATGATTTCCATCACTGTGGATCGAAGGCAGTGTTCGGGGGGCGCATGGGGCGGGGCCAGGTTTCACCTTAGTGTCTCTCTGCTCAGCCGGAGTTGAGGAGAGAAAGAAATAAATAACATCAAACAGTCAAAGTGTTTCCAAACTCAACCAACATGAGTGTATATAGAATACAGAGGAATTCTTCACTTCGCTCCTCAGGTTTGCTGTTCTTATTGTAGAACTTTCTATTACTCCTGTCACTAATTTCTCTTTCAAAATGTGTGAAAGCAATGCTCTTGTCTGTGCAATCTATTTTCATACCGTTATTTAAGTTTTTTCTGCCAACGCTTCAACTCATTCATGATATTATTTGACACGGTAATAAAAAGGTTCTTTTCCAACCGAGTGTTTTTTTTTTCTGATGTAACACCAGAGATCCAAAGCATGAAATCATGACAAATGAGTAACAGTACATTATTTTAGGCTTAAAGGTGCTGTAGGCAGGATTTTGCTAGTCAATGCTAATATTTCTGTGTTTTCTTTGGATTAAATGTTAGAGTATCCATTGATAATCCTTTAGGGGTGTAGCATAATTGCACTACCGCGAAGGCGCAGCGTCTCCATCTGTCTCTGTTCTGAGCTGAAAAGGAATCTCGACAGCTCCAGGTATCTTTGACCAATCAGAAGAGCCCTGAGGCTCTAACTGTGATTGGTCGAGGGGCGTTCGTCGCACGTTCTTGTGGGAGGGGCTTAACTTGTGTAAGGATGTGATGTCTGAGAAAACAGGACAGGATTGGCTGTGCTGGGTTTCAAATTGCCATCTTAGATGGGTCAAATCGCGATGGCGGAAATGCGGAATCCTGCCTACAGCACCTTTAATTAGGCTTTATTGAAGTCAACAAAGTACAGGAATACATACTTATGAGGTGCATGTTTATTTTACAGGGTTTGGTGATTGTGGCTCATGCTTCTTTCGATAACAATAAAAAGAAGAAAAAAAAAACCTCAGACAATCTGATGAATTTTTCCATGAATGGCAACCATTCAGAAGAAAAGCAAACACACGACTACTCTTAGTGTAACATTCTTTGTTTTTCACTGTTTGAACTTTATCTTGGATCCTTTTTTGTTGTTAAATTCCATATTTTCATCATATTCTTCTCTTATTTTGTGTTTAGCTTTTTCACTTTATAATGTCCTTTTCACTGCAGTCACTCCGTAATTTTCCCTGCTGTGGGACGAATAAATGAAATCTGAATCTGAATTTTAGTTTCTCCAAGAGCAAATTCTTTGAACATAATTTTATCGGTTTAGTCAAGACTCAGACATTATCAGTGAAAATGCAATTAGTATTAGGATCAGTATTAGAAAGAGCACTACTCACAAAGATGCTTCCTTCTTAATAAAGCATTTGCAAAACAAAATTTATATCAAACTAGTATTTCCTAAGAAAAAGAAATCATTACTGGAACGGTCCTTTCATCAGTTCTGTGTTCTTCCACTGCAGTAGCATTGATTGTTAAAGCTGTATGCACAACTGAACAGCAAAGAAAAATGCTTATTTCTGCTTCTTGACTTTGAGAAAGAGATGCACACTGATGAGAGCAGAGACCATGAGGAAGAGACCGGCAGAGAACACCACTGTCTTCACCCGGCAGAAGGAAATGCCGTCAGAGACGATGTGTGAACCTGTGAAAAAACAGAACAATTGAATGTGTAGGTAGACTTGCAAACTAGAACTGGAGTTTGTGATCTTTGATTGATTCCCTCCATCCTGATCACATTTTTGATCGATACATCTGAAAGTGCTGCTGATGTGAGAGTCGGCCGTGCTGCAGGTCAGAGTGACGTTACAGGAGTGTGAGCTGTTTGATACAGAGTTCACCTCCAGCTGGACGGGAGACGCAACATCTGGAAGGACAGAGAGAAGTGTTAGAAATGTGAAAGCAGATGTTCTTGTTCAGTGTCTGAAATGTAACAAAACTCACCTTGAACTATGATGTTGTGTTGGACTAATGTGGAGTCGCCATCGTCTGTTGTCAGTCGTCCAGAATAAACTCTACTGTCTGTCTCTTGTAGGTTCTTCAGTATCACAGAGTATTTCTTGTTGTCAGGGATATCAATCCTTCCAGTGTAAGCTGGAAGGATTTCTGAATCGTGATAATGAAAAAATGTGACTAAAATCGAATTCTCTTTCTCAAATTTCCATACAAATAAAAAAAAGTCTTCAGGCACATTGTCGACATCCAGAAGTACATCTTTGCCTTTCTGGACGAACACAGGAGGAACACTGGACTGGACTGTAAAACAGGAGATGAAGATTGAAGATAATTTAAACATGCTGCCAAATCAGATATGTAGATATTTAAACTATGTGAATATCTTAAGGCAAATATCAAAGAAGGTTCTGGATACCTTCACGAAGAAGAAATAAATCGCTGCAACAAAATATAAAATTGTTCTGAGTTGCCTATTTGATAATTTTTCCTAAATTCATACTGCTTCAGTCAAATTAACAATTTAAAGAATCTGAGGTGTTATTTTTTAGGATCTGCATGTCTACCTGAGAATGTGAGCACTTTTTCCATTTCAGAACAATAATAACTACAGATCCAACATCACATGTTATCATTTCTCTCAGGTCAGCAGCATCACTGCTTTGCTTGTAACATTTAAGTATTGAAGTCCTACCTGACTCCACGCCACACCAAAGCACCAGTACCACAGAGAAAATCATTTCACAGAGCAACGCCAGCTCTACGGCAAGAGGTGGCAGAGCCCCCCTCAGCAAATGTCCTGTCCCTTTCAATCAAAGTTTTAGAAGTTGAGGGAAAAAAAACAATCAATTATCCAGTAGGAGCTGAAAAATCAGCAGGAAAAGACACGAACCAGATGACAGGTTTGCTCTTTGACTCCAAGCCCACCAAGCAGTGCTGTTTGTGTGCATGTTCACACAGGACTTAGCACTCCCCACCCCCCCCCCCCCCCCCCAACACACACACACACACACACACACACCCACACATGTAGCACGGATAGGCTTCAAGCTTGACTTGTACCATGTTGTGAAAATGGACACTTCCCCTTGAAGAAAATGAAGCCTCAGTCTGTTGAGTTAGGTCAGAGGTTCTCAATGTTTTTCTGTTACGCCCCCCCTAGCAAGAACAAAACTACCCCCCCCCCCTCCCAAGCAGGAACAAAACTATCCCCCCCCCCCCCCCCCCCCCCCCCCCAACTATAAATAATGGCATTTGTCTATAAAATTGTTCTAGGTCCAGGTACACCTCTGCATAACATCCTTGTTACACATTAAAGAAAACAAAAAAGAAGAGCTATAGTTCGACTTACAAGAGTGACTTTATTAACATTGTTTATTAGTCTGTAAAAGAAAAGATTTTAAGTGCATCAGTTTGCCTGAAATTCCAAAAATAATAATATCCTTGTTTAAACTGTAAACATTTTTGACAAACTTATTGCATCATTTGCTGCTGGAAAATAAAATGAAACAAAATCAATAAATAATAAATTCAAATTCACTTCAGCAACATCAACTCAGGAGCACAATATATAAAACACTTTAACCTACAAAAAAAAAAAAAAAGAACGAATAAAACAATTTGTGCTGATTTTTTTCCCCGTTTTGCAGTGCACAGCTTCTCAAAGGGAGGTTTGGCTTCACAAAGGTAAGATGTTGCAAAAGGAAGCAGAATGCCCACAGACCTCTGCTCTTAGAGCGGATACTGCCTCTCTACACTCAGCCAGAATTCTCTCTTGACTCACTGTCTTCGTCTCTCTCCGCCTTTCTTTTCATCCCTGTTAAAAATGTCTTCATGTTGTCTCAGGGTTTGTTTACTGCGCTTCACATCGCAGCTCGTTGCAAAAAAAACCTACACCGTAGAGCTGCGCAGTGGTGGAAGAAGTACTCATTTTGCTTACTTAAGTAAAAGTACAGGGCAAAAAATAATACTTAAGTAAAAGTCAAAGTACCCAAGGAATAATTTACTTTAGTAAAAGTATAAAAGTACTTGCTTTAAAATTTACTTTGCAAGTAAAAAGTAAAAGTATTTATTTCTGATGAAAAAATGCAAAAATGTAAAATATTGAACGTGAATTATGAATGTAGTAAATATTCAAAATAAGAACCAGGGAAAACACTGTCTGTTCAAATTTATACTGTGAATACTGTGCCTGTGCTGGTTCGGTAGGCATCTTGCTGCTTTGTACTTTCCTGGACGTTGCCTTCATGGAGGCAAAGAAGTCCTCATCATCTGATGATGGAGAGCTGCTGCCAAACCTTTGTGTTGGTACCTGGTCCAGATGTATCTTGATGGAATCCAAACCTATATACAAAAAACACACATTTGCAATGATTTAGTAACGTAGCATTTTGTAATAACTCATATTCAAGAAAGTGGCTGCATGGCAATTGTTTAAAAAAAAAAACAAAAACAAAAACCTGCTTTCAGCACATCCTCATTATTTGACCATGATGCTCGGAACTTTGGGAGCAGGACAGCAGCAGCGATCATTTCAGGATCAGCTAATATTTCTGAAAATCTCTGCTCAATCGAAGCCTGGAGTGCGTTGATCAGGGGCTGACAGGCTGAGTCACACGTTGCTCAAGCATCCTATAACTTCCTCACTTAGAAACCCACAGCACTAATCTGAAGCGACTGAAGCAACTGTTTGAACCGAGAAGGACAGTCCCAGCAGGACACGGACATCTTCAGCTCAAGACTGAACACTTGAACTTGAGGAAAGACACCTCAAGCCCTTGTTGCTTTTTCACTTTTGTGACTTTTATGGCTCCTCAGAGTGACTTTTTAGACCGCTGAAACTCCCAACAGGGGATGAATTTGGGGCGAACAAACTTAAATACTATGTTTTATTTGCTTCTGAGACCTATATGACGTGACTGAAAAATAGCATAACATGTCCCCTTTAAAGTTCTCGTCTCTGGCTTCAGGCTCCCTGCCTTTCCCTCCTCATGTCTGGTTGCAGCTCCTGCACTGGTGTGTTTCACCTCTACCTGGTGACACTGGTGTGTTTCGGGTGTCTCCTGTGTCTTCTGGTTGACACGTCATCCTGTGTTTCTGTGTTTATTCCAGTGCTCTCAGCCTTCCTGAGTTTGTTGGTCAAATGAAAACATTACTAGCACCGGTCCGACTAATGTACTGTGATGGACTGGTGGCCTGTCCAGGTGAATACTGCTCTTGTCCATTGTTTGCTGGGATGAGCTCCAGCGTCCTGTGACCCTGTGACCCTGCACAGGATGAAGCCCAACAGAAGATGGACAGATTAACCAATACAAAACACTTCAGATATCACTGGACGCTCATAGACCTTCATGTGGGTTTGTTATGTGTAATGCATGTTATTAAGAACCAAAGTGTAAAATGTATATTTGGAAAAAAAAAAATCACACATCATGTCTCTGTTTCAGGTCACTTTTCTCCCTGTTTGTTCCCGTCTACTTTCAACTGACTCCTCCCTAAAGGATGTCTCCCATTACTGAGTGAGAATAGACTCACTTCTTGTTGTTTTACCTTCATACATCCAGTGTTCCTGTATTGTCCCAGTGATTCCTCATGTACCGACCATTTTTATTCACCGTGACTGGAGTTTAACTCCAGAGCTTTTTTTTTAAAATAATCCATGGAACTCGACTGTTTGACTGACGTCAGTAGAGCATGTCAACTTCTCAACACCTCAAGGCTTTAATACGACAGCTGATAATACTGAAAGTTATTTTACCAGTGATTAAAGTTATTTTACAAACCTCAGTAAATGTTTCTTTGAGAACAGTGGTTGTTCTTGAATTTCATACCCCTTCATTTGGAACTGCAGTTATGTTGAGGCGGGGCCGAGGATATCGCTCGCTCTCTTTCACCCACTAAGAGGAAACAATCTTCACAGTTGGGCCATCTGTCACAATGCTGCAGGCTGTACTTTTCTGGCTTTTCCTGCTTCGAGGTAAAAATGTCATTTCTGCAATTTTTTCAGGTTCTAAAAGTAGACAATGAGTACAGTTAGAAAATGTCATCATCTCAGTTCTGGTCTCAGTTCAAAGCTAAAATATAATTAGAAAAGTTAAAGATTAATTCTACAGCAATAACCTGTAGTGGTGCCACTGCCTATAATCCCTGTCACTTTTGTACATATTTGGATATATGTCGCCGGCATTTCAGCTTTCTTAACCTTTGGAAACAAGCTTGAGGTTGGCAACATGAGAGATTTGTTCATTTATTTGGTTGGTCTTTTTTTTTTTTAAGATAAAGTACTAATGGTTCATAAATTCATGTAGCAAAAGTTTCCCGCTTTAATTTGTTTATTACAGTCCGTGTTTTTTAGTGATTAGCATGGTTTAACTCAGTTTGTGATGGAGCTTTCTGTCTGGTGAGGTCTCAGGTTTTTAGATGGTTTATCCTGTAACCTCAGTATCATCACACGAACCAGCCATGATGCAAAGTACAGCTTTGTGGTTCTCCCTGTTTCCTTCTGAACTTTTTTCTTTGACGTTTTCAACATCAGAAGTCGTGACTCAGCAGTTTTCTGCTTGATAACAGCAGTCAGACACACAGTTAGAGCTCCATGTGCTTCTCTTCATTAAAAAAATCAGAGTCTGAACTTATTTAATCTCAGTTCTTCATGCCATATATTAAACAAAGGCCACATTTCCCCATGTGGTCTTCACTGCCTGTTGAGATCATTTGGACTTGACTTTTTAGTCTGAACTGTGGTTGAAAGTCAAATGAAAGAAAAATCAACATGGTGTGTAGAGTGTGCCTTTGTCCTTTGATGGGTTGGTTAAAGAAACTAAATCAATTTCACAGAACTGGAATCAACAATATAACATGTTCAAAATTACCTGCAATCTTTATCTCCTGTTTTACAGTCCAGTCCAGTGTTCCTCCTGTGTTCGTCCAGAAAGGCAAAGATGTACTTCTGGATGTCGACAATGTGACTGAAGACTGTAATTTATTTGTATGGAGACTTGATGAAGAGAGTTTGAGTTTAGTCACTTTTTTCCCTGATGGCAAATCAAAAATCTCTCCAGCTTACACTGGAAGGATTGATCACCCTGACAACAAGAAATACTCTGTGATACTGAAGAACCTACAAGAGACAGACAGTAGAGTTTATTCTGCATGAGTGACAACAGACGATGGCGACTCCACATTAGTCCAACACAACATCATAGTTCAAGGTGAGTTTTGTTACATTTCAGACACTGAACAAGAACATCTGCTTTTACATTTCCAAAACTCTCTCTCCTTCCAGATGTTGTGTCTCCCGTCCAGCTGGAGGTGAACTCTGTATCAAGCAGCTCACACTCCTGTAACGTCACTCTGACCTGCAGCACGGCCGACTCTCACATCAGCAGCACTTTCAGATGTATCGATCAAAAATGTGATCAGGATGGAGGGAATCAATCAGAGATCACAAACTCCAGTTCTACTCTGCAAGTCTACTTGTGGGATGTTACAGTGATCTGTAAACACAGAAACCAGGTCAGCTCGACTGAGGACAGGACGGATATTCAACATGTCTGCCCCAACCTGACCGGTCGGTCTGAAAGAGTCAACACCAAATGTAAACACACAGTTTGGATCTTGTGAAGTTTGAAGAAGTGAAAATTTTTGTGAAAATACAAAAATTCTCAACTTTAAGAGAACAACACACTATAAACATTCACAGTGGGAGAACACGGTCAATCATATGGACAGACCACCAAGTTGGACTGGTGTTATGTAGGGTATCAACTCAAAAAGCAGCAAGTCCTTTAGAATCTGGACTGGACGTTATGTCGCTCTGGAGGCAGCGTTGTTGTTACTGTCCAGCTACTTGTGCATGTGTGCAGAAGAACTATTAAATCAGAGCGTTTTCAAAAAGCTCTAACATGGAAACCGTTGTTAAAAAAAGTGCCTTTTCTTTGGATCTGAGCAGCATTGTCACGGAAACAGAGCCCAACTGATCAGACTGCATTAAATTGAAATTGGATATGTACCAAGACAAAAAGAAAACAAATTGCATGATAAATAATCTCAATTTTGATTATGACCAGAAGTCTTCAGTTTGGTCCTTTTAGTCCTTTTTTTATAGACTCAACCATGCACAAATTGAAATCAATTTCTACTGAGATGTTCTTTTAAAATGTGGCCGCAAATTCAGTTCTGACAGCTTCTTCCTCTCATGTGCCGACTCCTCGCTGCACCAAACACACTGAAGTTTCAGAACGAAGATACAAACTTTTTGTTTGAATGAAAAAAAAAATTTTTTCAGTCTTCGGCCTGAACATGTATGTGGAGAAGAATGCACTATAAATGTTAACATCCATCCATCCATCCATCCATCTTCTTCCGCTTATCCAGGACCGGGTCGCGGGGGCAGCAGTCTCAGCAGGGATGCCCGGACCTCCCTGTCCCCAGACACTTCCTCCAGCTCTAAACCAACATCAATTGTGACAATTGTGATTAAAAAACTATGAGCATTTGAATCTAAATACCAGGATGCCTGTTTTTTGTTTGTTTTTATACAAAATCGTCACTGACATGGTATCAATGGAAATATTTTATTAAAGCACACTTTCTTCATTTGATATTTGTTTTTTTTTTACCAGTTGATAAACCGCCTCGGAAACATGACAAGATTTGGATTGCACAACGGCAGCTCACCACTCCCAGAATCTTAGTTTTTTGTTAAATGTCAAATACAAACATTGAAAATGACTCCAGAGAGACTTTGTGTTTTTAAGCTGTAGAGAAAGACACAGGAAAGATCAGTTTAACCACTTAACCAAAGCCTCATGCAGAGGAAGTATAGTTATAGTTTGCAAAGAAAATGCAACGAACCTGCAGTCACTTTCAGCTGTGCTTGTGGAAGTCATGCTTTATATGCGACAGTTGTGTGAAGACTCGGCAAATATGAACTAATCAGGAATAGATAACCTGCAATTTGCCTTGCTTTTTCAAATGTGAAGACAGTGGAACAGGTTGTGTGTGTTTGTGGCTTTGCTGTCTGTGTTTCTGAAGTGGAAAACATACTCATGTTCTCTGTTGAGGTAAATGTTCAAATACTTGCCTTGAAAATGTTTCTAAATTATAATTTAAAGCAGGTCCTGGAATTTATTATGAAACATTAATTCCATTTGAAACAGTAACAGGAAGTCTTGGTGTTCAGTCAACATTGATGCAAAGTGAGTTTTGACCTCTCCTGAACTGTTACCGTTCGCTGCTTTCATCATTTCACTGCAACTCAGAATCCTCATTTTGGAGGTTAGAAGAAGAATTGAGCCAGTTGTCAGAATAAGAGGGGGAGAAAATGGCCTCTGACGAATAAATACTCACGTAAACACATCTTAAAATCATCATGAGTTTAGTAACAAAACACAAATACTTAATTACTTGCTCTTTCTTTAAAACCATGTCCCAAAAAACCAAAGAAAATGATTCTTGTGTTAATTTGAGGCACAAAGATTGTCTCAGTACACAGATGAGCTGTTGTTCACTATCCTGACATTTCGTGACACAACACATTGATCGAATGAATGATGCATGCAGAATATGAGGTGAAAATAACTTTTCCATTGTTTATATTCTAGGTTGAAACTCCAAAAAGTCCAGCTGAGGCTCCAGATACTGATGAGACTTCAGGTCTTTCTCCAGTTTCCACCTACAGTGAGGTGGGGCCTCACAGCGGGTCGTCAGCTGCTGCTGAGACCAACGGCAAGACTGTAATTGAGAGTGTGTATGCACAGGTACAGAAGCATCCTGGACCATGAAAAACCTTCAAAAGATATATGAGATTTTTATGAGTTGAGGGCAAACCACATTAACCCCACATGCACACTTCATGTTCAGTTTTAATGCACCACAGTTGAGGATTTGCAGGGCAGTGGGAGTTTGGCAGCTGGAGGAGTGGATGGACCCCCCCCCCCCTCCAGGTGGGCCCCTCCCCCCTCTGATCTTGCAGGAGACTCAGGAGCTTGTCCTTGCCTCCTCCTGTCCCATGGGTTCAGGAGATTTTGAAAATCTTCCTTCCACCTGAGGATGAGGTTAGAGGATGTCCTTCCTCGCTGAGCACAGCTCAGATCAGGTGAAACAACGACACAGTCGATGTTTGACTTGAGACCAAAGCAGCTCTGCTCCCATGAACACTCACGAGCATCCCTGTGTTCAAGCAGGATGTTTGTTTTGGATGATGCATGTGAAGGACAGAAGTCCAACAACAATTCGCTGCTTGGCTTCAGATCGGTCCGGCCATTCCTCCTCATCACCCCCTCCCTGGTTCTGCAGTCGTTCGCAGAAGTTTTGTATCTGCTGGGAAACATTGATGGTTGTTTTTTTTTTCTTTTTACTGTGCAAGAGTCCATATCAGGAAACTTCTACATCTCAGCCGTTTCTCTTCCTGTATCTAACTTAGAGTATAGAGAAGTGAAGTTGGACATTTGGGGAGGTGGAGCTTGTGTCAGCTTTCCGGAATGTAAGAGAAGTTTAAAACCACTTCCCCTTCACTCTTATCACAGTAACAGAAAGAAACACCGTGTGCTGAAGCTTTCCTACATCTTATCTGATAAAATATGCACTGTGTAGAATATGTTGTTTGAATTTTAACATCCAACATTTCAACACAAAGACAGCATGATTGTTACATTTTGGCCTGGCATTAACAACTGTTAAAAAATGGTGTGAAATATTCTGTAATAACAGTGAGTTAATTTGACAGCAAATGTCTTCAAAAATGTTTTGTCAACTTAGTTTTTTTACATAATTATTTTGGAACTGCTTGTTATTTTTTAGTGAATGTGATTCTGAGTTTTTATTAATTTTTTTCCTGCGTGTTTCTGCAGACGTGTCATGCTGTAGTTATGCAACAGGCTCCGTTATAGAAACAGACGATACAAGGCTTTAACCAATAAGAACACAAGTTTAACAACAACTTATAAATCTAACATTTATCCATCAGGGTCTCTGTGACTGAAACAGATAAAACCTCCACCAACCTTGGAGAAAAGTATTAGTTGAATCAAAACTAATTTTTAGGACGAGGGGACAGAGTTTAACCTGGGTGAGGCTTGAGAATGTGATGGAAATGAAAGCTGCTATGAATGTCCTTTAATATTTCAACTAGAAAATACTTTATCTGTTCCTCTGGTGTCGTGCCGTGGTCCAGTCTCAGGAGTGTATCACTTCTTCATTTGGCCAGTGGTGCTCTGGAGGTTACAGAAATCCATTTGGAGGTTTACAGGTTCAAATGTGGCTTTTTGCTGCTTTTTGAGTTTCATTGACTTTTCATGACACAGTGAGGCCTGATGACTTTACGGAATGATTTCCATCACTGTGGATCGAAGGCAGTGTTGGGGGGCGCATGGGGCGGGGCCAGGTTTCACCTTAGTGTCTCTCTGCTCAGCCGGAGTTGAGGAGAGAAAGAAATAAATAACATCAAACAGTCAAAGTGTTTCCAAACTCAACCAACATGAGTGTATATAGAATGCAGAGGAATTCTTCACTTCGCTCCTCAGGTTTGCTGTTCTTATTGTAGAACTTTCTGTTGCTCCTGTTACTAATTTCTCTTTCAAAATGTGTGAAAGCAATGCTCTTGTTTGTGAAATCTATTTTCATACCGTTATTTAAGTTTTTTTCTGCCAATGCTTCAACTCATTCACAATATTATTTGACACAGTAATAAAAAGGTTCTTTTCCAACCGAGTGTTTTTTTTTCTGATGTAACACCAGAGATCCAAAGCATGAAATCATGACAAACGAGTAACAGTACATTATTTTAGGCTTAAAGGTGCTGTAGGCAGGATTTTGCTAGTCAATGCTAATATTTCTGTGTTTTCTTTGGTTTAAATGTTAGAGTATCCATTGATAATCCTTTAGGGGTGTAGCACAACTGCACTACCGCGAGGGCGCAGCGTCTCCATCTGTCTCTGTTCTGAGCTGAAAAGGAATCTCGACAGCTCCAGGTATCTTTGACCAATCAGAAGAGCCCATGAGGCTCTAACTGTGATTGGTCGAGGGGCCTTCGTTGCACGTTCTTGTGGGAGGGGCTTAACTTGCGTAAGGGCGTGATGTCAGAGAAAACAGGACAGGATTGGCTGTACTGGGTTTCAAATCGCCATCTTGCTAAGATAACCCTAAGCAAGATGGCAGAGATGCAGAATCCTACCTACAGCACCTTTAATTAGGCTTTATTGAAGTCAACAAAGTACAGGAATACATACTTATGAGGTGCATGTTTATTTTACAGGGGGTTTGGTGATTGTGGCTCATGCTGAATTCCACTTTTTTAGATAACAATAAAAAGAAGAAAAAAAAACCTCATACAATCTGATGAATTTTTCCATGAATGGCAACCATTCAGAAGAAAAGCAAACACACTACTACTCTCAGTGTAACATTCTTTGTTTTTCACTGTTTGAACTTTATCTTGGATCCTTTTTTGTTGTTAAATTCCATATTTTCATCATATTCTTCTCTTATTTTGTGTTTAGCTTTTTCACTTTATAATGTCCTTTTCACTGCAGTCACTCCGTAATTTTCCCTGCTGTGGGACGAATAAATGAAATCTGAATCTGAATTTTAGTTTCTCCAAGAGCAAATTCTTTGAACATAATTTTATCCGTTTAGTCAAGACTCAGACATTATCAGTGAAAATGCAAGAATGATCAGTATTAGAAAGAGCACTACTCACAAAGACGTTTCCTTCTTAATAAAGCATTTGCAAAACAAAATTTATATCAAACTAATATTTCCTGAGAAAAAGAAATCATTACTGGAACGGTCCTTTCATCAGTTCTGTGTTCTTCCACTGCAGAAGCGTTGATTGTTAAAGCTGTATGCACAACTGAACAGCAAAGAAAAATGCTTATTTCTGCTTCTTGAGTTTGAGAAAGAGATGCACACTGATGAGAGCAGAGACCATGAGGAAGAGACCGGCAGAGAACACCACTGTCTTCACCTGGCAGAAGGAAATGCCGTCAGAGACGATGTGTGAACCTGTGAAAAAACAGAACAATTGAATGTGTGAGTGACACTACAATACAACCAGAGATGAGACAACAAACAGACAATTCCTATTATTAGATAGATAACATTATATTCAGTCATTTCCTTGATTATCTTTGTTTTTCATCAGAATTAATCATTTTCAGACCTACCAATCAGCTGGGAGCAGACATGTTGAATATCCGTCCTGTCCTCAGTCGAGCTGACCTGGTTTCTGTGTTTACAGATCACTGTAACATCCAGCAGGTAGACTTGCAAACTGGAACTGGAGTTTGTGATCTTTGATTGATTCCCTCCATCCTGATCACATTTTTGATCGATACATCTGAAAGTGCTGCTGATGTGAGAGTCGGCCGTGCTGCAGGTCAGAGTGACGTTACAGGAGTGTGAGCTGTTTGATACAGAGTTCACCTCCAGCTGGACGGGAGACACAACATCTGGAAGGACAGAGAGAAGTGTTAGAAATGTGAAAGCAGATGTTCTTGTTCAGTGTCTGAAATGTAACAAAACTCACCTTGAACTATGATGTTGTGTTGGACTAATGTGGAGTCGCCATCGTCTGTTGTCACTCGTCCAGTATAAACTCTACTGTCTGTCTCTTGTAGGTTCTTCAGTATCACAGAGTATTTCTTTTTTTCAGGGTGATCAATCCTTCCAGTGTAAGCTTTAGAGATTTTTGAATTGCCACCAGGATATAACGTGACTAAAATCGAATTCTCTTTCTCAAGTTTCCATACAAATAAAGAAAAGTCTTCAGGCACATTGTCGACATCCAGAAGTACATCTTTGCCTTTCTGGACGAACACAGGAGGAACACTGGACTGGACTGTAAAACAGGAGATGCCGATTGTGGGTAATTTAAACATGCTCCCAAATATGGAGATACTTAAATTATGTGAATATCATATGGCAAATATCATAGAAGCTTCTGGATAACTTCACGAAGAAGAAATAAATCGCTGCAACAAAATATAAAATTGTTCTGAGTTGCCTATTTGATAATTTTTCCTAAATTCATACTGCTTCAGTCAAATTAACAATTTAAATGTAAAGAATCTGAGGTGTTACTTTTTAGGATCTGCGTGTCTACCTGAGAATGTGAGCACTTTTTCCATTTCAGAACAATAATAACTACAGATCCAACATCACTTGTTATCATTTCTCTCAGGTCAGCAGCATCACTGCTTTGCTTGTAACATTTAAGTATTAAAGTCCTACCTGACTCCACGCCACACCAAAGCACCAGTACCACAGAGAAAATCATTTCACAGAGCAACGCCAGCTCTGCGCTGGGGCAAGAGGTGGCAGAGCCCTCCTCAGCAAATGTCCTGTCCCTTTCAATCAAACTTTTATAAGTTGAGGGAAAAAAACCCCCAGTAAATTATCCAGTAGTAGCTGAAAAATCAGCAGGAAAACCCACGAACCAGATGACAGGTTTGCTCTTTGACTCCAAGCACACCAAGCAGTGCTGTTTGTGTGCATGTTCACACAGGATTTAGCACCCCCCCGCCCCCACCACACACACACACACACACACACACACACACACACATAGCAGAGATGGGGACTCGAACTGTCGTCACACTTAGGTCGCACAGAGAGACTTCAAGCTTGACTTGTATCATGTTGTGAAAATGGACACTTCCCCTTTAAGAAAATGAAGCCTCAGTCTGTTGGGTTCGGCGTTAGCAGGAGTCACTTTGAACAGAATGCATTGTGCAACAGAGTTATCGTTTATTAAATGTTCATTAAACAGTGATAAAAAAAACCCCCAAAGTTGTGAGGACATCACGTTTCTACAACTTGGACTTGTGGTGAAAAGACCTCAGACTCGACTCAGACACATGTTTTGGGACTCGACACAATGTTATTTTCCTATTTTCTTCCTTTTTTTTTTTAATGTTTAAGCCCGACTGTCCCGATATCCAGCAGCTGTATGCACCAGTTCAAGATTTGTAAAAAGTTTCAAAAGCGCTGTGGGGATGCTTGTTTTTCAAACAAAAAGTCACTTATGCCACTATTTGATCACTACCAGTGCACTGTGACATTCAGGAATTTGTTTCAGGGCTGGGCGATATGACCTGAAATTCATATCACAGTATCTCTTGGGCTGAATACCATTTCTCCACTTCGCCCTTCCCCTTGGCCCTTCCCTTCGTTTTGCGCGTTCACGTGGAGGGGTGGGATTGTCCCAGTTGTCATTATGACGTAGGGGTAGGGCCAAGAAGGAGGGCCAGTCACCGCTCCAAAAGGAGATTCCTGAGAGGCACACATCAAACGAAGGGGTATGATCCAGTGACGGCCGATGGCGAGGGGCGCTTGTTCTGTCAGCCTCGACCAGGGGTGTCAAACATACGGCCCGCGGGCCGGAACGGGCCCCCAAGAAGGTTTGATCAGGCCCGCAGGATAATTTGAAAGTGAAAAAAATACATAAAAGACATGGATTTAATTTTTTTAATTAGCTGCAATTCATGGACTATCCGCTAGGGGGCACACTGTTTTGATCAGACCGAACACGAGTGATGGGAATTCCGGCTCTTTTTAGAGAACCAGCTCTTTCGGCTCGGCTCACCACAAAGAGCCGGCTCTTTCGGCTCCCAAACGGCTCTTCAGATTTTTTTTTGTTGCTTTAATCTTTATATTACCAATAATAATGTAACGTTATGCACAAAATGAATTAACAATTAATAAAAACAAAATGTATTATCCTTCTATATTATAATAGCTTTTATTTTTTCACTCTACAGTGAACTTCAAACTAATTTAAACTTTTAACTTTTTTATACTAAGCAACTTTAAAGTCAAGCAACACATAATCCCTGAAAAACACACAACACAACAAAATGTAAATTACAAATATTTACTTCTCAGTGCAACAACAAATAAACTATGAAATACAAGAATAAACTTTTAGCTTTTTTATACGTAACCAATTTAAAGTGAAACACAGGATCCCCGAAAAACACACGAAATATAAATTAAAATATTTACAGATCTACAAAAAATAAATTATAAAATACAAAACAATTTTAGCTTTTTATGCACTCAACAAATTTAAAGTCAAACAACAATACAGAATCTCTGAAAAAACTGCAATACAACAAAATCTAAATTGAAAATATTAACTCCAGTGCTATAAATAAACTATAAAATACAAGAACTTTTAACTATTTGCAATTCAACTTTTAACCAATTTAGACTGAAACAACACAGAACCCCTGAAAAACACGTGTTGTGGAAATTCTATTAATAAATGCACCAACGATGAGTTCCTTATTGGTTCCTTTATTTCCAGTTGCAACAGGAGAGAAGTCACCACTGCTCAGTCAGTGTGAGTTCTGAAGTTCTGAGACACAGACTGATATTTATACCCCGCCCTGAACCCCTGTGGCCAGGGGCAGACATGTTAATGTCATTAACATGTCTTAGAGGCTGCCCTGAGATAGGAAGGGACACATATTTAACATATGAAGTGACAAAGGAACAAACTCCAACCACCCAACCTACTTCAACCCCCTGTGGCTGCCGATGCATCAGAGAAGAACAGCATACAGACCACAGATACCATTTGGAGATTACACCCGGTCAGGGGGAGACACATCTGCTTAAAATGCAACAGGGCAAACAGGAAAGAACCCCCATTTGGGTTTCTTGGTGTCAGGAGTCCAAGGGGGCCGTCTGCTAAGGAGTCTACTTAAAGTTGATAACCATCACTTGCATCAAATACATAAAATTTCCATTACAGTTTCCCCCTTTTGATTAAATCAAATACATTTCAATCATCATTATTGAATGGAAAATTTTACTCAAACATATGCAACTTTAAATCTTCAGCAGCAGCATAGTCAGGGTTCTACCACAGTTCCTCAATAAGAGCGCAAAACCCCTCCTTTCTTGACAAGAAGGAAATTCAAAGCCGCTCTGTTCCGCAGGCTCATGACACGCATGGTTTTCTGTTCGTCTGTGAGAGTCAAAACGATACAGCTGGAATTACGAAGTTCTCGTGCTCCTGTGTGGACTGTTTTCCCCCATCGGTTGTCCTGAGGTCCCACGAGGTCTGCCATGTGTCTGTGCTGAGGTGAAGGTGCTGTTGTCGTATGAGGCAACAGCTTCATCAGGAACAGGAACATCTTCATCGTTGCCTCGTGGAGAGTGGACTACCTCACACGGGAGATGATCTCAGGGATTATTCTGCCCTGTGGCTGGGAGATCAACTTAACAGCAGTGTTGGCTTGTCTTCCAATGTTTCCTTCAGCAGTCCTTTACCAGGACCCGATCTCCTGGTTTCAGCTGATGACGAAGTCCTTCAGCAGGGCGAGGGAGAGCTTCTTTCACTGTCTGTCGGTCATGGAGACTCTGTCTTCTCGGAGTTGCATCCTCCAGTGTCTGTCGAGTGGCAGCTGCTTCCTCCTGGGTTGACCTCTTGTTCTGTGCCTTCAAAGGATGATCTGGAACTCTTTCCATGCACATCCTGTGACCGTCTGTCCCCATTGGAGATGAAGCGTTGTTGAACTGCAGTCATGGCATCTGAAAGGAAGAAGAGAAACAGAGACAGACCATCCTACCCTAACTTTGAACTAACCCAAATCTTTAAACACATAAACACAATTATTCGTTTAATCTAATGTTCCCTGACATAACATGACCATTAAAAATTCTTTGAAAACCTAGAAGTCAGTTACTGCTTCATTGTAAAAACCTTGACTCATTAGTTTCAACCTGAACCTTCGTTGATGCTAAATCACCATTGCAAATTGCCAAATTAATCCTTGACCTTGTATAACCTAAAGAAGTCCTAAAGCATAATGCAAGAATTTAGTGTCAAATTCAACATTATATCCCAGATAAAATGTTAGAATTGATCAGCCAATTTCTTCCCTCTGACATGCTGGAACTTCTGAAATGAGAGAAAACAAAGTTAGGCAATAATTCCATCATCCATATTCATCATATGATGGTATTGATGGAGGTGTTGGGTTCCAGGATCTCTGTCACCTGTTGGAAAAACTGTGAGTCTGGTTTAGAGTTAGTGGATTATTTCTGTTAGTTTAAGTGTTAGTCATATCATGCTTGAGACATGCCAGTTCAGTTAGAAACAAGCAAACAAACAACAAACAAACAAAACATTTAACATCCTATCAGGAGCTGATTGAACATCCCTCCATAAAGCTGGATGCTGAGCGGAGCGCATCACAGCAGCACATACACCCATTTGGTGAGTGTGTCAACCCCCACCATGTGATAGTTCTTCCCATCCACAGGGGTCAGTTCATCAGATGATCAAAGGAAAGTCTGGTGAGGATGAGGATGAGCAGCTCTCCACAGGCTCGACCCGGCCTGCATTGTGAGCAGCACACCCCAAACATTTTTTACAACGCTGTTCCACGACTATTCCACGAGAATCCTTTAGTGGACTGCAGTGATGTAATCTGTTGAACCGTTCCCCCTTTTTGACACATGGTCAGAACCAGGTGCAACTCTGCAGTTTGATCAGAGCAGTGAGCAGGGAGGGAACCAGAGGTCAAAGTTTCATAATCTGAACAGACAGTGAACCCAACCCGGTTCTTCCTCTGCCTCGAGGGTCCATGGAACCGGTTCCCCAGCTGCGAAAATGCGACTGTAGATATCTCTGTTTAGAGGACACTTGTGACTTTACCCAAAGAGATGCTGCAACAATGTCAGGGTGTCAACTTGACACTAGGCCTCTGTAGGTGAGCAGACCAGAAGATCATCTACATACTGCAAGAGGAAGAGCAAAAGATAAGAGAGGAGGACACGCAGCACTGAATTGTAAATAACCTTGCCACAGCCATGTGAAGGTGTTGGTTTCCCTTGGAATTCAAATGCAAACCAGCACATCTGGGTGAGCTGGGGCAGAGAAGAATGCATTTGAAAAGGTCCACCACAGAGAAGAACGCTGCTGTTGGTTCTCTTGCTCTGTGTCCTGACCTCCTGCAGTGTGAAAAACGCATCTCTGCAGACTTAAACTCCAAATTAATTTAAAATTACTGAATGTGCTGTGCAACCACCGTCTACATAAAATCTCAGCACTGGTCAAAAATTAAGGTCTTAAGATTATTGATCACAAAAAACTTTTACACATCACAGAAAAGTTGACCAGAAAATGTTAATTCTCCCCCTTTAAACTGGTGTTTCCTCATCATGCAAGCACCAGTTTAAAATATATCTGTGATCAATGGTGGCATTTAAAAACAGTTGACTTGTAACAGAATGATTTTTCACCATGAAAATACCATTCTACTGCATTCTCTTCATATCACTTACTCTTCTCGTTCTTTACACTTTCCCTTCACCATCTTATCACTTTCATCATCTCCTCCTCTTAACCTGCTTTTCTCTGACTACAAATCTGTATTTTACCTGATTTCTTTTTTCCATTTAAACTTTATATTTTCCCAAACTCTACCTTTTGGGAAAAAGGCACTTCATTTAACTGGAACCTTCCACTTTGCTGCAAAGCAGCCACACATTCAGTAATCCTTCTAGTCTACATGAACCCATCATGCTCTTCTCTCACTTGCAGTATCACATCAACCATGCTCTCATGACGATTTGCCGACAGTGCCGGACTTACAAATGAGCCACTGAATAATTATTTGCCCAAAACATAAAACATAAACCATACACATATTTCAGACCTCACCATGTACTCACTCACATCCAAGACACTTCCTGGATGTGGAAAATCACACCTTTCTTCCAAAACCCAAACTACACCCCACAGATTGAAACTGGTGCAGTAGGTGTCCACTGAGTACAAAGCCAGAGCTCTAACACACCAAAAAGATCAACACCATGTATTCAAGGCCTTCAGATCACTCAAACTTCCACATTCATACTCAAAACATCGATGTTTTTTCCACTGAATACTTTCACACTCACACAGGTACATTTGGGTTTCCCGTAAAAACAACTAATTTAGATTATTTAAAAGTTTCTAATTTTTCATTTTGGTATATTTTGAAGTCAATTTATTACAGTTCAGAGTCGGCCTGACTTTCCCAACTCTCCCCACAGCCTCTGCAGCAGCTGTGGGCAGGGATTGTGAAACTGCCCCTCCTCTTTCTTAAAATCCTATTTCGCTTCCATTCTTATTGTCTATTTGCAGTTTACTCTTCTTTTTTTTTTCTCTCTCTTGTTAAGTTTATTGATTTTGTTTTTATTTTCTTTAGAGCTTGAAAATATACTAACACGTCAGCTGCACAGTGCGCTGGGCAGGAAAGACATTTGAAGCAAAGATCCTTCACCCCCCCCTCACAGAGTGAACTGTGAAGGAGTGAGGGAGACCACAGTCCCACACCAAGTGTGAAACATCAAGTTTGTCATTTTGTCATGTGTCTCTCTGAACAGCTGTTTTTCATAACTTTCATCTAGACCACCATAGCAGGAACAGGACGTACAGTGCAAATCTGCTGCTTCCATATCAACTAAGGAAGACACCACTCGATCATAAATCTTTTCACCCAATGCAAATTAGTTGGTTGTTGACCAAGTCTACACTGATACACACAGCTGGGTGTCAGTGGACAATCTTTCACCATTGTGAATTTGCTCATATTGTCCTCCACAGGGACAACTGGGGCCCAGCCCCTCAGGTCCTGACACAACCGCGAGCCTGAGTTTACTATTAGATCTCTACCCAGTAGATTGATTGGGCATAATTTTGATAGAAGAAATTTGTGAGTGAACTGTGGTCCTGGAGAGGGTGAACAGGCTACTGGTGCTGTAAACCACTCTCTCTGCTGATGCTCAGATATGGCTGGAGTTTATGGAATCCTCACTCAGTCTTAGACCTGGAGTGAGGAAGCCATGCTGTATGACTGAATGGGTGGCTCCTCTGTCCACCACAACTACAATGTGACTTCTTGTATCGCTAAGTGTCTATATATGCACGTGTGTGATGTCTCGCATATGCTTGTGTGTCTGTCATGTCTCACTTCCCTTTTCTGTCGCTGTTGAAATCTCATCAGTGGAATCCACGATCCTGGAGTCGCCTCCCCCCTCTCACACCATCAGTCTGCTTGCTCTTGGTTGTTATCCTGGTGGCGAAACTGTCCCATGGAACTTTCTCTGGCCCAATGTCCATGTTGTCCACACACGAATCAGCAACCAAAATCCCTTCTGTGTTGACCTCCTCGTCCACAACCTCTTTCGCGGCCACATCTTCTCTGATTTCCTTGGACAGGTGCAGATCCGGAGCACATGGTTAGAGCCGCCTTATGAAGTGCAGCATCTCACTTGGCAGTTTGTGCAGCGGCCTTTTCCCTGAGCCTGTGTCGGGCATGGCTGCAGAGCCTCCTCAGCAGAGACGGATCTCAGGTCTCAGTCTCATGTAGAGGTGGCTCACATGAGCTGCTGTGTTGGAAGACAGTCCATCCATGATTGTAGCACACAGAAGCCTTTCCCAGGAACCCGCGTCGTTCCCCAGTGTTGTAGGACACTGCAGACCAGAGTGAGACTGAAGATGTCTTCTGCACGATGCATGAAATTCTCCACCATTTTCTGAGGGCCCTGCTTCAAGGTTCTCAGGGCTGTAAAGGCCATGCGATGTGAGGCATTGTCTGCATGGTCCCAGTCCAGGTCTCTCATGTGGCTCCATCTCCTGCTGGGTTGCCTGCTGAGGGTGACGGTGCCTGGTGTTGCTGCTGGTGGCGAGGGCTTTTCTCATCTCTGCTCCAGTGGGTCTGAATTCTTTGCAGAATGCTTGAAACTCCTGTCCAAATGCCTGTCCATTTTCTATAATGGTGGACTCTGCCCCCCGATGGGATCTGGTGGACACAGAACGCTGCCGTTGGTGAGTGTGTGGCAGAGGTCTCACAGGACTGCGACCTCGACATCTGCTCGCAGCAGAATCTGAATCAGCGTTTCCTCTGGCTTGATCGTCTGCCGGTGCTGATGGCGGTGGCGAGGGGGATGCGAGTCCAGGTCAGGGTCCACTTTCAGCGCAGTTAGTGCCTGTATAGCAGGAGCAAAAGGCCAAGAAAGTGAAGCACCACTGTGTGTATTAATGTACGGCGGGGGCCGTGTGAGACGGCTTGAAAGTTGTTTCCTTTCTGTTTCCTACATCTAAACTCACATCCAAATCTCCTGCCATTTTACACTTAGTTGCTTTCTTATCTTCTCTTTTTTTTTTTTTTCTTAAGTTTTCTGGTTCACACTCAAACTCAAACTTCCCCCTTTGGGGAGGCCAAACTTCTCACACCATTCTCTCACTCACTTCACACACTTGGGCCCATATTTCTTAGACATGTCATTACATATCGGACTGTCTGGAGGACTTTCTACTTTAACAGATCTGTTACCCATCCTCAGTTGGAACGTCTTCCACTGGCCTTTGCCTTCGTGACCCCGTCACAGGGTGCAATAGTGCTAAAAACCCCCTTCCCTTAATGTAACCCAGTTACTGTGGCCCTGCCACTTAAGGAAATGTTCTTTGTGACCCAGGCACTGTGGTCCTGCCACTTAGATATCTGGTCACTGTGGCCCAGCCACTTAGATAGGAAATGCTCTAGGTGGTCCAGCCACCCTTCCTATCTCAGTCCCCCAAACAACCCGATATGAAAGGAACTCACCGGGTGCCTGATGAATTTCCTCTGAGGAGAAAAAAAAATCTGTTCATGGATCCTATCGGTGTCCCGGACGGTGGGCTCAGACCCAGTCCCCTTCTGGTCCAGCAAATGCAGTGGGGGCTGCAGTAATTTGTCTGCAGGATGATCAGTCACCAGGTCGTCGTCCTCCGCCGGGGTTCACTCGTAGGATCCTGCCGACAACGCCAAACTGTTGTGGAAATTCTATTAATAAATGCACCAACGATGAGTTCCTTATTGGTTCCTTTATTTCCAGTTGCAACAGGAGAGAAGTCACCACTGCTCAGTCAGTGTGAGTTCTGAAGTTCTGAGACACAGACTGATATTTATACCCCGCCCTGAACCCCTGTGGCCAGGGGCAGACATGTTAATGTCATTAACATGTCTTAGAGGCTGCCCTGAGATAGGAAGGGACACATATTTAACATATGAAGTGACAAAGGAACAAACTCCAACCACCCAACCTACTTCAACCCCCTGTGGCTGCCGATGCATCAGAGAAGAACAGCATACAGACCACAGATACCATTTGGAGATTACACCCGGTCAGGGGGAGACACATCTGCTTAAAATGCAACAGGGCAAACAGGAAAGAACCCCCATTTGGGTTTCTTGGTGTCAGGAGTCCAAGGGGGCCGTCTGCTAAGGAGTCTACTTAAAGTTGATAACCATCACTTGCATCAAATACATAAAATTTCCATTACACACGCAAAAAATATAAATTAAAATGTGTAAAACAAAAAGAAAAAGATCAGCAGTCTTTACTGAAGTTCGGCATTTAGAAACTCCAAGTGCCTCAGCTTTGAGGGACTGATTCGGCTTCTTCTGTCAGTGATTATCTGACCTGCTTTCGAGTAGATTCTTTCAGAGGGGACTGACGTTGCAACAATGCACAGTCTCCGTGTCATCACATGTGTGAGGCGTGGGTAGACTGAAGACTTGCTTTCCTACCAGCTTAGTGGGTCAGCACTTCTCGGGAAAAGGGGCTCCTCAAGGGAGGATCTCACCTCCACCATTTAATCTGCTGAAGGATTCCTTCTTGTAGAGTCCCCAGTTACTCGTTCTTCGAAGAACCTCCAAACAGCAGATTCTTGTGGCCTCTCTAGCTCATCTTCTCGTCCCTCTTGGCCCCTTGGCAGTGGAGTTGGCTGGCTGAACCTTGCTGCTGCAGTAGTTATTCTCTGAATACCTTCATCAAATGCTTTAGTGTCATTGAAGGCCAGCTTCTTGAATCGCGGATCAAGAATGGTGGTTTCTGACAGAACAGTGTTGTATTCCATTCGATGGAACTTTCTGTCCATGGTTGCACAGAGAGTATCCACAAGCTCTTTCACATTTGCTGTGGTTACGCTGGTCTGGTTCTCAGCTGTCACTCTCTGCAGACCCCTGCACAGGATTAACATTTTGGAGGCTATAACATAGCTGAAAAAGAATAAATGGGTGTTAATATTATGCTCTGTTTTATTTGGAGGTGTATATCATTATCTATGGTGATGTCTAATATACTTCTTATTCCAATAATTCCACAACAACACCAAATAATAATAATAATAATAATAATAATAATAATAATAATAATAATGTGATAACATCTGTATACTGCACCTGAGAGACAGATATGATATTATATGTCAAACCGCAAGATTTATGGCCCCCCAATAAACCGTTTCCCCTCGCCATTTGTGCACCATTTGTCCACTGCGCATTTGTCCACCCCCCCCCCCCCCCCCCCCCCCAAAAAAAAAAAAAACTTCCTTCCTTCTGAGGTCTTTTGAAGTTTTTACGACGGGTTAGGTGTTGACACATCTGAAGGGATGAGTAGGAGCCAGACAGACGGTTAGAGGGGGGTGAATTTATATTGTACCTAGAGATGGTGGAGAAACGTGTCATGAAGAGGTTATATTACAAGCCGAGTCATCCTGGTAGTTTCGGTGGGGTAGAGCGGCTTCATAAAGCGGTTCAAGATGAGACGGGAAAGAAAGTCAGGGTGGAAGATGTGAAAGACTTTTTATCATCTCAAGTAGGGCTGTCGCGGTAAACCGGTATTGACGATAATCGTGGTATTAAAAAAATGAAATTTCAATATCGTGTTCAAAATGCGCCTATGATAATATCGTAAAGAGGACCTACTGCCACTTGAAACGTGTTGAAGTGTATTTTCAAAATCCGCTCCTGTTCTTCCGCCCTGCCTCGTCTCCCTCCTGCAGCACCCCAGCGTCTCCCCCTCCCCTCGCATATAAACACAGCAGGAGCAGCGGTAGCGGCATGGCTCCTAGCTAGCGTCGCTCCCAGTTAGCGAGCGTCCCGAGTGAACTAAACATGTCGGCGGTGGCCGACAACGACAGCGAGACGCTCTATCCTCACCCGAAAAAAGTGTGTTTAGCAACAAGGACTGCACGTTGAAGCTAGCCGGGTAATAGTGGGGCCCCATTAGGTAGGTTCAAGACGTGTCATTGTAATGTGTCCGGGGGGTTTCAAGTTGTGTCGCTGATATCCGCCATCTTCTCCGCCGGCCCCCTTCTAGCAACTAACCAGTGAGTACTCGGAAAAGGGCCCCATGCGAGGGATTTTCGACACGTTGTCGTTGCAGCGTCTAGTGTAGCGCCTTAAATTTGTCATTGAAATTGACTGATGTCAGCCGTCCCTCGGGGCCCCCTTCAGCTCGGGACCCTAGCCAGTAGCGGCGCCTCTGGCTGGAGAGAAGCAGCTGCTGCTCATTCCGCCTCCGATTTAAACAAACAAACAAACAAACAAAAATTCTGGGCAGTGTGGTGGTGGTACAGGATTTCACCCCAAAAGGGCCCGTGGGTTTTCATAACCCACCAACCCGACGTAAATGACGCCTCTGCTGTGGATCCTCTGTTAATCAGTTCATCAGATTTTAATTAGTTGAGTGTAACTACACTTTTGGTTTGCAGTTGTACAGTTACTGTTCTCATATTGTTTCAACACATCATTTGACAGGTATTCTCAATTTAATTCATCTGGGAAAAGAAAGAAAACAAACAAAAATAAAATTAAAGATGAATCTGAATGTTTGTACCATTATTAGTTACATTTTTGCTGATATCGTGATAATATCGTTATCGTGATATTTTTTGCCCATGATAATCGTGAAGAGAAAATTTGATATCGTGACAGCCCTAATCTCAAGACACCTATACTCTGCATAAACCGGCTGGGATACATTTTCCAAGGAACAGAGTTTTTGTTACAAGACCTCTACAACAATTTCAGGCAGACCTTTGCGATATGCGCGCGTTAGCGGACGAAAATGATGGGTATAGTTATTTACTCACGGTCATCGATGTGTTTTCCAAATTAGCGTACGTGCGAGCTTTGAGAAAGAAGACTGCGGCTGAGGTGGTGTCTGCCTTTGAATCCGTCTTTCGCGAGAGCCAGACGCCTGAAAACTACAGACTGATGCGGGAAGAGAATTTTTCAACAAAAGTTTTAAGATTCTGATGAGGAAACACAACATCATACATTTTGCTACAGCTAGTGATCTAAAAGCCTGCGTGGTTGAAAGATTTAACCGAACGTTAAAGACCAGAATGTGGAGATATTTCACTGCTAAGAACACTAGACGGTACGTGGAAGTCCTACCAGACTTAGTAAAAAGCTATAATAACACTTACCACAGCAGTATAAAAATGCGCCCGGCTGATGTGACTAAGTGTTTCACAATCTGTACGGTACGCCTACACCACGAGACAAGAGAAAAAAAATTAAAGGTAGGATTTAAGGTGGGCGATGTTGTCAGAATATTCAAGTTGCGAGGGGTCTTCGATAAAAAAAAAATAGAGTTTCACGGATGAAGTATTGGCAGTGTCAGAATGCATTCTGCGTACTCCGACGGTATACAAACTCAAAGATTATGACGGCAAAGTGATCGAAGGTTCATTCTGTGAGCCGGAGCTGCAGAAAGTGAAAAAAGACTCATTAACATTTTTCAATCATACAATTTTCAAACAGTCTGTTAGATATTACATTTACGACAAACAGATACGTCTGGATGTCTGTAGCACTTTAGGTGGTTGTATGACCTTTCTAAAGCTCTCCAGAGGTGAACCTAAAATTATGATCCAAACAAAAAACTCAGGTTTCATCTTAACATAGAAAGCAAATACTCAAAAGTGTTTCTATTTGTGACCTGAAGATAACCAAATTTGCTCCTAACTTGAAATTTTAAGTTACAGCTCTCAAAACTTTGAAACATGTCGTGTCCTTTGTGATGAGCATCATGAAATTTTCTCAAAAGAAGGGAAGGTTTTTAAAAAGTGTATAAAATACAAAAAGTATAAATGAATAGTAAAATCATTCAAAGACATAGTCTCATTCTAAAATATTCAAAATAAAGCCACACAAAGTTAATCAGGAAGCGTAGACACGCGCTTGAATAAAAAACAGAATAACTGGTTGATAATTTTCACAAACTCAAATTCAATTTTCTGTATAAGAGACAATAATGATGATGTTGTCGATGTACACCAAACAAAACCGAGTCACCAGGTCATGTCAGCTTTGAAAGCTGCTGTCTCACAGCTGCAGCGTAGATGGTTGGACTGTCCGAAAAAAAACAAACAACGTTAATCTTGTAAAGCGATATTGTTGGTCACAGAAGGTGAAACTTAACAAATCCAATGTATTCCTGTGTACAGCAGAATACAAATACACAACTGTGTACCGTTTCGCTCTGGCTGCTATTGATACTAAGATAGCATTAACATCTGGTACAACCGGAGTTAAAGGAATGACGCTGCAATTTATTTATTTTTCCCCCTCGGATCCTGTGCAAATCTGCACTTCTCTGTTCCTGGTTTCAAAACGGGATTTATTGGTGTGGTGTTTGGAGACAGACATGGCACTCCTTGTTTCAGCAATGATTGAACCACTGGTCTGATCCCCATTTCTTTCTCCTTTGATAAGGGATACTGTTTAACACAAACACTATATTTCGCATAGTTAATTGTTGCTTGATAAGGTTCCACAGCCAGCAATCCTACATGATTTGCAAATACAGATTTTCTTCCCCTTTCTAACAAATCCACAGAAACATTACCAAAGAACAAAATATGACAACCCCTTGTAAGAGCAGCATTATATAAGAACGAAGAAAGAACGAAATAAAGTGCTTCGTTTAAAAAACAAATACAATCATCAGCTTTACATACCTTTTCCTGTAGCAATTTCTTTTCTGAACAGTCTCAACCAGCTGCACAAGAAAACAGAATTTCAACTCAATATACATGTTCTCACTCTTTTTCTACTCTGACAGACAGTAATTACTCCGTACTGCAGTTTGCGCCGCTGTTTTAGGTGGCGTAAAGATTTGTTGTGCTTCCACTCTTGCCTGTATCTTGTTTATAGCACTCCCTACATATAACGTGACTCTGTTGCTCGTCTGATACTTTAAAACTGAACCATCTCCGAATTACTGAGCCACTGTTTCTTTTTTTCTTTTACTGAATGGGATTTTTATTGAGGTGTTGTTTGGAGACACACAATGACTGTCCCTGAAGCCCGGTAGTGCTGCGGGCTTCAGGGACCGTCTACAACTTACAAGACGCTGCAACAGTGAAGACAAATACCATATCCAATAAATTTGATAGGAGACAAATGAAGGTTGTAGCGATTATGGTGACACTGTAGTAAATCCCAGTGGTGGTATTACGCTTTTTTTTTGTTATTGTTGTTTTAGTTGTTGGGTTTTTTTTTTTGTTTTTTTTTTTTTTTTGAGCTATTTGTCTTCACTGTTGCTGCGTCTTGTAAATTGTAGACGGTCCCTGAAGCCCGCAGCACTACCAGGTGCTGATTGAAATCAATATTGTTTCTGCTGCTTGATACACAGATATTTTTAATAAAAATGAGCTTGCAGCATATCGTCCACCTCACAACGATGGGATGCAGGCGCCCTTTGTATGTTACTGACATTTTGTTAAAGAGTTATTGAGACTGAAAGTCTGTATCTGTCAATATGCTGCCAACTTTACTGAACTGTTCAGTATATGAATGATATAACTAATTCGTGGGAACGAATTAGTAATTCGTGGCCACAATTAAATTTTTTGTTTTACCATGTCATGTCCGGGGCTCCGTAGGTAATGGCATGTATCATTGAGGTTTCTTCGCCCTTGTCAGTTTTTGATCATTAGTATTATTATAATAACCTCAGCCCCTAAATTGTCGTTGATTTGGTCTCATCCTGTCTCATCCTCATCCTCTGTATCAACACAACCTGGCTTCAAACGGTCTATACTCTCCCAGAGTTGTGCATTGTACAGCATGAATCTTAGCGTTTTTTTTTTTTTTTTTTTTTTGATTTGCAAACAATCCAGTTACATCTAATTCTCTAGTCCTTTTTTAGTAATTCCACAGGACTCAATGAAAACACGTCAGGGGTTGCTAATTCTTTAAAGTATCAGCATCCTATGTTCCCAGTCCATTAATGATCATTGACACAAAGAAGGGTTCAGCTTTATGTGACACTTTTAATTTTACCTTTTCTTTCCAACATTTAAGAAATCTTTCTGCATATTCAGACACCTGTTCATCAGTCCGTTCTTACAGTGAAGTACCCATGTTATCACATCTGCTAAATGGACAAGTCAGTGCATATTGGCTGTCATGTATCATTCACCATAAAGTCCATTCATTTGAGAACAGGAATTCCAGAGTAGTTTTTCAGCATAATCTATTTGCACGGGGGGGGGGGGGGGGGGGGGGGGGGGGGGGGGGGGGGGGGGGGG